>NW_020897721.1:647743-1038236 GCF_003984885.1 Neopelma chrysocephalum
TGTTATAGAAGGGCTACATTTACTTCATGCCCTGCTGAGAGAAGCTGGCAAGAGCTATTATCAAAGACTCTTTTTCCTCAGTCATTTAATAGTAGCAGCTTCTCTTTTATTCTGTGCTCTCTGAGAGCAGAATAGGAAGTGATAATCTCCTTGGAATACAGCAGACACCTGTTTGATAAGTGGTAATTGCATTATTCCTGGAGGATTATCACAGTAGTGCTTGTTTGTCTGTAATGAAACTCCACTATATAAGCAGAGCAGAACTTCAGTAGAAGATGTACATTCCAGGTAAGGGAAACAGAAAATAAGAAACAGTCATCCTTTTTAGAAGCTCATTTTGAGAAGTCAGTAACAGCGTGTTTTCAAGAGCTAACATTGCAAAAATCCAATCCCTGGAAAAGTTATATCCAAGAAGAGGCAGCATAAAAAGCCTATCAGTGTTTGAACTGTTAGTTGGAAGCAGTGCTGCCAGCACAACTGCCTGAACTCTGCCAAGGAATTATATAGTTCTGGAAACATATCCAGGCACTTTTCTGTTTGCCATCCAAAACGTTGTACAATGTTTTGAAGTAAATGGCATCCCACCATAGACCAGAAATGTGCCAGGTTTGGATGATACTCTTTGTGAATGCAAAGCAGTTCCCCAAGTGTGTCTGAATATCTGTGGGCAATATGTGGTCTGGATGAATTGTTTGTTAATTTATACTTTGGTTTATTATTTCACTTTTTTCTGACCTTAAAAATCTGTAAATAGTTTTGTGTCTCTTCTGAATAGCAAAAAATAAATTAGTTGGGATCATACTTAGTAAAAACACTTGTTATACACTATTCTGTGGCAATTACGTAGTTACTTAAAAAAATATTGGAAACCGAACAGATACTGTATTTCAACACAGAAGGCAGCAAATGAAACAGGACAATTTTGAGGAAAGGAAATACAGGAAGACAGGTTAAGTCTGTTCAGTGTTTTTGCAGTTGATATGAGTCTGAACGCATGTTAAGTGCAGCTGAATTTTTCATGTTAGTGTATCAAAAGTAAGAGTAAGCAGTACCACAAAATACCACAAGCAGATGCAGAGCACGTGGTGGTCCACAGAGAACTGATGGATGAGTGGACGTTGGTGCTTTCCCATGTTTTCGGGTGCTAGAGGTATTCTTGTCCTATTTTTTTTATTGACCTTTTCTTTTCTTTACCTTGATCCTCCTCTCATTTGGCAAAATAAAATGGATGAATGCTTTGACTCCTGGTATTTGTTGTCACCCAAAGGCAGTCTCTCTTTAGCTTAGGAAAGGTTTGGAATCCCAGTTTATCTATGAATAACTCTGTTAGTTGTAATAGATCTTGTTTAATGAGAGAATATTTCTTTTTGGTTCCTGAGACCTTCAGGAATTTACAGTGAGTTAAGACCTGTTCCCAGGCATGTGTGTTTTATAGATCAGTTCACACAGGTGTACTTATTAATAAACTCACTGAACCAATTTACATGCATAAGTTTTAACCACTGAGTAATTAGTGAAAGCATTGCTGAGGAACTGGAAATTTGGGAAATGTGTCATTATTTGCATATCAGTATAAAGCAATTACTAAATTAAAGAGTGCACGTTGTGACAAACATGAAGCTCCTTTACTGTTGCTTTGTCAGTGCACATTAACATCAACTTGATGTGAAAGCCTGGCTTTCTCTGCATGAACTAAAAATCCTAAGGCAGAAGTACACAATGAATCACCCAGAGTTTGGAGGCTAGCACACTGAATTGCCTTGGGGTTCAGACTGAGGAAAGAAAAAACTCATGTAAAAGACCATTGAGAAAACGTATCAGTGGAAAGTAATTAACTCAAGATCCACAATTAGCCTCATGGTCTATACTTAACTGTGTTCCAGGTCTTTCAGCGTTTATTTAATTCTGTTACCCTGTGTTTCAAATAGCTGCAAATGGCTTGGCAGATTTTTCATCCTTTTTAATATTTACAGTTTTTGTCTAAGAAGAAGAATGAGCTCTGTAAGTGATCATGGGTATTTATTTCAGCCTCTCAAGTATATCTCTTTTTTAACAGAATCTGTTGTACAAAGAAATATTATTTTCTTTTTGCTTCCTTTAAATATATTTGTGGTTTGAAGCAACATTAAACACTACAGTAGCTGTCCTTCTGCTTTAATTCCTAATTTGCCTAACTAGGCTCAATCAAATGAGAAATAATCCAAACCAGGGATAATTTTCATTCAGCCAGCAAACAAGAGTGGTAGATGCACAGTAATACGGCTGGTGATTAACAGGGACCACAGCAAAAATTGGCATGTGTGTTCAGCCAGTGAACCAGAGCTGGGTGTTCCCAGAGGAATGGGCACCACTTTTTCTCAAGCTCGTACAGAAACTTGTACACTCACAGTGTTTTTGTGAAGCTGCCTTTATAGTGGTTGTTGCTGTGGCTTCAGCGTTGCTTATCCGGTGTCTGAAGGACACGAGTGGCCTTCTCGCTGTGCTGTGGACTCTCTTCCAGCCTCCCTCCTCCCACCCTGTGTGCTGTTTATCCCCAAGATGATTCCAGAGCATCTTCACTGTGCTGCTACCTTCAGCACATGTAAACATCTCCCCGGGTTGTGCCTTTACACTGTAGCAGAATAAGATGCATACCTTTAACATGCAGCCTTATGGAATTTTTGAGAATTAAGCACACCAGTCTCTTAATCCTAATGTAAAGAGTTTATCAATGTTTAAAAGATTATTAGTAGTTAAAACACTTTTTTTCAGTTCAGAGCTTTTCAAACTTGTGGGTTCTGTGTTTTAACTCTACAGCATTCCTTTGTGATTTTAAGCTTCATTATAGTTCAAAGATCTACCATGGGAACATAACTGAAATCCTTGGAATGAATTTCCTGCAACCTGTGTTGACAGGTTTAAATTACGTACTCTGACACTGTTCTTGTGGCTGGATTAGAAACTTTTTTCCAAGTTAAACCTGCGATAAGTAATTGTCACAGCGCGCTGGCACAATGCTAATTTGAAGTGACGTGTCCAAACTGGCCTCAGTAACATGAAGAACCCTAACAGGTGTGAGGGGTGGATCTTCCCATGGGCCCTACTGAACTTCTAACAGGGGAAAAATAGTAGAAAAAGTGAAATGAACCTTGAATAAAGCTGTCAGCAGTAATTATCTCAACAACACTTTGTGAGGAGTTAAAATAAGCATTACTGATTTATAACCTGAACACACTCCACCCTAGAGATGTTTTTTTCATCCAGTTAGTGTTTAAAATGAAATGTTGAATACCTGTCAAGATTTTTTTTTTTTAATGGAGATGCATAATGAAAATGAAGTTATTTTCCACAGGAAGTTAATTTCAAGGGCTGTCAAATTTTTTACACTCTTCAGTTCATTTTCGTATTTGTGCAATAGTTTAATAAAACAAACAAACCTCAAGCATACTTGACTGTTTTTCCCAGCTAATGCTATTTGATGTCAAAAGACAAAGTGGCTAATGTGGAATTACATCCACTTATTATTATTGTTCAAGGAAGGATAAAGGCTTACATGGTAGTAGTGAGCTTTGGTTGATTGATTTATTTTTTTTTTAATGTTATGTACTAAACTTAAATAGCAATGTCTGTCTGACCAGTATAGACTGAAGAGAACCCTCAGCACCGTGTAGTAAATCTTTCTGAGTCTCATAATTAATTCCATAGTACAAAAAAGCCCCTGTTTCAGTCAATTCAAAAAAAAGGCGTTTAATAGATTTGTTTTTTGAATTGCAATGTACCTTTATTTTACAGTGCGATACTTGCTCTTTGCTGGCATGGTATCACTTGTTTTATGTATATAATGTATTTCAGTGTGGATAGGAGTAATTTTACAGTCTGTTACTATTGAAAGAATACTTGCTAACTTTTGAGAAAAGAGCAAACCAAAGCATAAACATTAATTCACAGAAAACCTTTAATCTCCTTAAGCTTTAAACATTACTTTTAAACATGAACATGCGGGAATTCTTAAATCACGTATCACTTGGACTTTGTGGGATTGTACAGTGAAAAGAAGATAGATTATTTAATGAATAATTATACAGTGACAAGTGATGGGCTTGAAAATGTTGATCACCTGTTTGTTCCCAAGGAATTTAGTGAGGGTTTGTCTGAGCACAACAAGCTGCCCACGCACTGTTAATAATGCTTGGTTAAACCCCGGGAACTGCAGCCATGGCAAGAACAAGCTCTTATGAAGGCTGTCTCGTGTCATAGCATCATCTTTCTTGAAATGATGAGACTCCTGAGTATTCTCAGAAATAGCATGAGTTGCCTGGGAGTCCACCACTTCCTTCCTGCATGGATTGGTTTCTCTGTGTTTGGGTCTCTGGCCAGGAAAGAGCGTGGAGCCATGTGATATTCTTTGCAAAACTGCAAAAAATTGCCAGAGTTCCCACACTCTTATTTCCCCTGCTTCAACATTCATATGCAAGGACTATGATGAATGCAGTTAGAAACCACTATTTTATTCAACTGTATAGTGAAAAACTTCCCAGTGTTTCATTTCAAGTGTGGAAGCAAAACTTCTTTCACTTGCTCTACCTCTCCCCTCTGACTTTTACACTTCAGTTTTTCCTGCATGCCTCATTAACTGCTATATCTCTTTCACCATGCAGATATTTCTTGCTTTTTGTTTTGCTCCCTTCTTTAATCTCAAAAAAAGATAGGTTGCAAAAGGAAAATGGAAATGGGAGTGAGCTGGGAGCAGCAGCAGCCTCAGCTGTGGAGCAGCCTGACCAGTCTTGCTCCAGTGCTAAGGAACAAGAAGAATAACTTATTTTCTAGGTGTACCAAATAGATTGGTTTGTATTTCGTTCCTGTCCCCCTTTTGGGGGAGTAAAGTTAAGTTGAACTGCTCTGCAGTTCCCTAGATCACCCTGAGATTCTGACTTAAAGACCTGAGGTCTGAGACATGGGTCTTTTTGAACAGGAAACTTAATTTGTCTAGTGAGGAGAGATAGATGACATGTTGGTAGGCTGGGAGAAATGAGCTTGTTTGAATTCTCCAGAGATCTGCCCATGGAGAAGAAGGGATTAGCCAGGATGAATATGCCTTGCAGACATGTAAACTGAAGTCTGTCTACACTAAGAAGGGAGAGAATTTTTCACTTAGCACGATGTTACCTGCCTGGGCTGAAATGATAGAGAATGGACTGAACTTGGAGAGTGGGAAAGGCTCCCTTGCAGGAGTCATGCTGTTCAACCAAGGTGTAGAAAACAGCTGAATTGTTTTGTCGTGTTTATTACCTTATCTGTTAGTGCACTTGGGCTGTGAAAGTGTTTGATCCCTAATATGCCTTATATGCAAACCCAGCTACATATAGAGTATAATAGAGAACTAGGACAGGAATGTTCTTTCTCAAACTTCATATAGTTGTGTTCAAAATACCACTTTTTTTCCCCCTAGCTTCAAGAAAATGCGTAAATGCAGACATCATAGAATCCTTGGTATTTATCATACTCAAGGAATTAGCTTATGCTACAATAAAAGGCCAAGTAACAGAATAGTAAGTTTAATATGAAAATTGAAATCCTTGATAATGCTTCTTCCTCACCCTTCTGTCCTTACCCCTTCTCTTACCTAGTGAGAGGAAAAAAATGTCATAGTAATTACTCCAACAAGAAAAAGGATCAAATTATGCAGAAGTGAAATTTTCACAGAGGAGACACCTACCAACCATTGAGTACTTTGCTATGGACAACAACTCTCTTGGGTTATTTTGAATAACTGAGCGTGGCGTGTTATGGAATGTACTCGGTCATGTTTGTTTCTTTATACATTAACCATGTATCAGTGACTAACCAGTAAATCAAAAAGCTAAGCAACTCATGTTTTGAACATGGTGAAAGGACTGTCACATGAAGTATTTGAACAAGGATTAGTTTCAGTCTGTAGGTAACAGTGCATTCGTTTCTGATTAAGAATTTTTTGTGTGATATATGTGTATTAACAAAACTCCACGTGTGTACTGCAGCCTGCTAAGCAACCTCTAGAAAGAGCTCTTGTTCAGCTGATGACCTCCTGATCAATGAAAATTATTTTGAGATATCATTTCTATGCTCGTTATTATATTTGTTTCTAACTTGAAACTGTGGTTAGCTAGTATTGACACACTAGTTATGGCTGAAGTACTGAACAGCAGCCACAAAAGGCTTCCAGATCTCAGAGCTGATATATATTGTAGTAATAATTATCGAGGGTGGTTAGAAGTCTGCAATTGTGGTAGAATTTCCCTCGTTACCACAGCTTTGGTTCAAAGACTATTAAAGCTTAGCATGAACTTCTGTTCTTAATAATTAGATAGATAACTTTAACTCACCATGACTTTAGAGCCCTTTTAGTAATACTTTGAATGTTGCTCACATTGCTGTTGTTTTCAGGGCAAAAGGAAGGTTTTTAGGTTTCAAGATATTTGTATAATCTCTACTGAAGTTTGATTTCAAAGGGTGAGTAATAACATTTTTTGTCATATTTTCCTGGAAATAATCTTCTCTTCTTAAGCAGCGCACTGGTCGTGCAGTGCTAACAGTGAAAACATAAAACATTCTCAAACCAATACTGAGATAACAGAGAGCTGCTGCAGTTACTGAGCTGTGGAGGTTGTTTATCCAGTGAGAACTCTGTATTATGAGACATGCTAACAGCAGGTTTATCTTCAGTATCTTCAGCTTCTTTTGTTCCTCCTGCTCAACAAGGGGAAAGCAGGCATTGCTTGTTGTCTTGGACAGATCATGAGAGCTCCAACAAACAGAAATTAGAGATGTCAGTTTGAAAGATTTGGGATTGGATAATCTGAGTGTTCCTTAACTGCTTTAGACTGTAGAAACCAAAAATCGAAATTATGCATGTTGTATGGTAAACCCACCCACATCCACATTTGAATATACTCAAGTTTTAATTGGAGCTGTTCAACATTACAGAGTGGAAAGGATGTATTAGAAAGATGTACCCCCTTGGCAATTACACATGCTGTGGCATCTTTGGGAAAGCTTCTTTCTGTGGCTTCTTCATCTGTCTCTGCTTGTGAGTGCAGCTGGAAAGCTGGAATTATACTTGTACCTCACTGTTTTTCAGGATGCTAGAACTGCAGGGCAGGTTATTATGACTTCCTTTTGCCTAATATACTACAAGCTGACCTTGAGTAGGACTGATTTTTTTATGGGAGATTTATGAAGGAGAGTCAAGTATTTTTATTTTGTACACCAGAATCCTGTTTGCTTACCTTATCTCTGAGTTTTAAAGGCAGGAAACATGGATTATTTTCCTTTACCTCAGCAGGAAATGACACTATGAGAATTCCTCCATTTAGTTTTTTATTGAAGCAGATTATATACATACAAATGTAATTCTGTATCAAAGTGTAGCTACTTGAATAGTTCCACTGATTCACAGCAGCCAAGTTATACAGAAATTACATTCCTTTTTATTTTTTATTAAAAATCCAGAAGGTTTGTCCACTGCAAGGTTTTTTATTTTGGTTTAGGTTTGCCATTGTCAGATAATGCCTGTTAATTCACTTGCTGTGTGCAAACAAGTGAAATCTGCCATCATGGATAGAATCATCTCCTTTGCATATGGATCAAATGTTCTCTGAATTTCTGTCTGATGCTTTGTAAGATTTATAGTTTGACCTTTGAATTTCTGAGAGGAAATGATCGAGAATCTCTAGTTCATGTCCAATAAATGATATTAGAAAATATTTTGCCCTGGAAAAATACCTCTCCAGTGAATTGGAAAGGATTCTTCATTTGAGTAGCTCAAAGAATAAAGTTACCCTATGAAGGCTGCCTTTTAAGTAGTCTTTAAGAGGACAAAAAGCTGGTTTTTAAAAGTGACAAGTACTGGGTGATACAACTGAAGGGCTCCATTTAAGTGTTTGTATGTTTAGATAGATGCATTAATGTACATTAATGCACATGCAGTGCCTCTGCACACTTCAAAACCTCAAAACACACTGCTCTTGTAGCAATCAAAAACGTAACAAAGAGCACAAAATAAATCAATATTCCTACTTCCCTTAAACATTATCACTTATACTTGCTTGTTTTTAATGGTTCTCGTTAAAAAAAGCTTCATCCTTTTAGAGAGAAAGGATGATAAGTATCCTGTGAAAAGCACAACCTCCCAATAATCGAGGATGAGGAGGAATGTCTGGTTCTTTACAGATTATTGCCTTAAGCACCACTTTGGGTGTCCAACTATACTCTGTAAGGCATTAGAAAGCTTAGAGCTGGCCTTCACTTTCCACATTAGATATGGTTGCTGTTCAAATCTCTTTTGAAATGCTGTTTTTCTCCATCAGTGTGTGACTGAACATGAGGAAGACCAATTTGTCATATCCGATTACTATTTTCCTGATGCAGTACACTGAGCTTATAATTTTTGTATCAGCATTTCTAAGTGAAGTGAGTTCTGCAGCTGGAGTTCTCTGCTGGTATCATTCTTTCTGTTTATCTTTCTCAGATCTTCAGTATCTTGATTAAATGTCTCTGGACTGGTACAAGAGACTGAGTTTGTTCCTTTATTTGTAATTTCAGGAGTCTGCAAGAGTGGGAATTAAGTTGTGCCAACAAACTCTTTCTAGAAGATACAAGCTTTTGAGATTATGGATTTGTAATTTTTCCTATTATTCTGAGCATGAGATGGCAGCACTCTGGAATTACAAGATGTCTTTCTGTCCTGCAGACATATTTGTATCATGAAATATCTGGAGAAAAGAGCATTTTTAGATTGTTTTGAATTATATTTCTAGAACCTTCAACATAAAAACAGTACTTTCTAACAGGCAGAATAATTTATTGTTGAAAGCACCTGTTCTCACTCCAGATTTGGTAAATATTTCTGGGTTAATCTGGGAGTTTGACAAAGAATCCTGCATGTTTGGATCAGAAAAGATGTTGCTTAAGTTTATCCCCCAATTTCTAATGCAGAGAATTTAAATACAATTGATCTTACACTGAGTGTTTACAAATAATATTAGTGTCTTACTGTTGGAAAGCACAAGTGAGCACCAGACTAATTTTTTCCTCTTTAAATTGTAAGATTTGGTAGTGGTCTTTCTTTTAGTAGTTAAAATCTATTTGGAGTAACCTTTGTGCACTCCTAGTCCAGATAGTACCATTACCTTTTGAATACCAATAGCAATCCATTCAATATCTCTGCTGTCTCCTAGAAGGACTCCCCTGCTGCCACTCTCCCTGGAATGTTTGAAGTTTTGTTGTCCTTCTCCTTAAAAAGCTTTAGGAAGCCAAATAACTTTCAACAAGCACAAGCAGTGTATACATAGTGATGGACCAGAGATCTGGCTTTCCAATAATCATCTGGAGTTACTTTTTGCAAGTCATTTTGGCTGTTTCTGATTCTGTTTCGCTTTCCACCTCGTGTACCTTTCAACTCTGAGACCATTTGATTTGCACATGTGTACATTTCCTGCCTAGAAAAATAGACTAACTTTATTTATTTTTACTTCAATGTATTATTTATTTCATAACCTATATCTAGGATTATGCACATCCTGCATATGCATCTCTCAATGTCTTTTCTTGTGCATGTGAAAGCCATCCTATTCAAGCACTAGTACCCACCTAAAGGTGATTTTCAAGAAAAAAAAGAAAATTCAGAAAAGTTAGTGACTTTTGAGTTTTTGCACAACCAGATGGGTTCATAAGTTAGAGAATATGAGGTAGTCAGGCTACAAACCAACATTTTCAATTATGGAGTTGGTATAAAGAATTTGTCCATTGCCATGGGAAGGTGACTGAGACACAGTGATTTGTGTAGCTAATGTCCTGCAACCCCATTTGGGAGTAGGCAGGTGCAGTATTTAGAAAGAAAAAGCTCTCCAAGAGCAGCCTGAGGTCTACAGTTCTTGCACGGAGACCCTTCAGCGGGTGTTCCATCAATAAATTGGCCTGTGTTCAAAATACTAGGAGAAGTTGAGGTTTACTATCCATGACACCAGGCTGAGCTGCCTGGAAAGTAATCTTTTGCTTAGTGTTGGTGCTTTTATGATTTCCAGAATAAAACTTAAGCTTTCTGGTGCAAGAGTCATTCTTGTGAGAGGATTCTTCTTAGAATGAAGGTACCTTTATTCTAGAAGAATGTTGATACCGCTAGTTTATTTTGAAATGACGGCAGAGCTATTTCTCCTGGCCTTTCCTTTGCAAAAAACTTCCCAAAAATGCTGAAGGGGAGGGTGATTTCTCACACAAATGTGCACAAAACCCCAACATTCCAGCAACTGTCTGGAGAGAAGGATGAAACAAGCTCTGATGTCGAACCCCTTCTGCTGTAAGCTCGTATTTGAGAGACGCTTTGACACTATAATATAGGGTTGCAAATTGGAATTGCAACACCCTGCAATTGGGCCAAGTGATGAAGCAGCACAATAACTGCTTGCTTGATCTTACCACTCTCTCTTTAATGTGCACGTAAAAGACACCGGGAGCCTTTCCAGGCATCTGTCAGGGTATTTGATGCTGTGAGATAGGGAACTGTAGTCTGTGTGTGGTTGGGGGTGTGTGTGTGTGTGTGTTTTACCAGTATTTTATATAGTGTGGTAACTACAGGGCAAAGTTTCAGGTTTTAAAACAGTTGGTTTTGTTTATTTTTAAAAGCTTATAAAAATAATAATCGAGCTGGTGGATTATTACAGAGAATGCAGTTCTTATGCTCTTGTCACAGGAGTTTCATAGGTAATTGGTCTTGACCTGTATGTCATCTTTAATATTTCATTTGCTCCAGAACATTATAACTCACTTCCTTTAAGACGATTGCTGGGCTTTTTGCACAGCTAAACTTCTGTTTAACCTTGCTATGAGAATGTGACAGTAGGCTAGTTCAGACAGGTTAACATTCATTTGGTAACCAGGCTGCTTAATCAGCCTGCTTCAACCTGCAGCAAATTAAATCTTTGTGAGCTCTAGCAGACAAGTGATATAGTCATTCTGAATTATGTATAAAAAATAAATGGGGTATTTTCAGTGCTCATGGCACTGGATTTTTGTTGAGGATGATTGAAATGTATTTTACCTTACTGCTTATAATGTAAGTCTTTCATTCTGTACCCTGCAAAAATACTAATAAGCTGTATAGGATCTAGAAAATCTCTTTCTGTCCTCTCTGTGTTTCTTCTGAAAGAACCAATAGAAACAATATTTTAAACATACAGTCAGAACTATTGTTCTTCACTTCACTAAGAATTGTACAGCATCAAATATTTTGTCACTGGCAAAAATTAATCAACTATATTTAAAAGCTAATCACATTGTAAAATCAATCCATGTGTTATCAAGATAGGGCTTAGGTGCTTCTGAGCCAGTGCTGTTTCTGTTGGCACTGGTTCCTGAACATCCCTCCTGTCTGTGCTGACTGCAGTTTCACCAGCACTGTTGGGTTTGTGTGTGTCTGTGTCCAGATGAGAAACATGGCATGCACCCTTGACATTTATAGTGACCAAAAAGGAGATGAAATGTATTTTTTAAGTTGCCAGTGTGATTGTGTGTGTTGCAATGTCTGCTGATAAACTGTTGTTTCAAAATAGTATTTTTTTTTTCAAGATGACTTAACTGGTTTTTTTTTCAGTTTTTCTGGCTTCTTTCCTTACGTTTGTTTAAATAATTCAGTCTTCTGCAGTGCAGTCTTTAGTTTGAATCTCAAAACAACCTTAAAAAAAACAAAAAACAAAAACCAACCTTCAATTGACACTATAGCTTTAATAAATGATTATTGTTTTGTAGATGACTCTTGCTGTATCGGGGCTGACTTACCCTTGCCATCGACTCACAGTTGGAAGAAGGTCTTCACCCGTACAAACGAGGGAGCAGTCAGAGGAGGTAAGAACATCATCTTTATTTTACCAGTATACTCTAGGAAGAAGCAGGGAAACCTCATTTTGCAGTGGTCACCATCCCTTGTGTTGTCAATATGTCAATAAAATTGCATCTTTAAACAATCAGTTTACAGTTCCTGTAGCACATAATTGTGGCAAAGTAAGGAACTGTGTAAATGACTCATTGAAGAAAGAAAAGAAAAAGTAATCAAATCACAGCAAGATTGAAAAATACTCCAAATTAAAGAGAAGGTTGAAACGTATTTTTAGTGTTAGCAGAACGAGATGTTTTCAGACTGCATAAACTCCTGTTTCATTGTTCCTGATTATTATTAGTTTAGGTTAAAATTTCCATTACCTTTATCCTGCCTTAAAATGAATTTAATATATATTCATAAGAGATAACTGTGAGGTGTGGTCAGGATACAGGACTGGATATGTGGTGTTGGGTAGTTGTTAAAAGTTAGAGGATGGTCAGACAACACTGTTCTAGCCATACCTGAACCACTTAGCAGATTAAATAAATGGTTATTTTTTTAATCCTGAGATCTACCAGCATAACTGTGTATCATTGCTGCTTCACTCTTCCAAAATGATCTGAGTTTGTTCACCTTGTAGATTTTTTTTTTTTGTTGACTGATTGATTCAGTAAATATTCTTTATTTGAAGTCTTTTTTATGTAGCTTTTGTAGAGAGACATCCTGTGTGTTTGGAGCTCTTTGCTCCTCTTGTGATCACTCAGCTAGAGCTGAGATGCTGTGTTCCATAATACCCTTTGCTACACCTTCAGCGGTTCATGTAGGTTTTCTCTAGTGTGCTATCACTGTAACTTGTAGGTCAAGCAGAGCTGGAATAGTTGTTCATTTAGTGCCAGGTTAAGGTTGAATTCTTGAAACCAAGGTTTTTCTGAGCTGTTCTGTGTTTCAAAGGACCTGAGATCCAAAAGATCTCATGGGAGGGAGATGAGACCATAGCTCTTCACACAAAAATGTTGATTTTTCTCCTTTGTATTGACATGCCAAATACCAATATGAAAACCACCAATGTGTGGCTTTTCTCATTCTTATGCAGTTAAACCAAGTGTGGTACCATTAGATGGAAAACAGCATTAACTTTGGATAAAATTTGCTCAACTCTGGGTATGCAGAGAAAGTTCCTTCATTCTTTACTAATGCATTTTGTCACATAATACTGCTGTCAAACAGACTACTGCTAAAAATTAGGCCTTGTTTATAAAAAGCAGGGTGATAATGCTGTATAAAATAGTAAAATAAAATGCAGTTTATTGTGGTTTTGTAGAAATGGATAAGTATTTTTCACTGTATATGTATTGTGTGTTTCACTGAAGACGATGTCTGTAATAGAAGCTTACGGTGGATTTTGTTGGGTTTTTTTATATAGCAATGCACTGACGTTCATATGGTTAGTGATAGTGATGGAGATGACTTTGAAGATGCTACAGAGTTTGGAGTTGATGATGGAGAAATGTTTGGAGTAGCATCGTCTGCCTTGAGGAAATCGCCAATGAGTAAGAGTTGACAGTTAATTTACGATTAACTGGTCATTGTACAGCAGTAGTGAAGGCAGAGAGGTGTGATGAGTCTGCAGAATAAGAAATAGGAAAGTATCCTTTGATAGGAATGTTAGAATTGTTTGAGTATCATGTCTGATGGCTGTATCAAATGAATACACTGCAGACATAGTTGGCAACTCACAATATAGTGGGTCAAGCCTTTCAAGCCAGTCCTTTCATTTTAATATATTAAAGTATGTCCACAGTGTTAGCTCAGAACAAGTGATATATCACATTACACTGGACCTGAGGATTTTACTGTTTGGAAAACCTGAATATATTCATGAGACCCTCTGGAAATTTCATGTCTTTCCAAAGGTTCATAGTCTATAGTCTTTCATTAAATTTATATGGTCAGTTGGTAACCACTTCAGTAAGGTCACAACATGAAATATCTATGAAGCAACTGAGTTTGCATATTACAACCTGCTTCCATAAGGATGCATTTAATTTATATTTTTCATTTTTTTAAGTGCCAGAAAATGCTGAAAATGAAGGAGATGCCTTATTACAATTTACAGCGGAGTTTTCTTCAAGGTAACCTTAGTCTATTAACTGTGCAATTCTTGTTACAAACTAAGCTAAATTTAGTAAATAATAAAAATAAACCAAGTGCACATATTTTCATGTGGGATTATAGCATATTTATACATCCTAATCTAATTTATTGTAATTTTAACTTTGTCAGAGCTGCTTCTGAAATAAAATTATTTCTCACTCCAAGAGTGGCAGATTCTTGCCTTATTTATTTTGCCATTAATTAGTATCATTACTTAATTATGTAAAGGTCAGAAGAATGATAAGGACTCTGATTATGTATAATGATTTTATTATGATATACAGGAACAGAAAAGCTGAAAATTATTAATATTGAAAAATATATAGAGTTGCAATAAGAGTTTTCAGAATAATGAAGTTGTTGGGTAAATATCTATTTTTAAAAAACATAGAAGTGCTGTTTTTTTAAAACTTTTTAGTACCAAATCATATGTTGCTAAACAGTTGCCATGTTTCATTGAACAGGTAGAAGCTGCAAAGTAATGCGAAGTTTAAATGCCTTCTGTTTTCACTCCTCTGTGATGATGTTATGTATGTGAGATGCATTAAAGTGTAATGCAAGAATAGCCATCAGTTAACCTTTAATAAGAGGAAATAAGTTGTGATTGGAAATTGTGTAGAAAATTGTATAGAACTTACAGTGTGCAAATAGAAAGTTTTTATGATAAAATTTGTAACGTAATAGTTTGTTACTTTGAGCTTTTGAATGTTGGATTCTAAATATTTCCCTTCTGTCCTTTAAAAGTGTAATACTTCATCTTTCTAAAGATTTAGCCAACACATTATATTTGCAGAATATATGAAGTGGTAGAATATTGAAATTATTTATTTTCATAATTAATCCATTAATTGGAAATTTTGTCTCAAATAGATATGGTGACTGCCATCCTGTTTATTTTATTGGATCATTAGAGGCTGCTTTTCAAGAAGCCTTCTATGGGAAAGCTAGAGATGTAAGTGTGTATTAAAACTACCTTATCTAATATAGTAGGGAAATGGAAATCACCTTAAGTGTTTCATCTTTATTTTTTAAAAAAGCTGAACTATATTTTGGAGTTATCTTGGTTTTATTGTTTGGGAAAGGTTGTACTAATTCAATTAACTGACTAAAATACTTACCTTGGGGGTTGTTGAAATTAATCATTCAGGCTGTATTTTTATTGGAGTCCTTTAGTTGTCAAAGTTACTCTTTTTCTTTCCCCTCCTCCCTTTTCTTCCTGAAATAATGGTGTCCTAGCACCAGATAACACTGCCTGCGAGTCTTGTGGTTGACAAGTTCAGTGTTGCATGTTGGTAACTCCTTTGAAGAATGGCTAATGAAATTGTAAATTTAAATTGAAAGGTCTCTGAAATACAGTGTGCTTTTTTTTCTTTCTTTGTACAGCCTTTATCTGCCAAGTAAGTTCCAGTACCTAAGGTTTGGTTATTTAGTTTTTCTGTACATCCAACCAGGCATCTCAAGTTTCTGTTATTCCGTGCACAGTTTTAAAATCAGTATTTTAATAAAATTAGAATGGGGATAGTTTATTTGAGTTTTGGTGACTTGATTTACTAAGGAGAAACCCAAAACCCTGCATAATTAAGCACAGATAAAGCTGAAACACAAACAAGAAAATCGTGCTGTTTAAATTTACTTTTGTTTTCTTGGTAGATGTTCAGTTTTAAAATGAAGAATGTTATGGCTCCATGTAGTTATTCATATTGGAAGGAGCATCTATATTATTTTAGGGGCTGTTCTGATAAGTGTGCAGTGTTATGGATCCATACAGTATAACTGAAGTTAACACATACTTAACACTCTAAGTTTAGTTAATACTTTCATGTCTTTGCACAGATTTCAGAGCATAAATGTGTACCTAGTAATTCAGTGGAAAAATATTAATTTATAATAATTTGTTAAAGTGAACCTTAATGCACGTTTAGAAAAAAAATCATATGAATTCAACAAGGAAAGGGTTTGAATTGGGAAGTTCCCTTTGTATCATTTCATCAGAAATAGTTGGCAGCGTATCAGTGTAATAATGGACAAAAGCCCATTAAGAACTTTCATAAATAGTTTGATCTCTATAAATCTGATATTAATGCAGTGCAGTTGCTTAGTTTTTTAGTACTCAAAGTACTTCCTATACTACTTACACAGCACATCTGAAGTTCACGTCACCTTACATTTCTAATATTTTGCAATGTGTTCAGACCAGATCCTCCTCATGATAAAGTTATATATTTGTATATTTAGGAAAGTATTTCTTTGTGTTGTTTGGATTGTGTGGTTTTTTTCTGAATATTATTTTTGAAACGTCTCCCTCCCACCTACCCTACAGAATGGCATTATTTTTATTGTAGCATTCTGACTTTAAACAAAGATATGAGAATGTGTAAATACCATTTATTTTCACTGCTTTTTCCTGTTACAAAGATTTTTTCTGTACTGCCTCCTGGAATGCATAATTGAGGAAAGGGATACAGTATTTTATATTTTTATAATCGCATTTCATAAAATAATTAAATATGTATATCAGTATTAAAAAAAAATCTTAGGAGAAATTGCAACCCGTATGCCTTGTCTTCTAATTTATACTATGGAGGGCACTTAATTTTACCAGGGCAACAGATGAGCTTCAGGCACCAGCATTCTTCACTTGAAGTGAGAAATTGAGTTCCAAGAGTAAATAAAAACAAGATTGAAGGTTTAAATCCTCTACTAGGCTTTTTGAACTTATATACTCATTAAATGTTTATTGGAGTGGTGGGATTACGAAGGATTTGGGCAGCTTCATCAACTGGTATATACTTAATCACTAAGTAAAACACTACATTTGATAGAGTGTTTCTCACGATGCCACACTCAATCCATCTTAATGAAAACCGCTTCAAACTGATTTAATTTGAGAGCACTTGGCAGCTTGAGTGCTCAGAGATCTTAGCCTTTTCTTGACAAATTCTCCACGCTGTCCAGAGCAGAAGGTGCACTCTACAGTTCAGGTCTAGTGAGAGAGCCATCAACTCTGTTTTAAATCTATATTGTGGATACTTTTCCCCTCAAAACCAAATCCCATTATATATAAACTTGAAGCTTTTTTTTCAGAAATATTTTGATTTGGGCTATTTTAAGAAAATTAACTTACATCAGAACATATGTTTTGAATGCAGAATATGAGTTAAAATTATTTTTAAGAAAATAGATAATTCTGTTAAATCCCAATGTCTTTTCATTAGAAAGGATGATAATTCACAGTTATTTAAGAAAATATTACTTGAAAAAAATACCATGTAAAAAAAATTTAGGTGTTTGTTACCTGTGTGTTTGAGTCATTAGACAGTGAAAATTAACATAAATGATGGGTATCTTTTTCCCTTTAGAGCAACTGCTCCCCCAGCAGTGCCAGTGTTTTGTAGGAGAGATGGAATGAGATCAAATGTAGCCCTGCTTTAAAGCCTGTATCTCTCTTTAGCACAAAAATATAATACCAAAGATACAGAACTTTGCCTTTAACAACCAGAGTCCCTGGCAATGAAATCCCAGGTATCTCCTGCAGTCTGATAGTTAAGGGCATTGTGTGTTCATTTCCAAGGCTTATTGTACATATAAGGCAAGAAAATATTTTCCTTTTTTTTTTTTAATTGAGCCAGGAAGAGAAAGCGAGACAGAGGTTTAATAAATTAACAAATAAGCTGTTTTTTTGTGGAAGTCTTACCCTCTACCTATTGTACCAATTGGAAACCAGCATTTCTCTACCTCAGTTTCTGAAGAACGATCTTACTCTTGCTCAAGTAGCTACAGTGCCATAGCTATTCCTACACCGATGCCATGGAAGAAATTTTTTTAATGGGCATGTTTTAAAAAGATGTTTGGGGGAGACTTCCTTGTGCCTGAAAGCAGTTTGTGGGTGTCTTGTGTTTTGAGACATCAGGGGGTTTATCTTAACTTAGGGTAGTATTGTTATTCATACTGGATCTTAATGGCTATATTGAATCTCACTGAACTATATATATGAATAATACTGAAGTATTTTCTTTTATTGGAGCTTTTTTGCCTTTTCATTTTTATAGGTGGTTGCTACTCTTTTATTATGAGAAAGAATAAAGACATTGCATTTGCCTTTTCAGCTCTTTTCTTTATATACCTCTGTCAGCTCACCTCTGCTCCTCTCTCAACCTTTCTGTCCACTGACTTTTAATAAATATGTGAAACATCTCTCTTAGCACAGATTGGTATTGTCACCTCAATATATATTCCTGCATGGCGGAAAATGAACCGTGTTTTTCTTCTCCTTGAGTTCTGTCTTCTAGGTTCAATTTAGTGGCAGCACCATCCCTCTCACATATGAGTTCTTTATTTCCCGAAAACCTAGAAGAACTTATGCTGCTTCCATGATTTGCCATGTTCAAATAAAAGCTCTTTTTTTTCTTTTTCTTTCTTGGTAGTAGCAGAATTTTCCTTCATGCAGGGCTTTCTGTAGTATCATTTTTATCTGTGTAACTCAGAAAAGTGTCCCTTATTATTTCAGCTAATTAAGTATATTGAAATTACTACAGATTACAGATGGAGAAATTACCACTTTAGCAATTCTGATAAAACATAAATAACCTTAACACTAATCTACGTGGGCTGGTTGAAACTGGAGGACAGGTATAGAAGTGTAACTCTGGGTTTTCAGGAAGAGGGAAGCAGCTACACTGTGGTAGATGTCAGTACATATGCTCCAATTAACTCCCGTGTTAGTCACCTGCATTTTCTTTTCAGTCTTGCCTGATATGTGTTAGCAGTTCTGGCCTTTCATTCCACAGTTTATTTCTGAACTAGTGGATGATTATTGTTTAGAAATCTTTGCTACAACATAACAGCCTAGTTATGTGTGCCTACACACCCTTTATTCTTCATATCTGAAGAATACCTTCATCTTTCATATCTGAAGGGTTGCTCCTGGGTATAGGTCTCTCTTCAGCATCCTCTGTATTTGATATTAAATAATGGCAGGTTTTTTTAAATTGTCTGCCACGCTCTACCTTTCCTCTTCTTTCAGTCCTTGTGATTTATAGATGTTATTTGAATTTGGTGTTAATTACTGGATTCTATTTGCATTATGTAAGATATCACTACAAGTGCAATTGATTGAAATAGAGATACAACAGTATAATAGGATCAAATAGTTGGAGGATGAAAGTAGACTAAATCAAGCTTTAAAACACACCTTTACCTGGGAGAGTGGTTTGCTGTTTGAACACCTTACCATGGTTCATATGGATTTTTCATCACTGATGGATTTTTGAGATTAGATGTTTTACTGAAAGGTAAAATTACAGAAAGATTAAATTAGGAATTAGTTTAGGGACATTTTATGCCATGTGTAATACAAAATATGAGATCAGAAGGTTGCATGGATCATCTCACTCCAATTTTAGGAACCCGTGGGGTGCACTTTATTTCAGATCCACTTCTATAAGGTTAGAGGCTGGTTAGTGCCCCTTGTCATTCTGTCTTGGGTGTCTGTCTCCTTTCCTTTGACTGGTGCAGGGGAATTAAACAATGCTTCTCTTCAGCAGGTTTTGCTCTGTTATGTGTAATACACAGACAAGGCTTCCTATGAATTTCCATCTGCCCTATTCCTACTTTGATCCTTTTTCAAAGTGGAGTAAATTCAGAGGTGTATTACTTCGGTGTTAGAGAAGGTTTGCAGTCTGCTTAGGGAGAAAAGAATTGTGTGTTATAGGGTAGCTGTGTCCAAGAAGGCTGATCCTGTGATCTCCAAGATCCCCTTAGACAGGTGGATCACATTGTGCACTTCAAAGGCTTAAAGACTTGCAAATTTGTTCATTTGAATTAGCTCTCACAGCATAAAACTCAGAGGAAAACATTAAGATCTTGATTTGTTAGCCTACCACCTTGAAAGAACATTCATGCCCTTGGCATGAACATTTTTGTCTCAGTCATTACTTGAGCTTATAAACCTGAGATTCAGAGATAACCATTCAGGTTTTGCTGACCCTTATGACTGTATTGCTATTCCCATCCAAGTTCATATTTTTCTGAGGCATCTAAATTATTCCAAGCTGGCTGAGAAGCTTGGAAATCCCATTACCCAGTGATATCAACTTAATCACCTCATGAAAATCTGTGCTTCACTGCAAACACAGTGGTGGTGGAGCAAAGGAGCAGCAGCACTGCTGACTGTCTCATGCAGCCTGAATGCAACAGAGGTTGCAGAAAAAATGCCTGAGGTCTGGATTTTTTAAGGTATTTAGATAGTAAAGATGCTGAAAACAGTTAGGATCTCTTTCTCGTGGCCCTTTTTCCTTTGAAGTAACATGAAACCTTGAGCTTAGAGTTCAAGCTTTTGGGACCTGAAGTCTTACTGACATTGATGAGACTGACACTCCTGAGTATGTTTGTAAATTCAGACCCCTTCTGAAAATTCCACTGTATGACTGCCTGGTCTTCAGCATGCACATACTCGGAAATACACATCCTTTGGTGGTTTAAGTTCCTGAAGTCCTAAGGCCTTTGGAAGTCCATCCGGTATTCAGTACTTAAAACTTTTTTGGTATTCCATACCTTCGTAGGGACTAGTAAAAGTTCTTCCCCATCGGATTTTTTTTTTTGAGAAATCCAACACAAGACAGTCTAGTGCTCCATTAGTAGGCTTCTTTTATGGAGTTCAAGACTGTTCAACAGTTTTGCAAGCCTATTTTAATAGTATTGACTGAAAAATACCCAGTATTAGTCATCATAGAATCCTAGAATTTACTCTGATTTTTCAAAGGCTTGAAATAAACAGAACCAAAACTTGCTTTTAAATATATGCTACCATAGGGTAGTAAAATAAACAAACACAAAACCAAACCTGCACAACAACAGCAAAACCAACAAACTCCAAGCTGTGAGCCTTTTGTAATAATGCATTTTTCTAAGGAAGAAATACCCCTGGCTTCCACTAAGATTCTTCAAAATCAAATTTGAGCACTTCAGTTCTGCCTGCTACCTCTTTGCATTAGTCATAGCAGTGTGCCTGTGCTGCCGTTAACTTTTGGGAAGAATTATCAGGCACAAGTACAGTCTTTTATATGTGATGCAGTTTAGTCTTTGCACGGTGAGATTTGTTGATGCAACAAAAATTACATTGCCTTGGGAAGTAGCTCAGTGTAAACCTCCATTGTGTTTGTGCCTGTTCTGTTTACTGAAATTTGTCCCTAAATCTTTAAGCCTAAAACTGTACATATTTTGAAACATTCTGTTGTATGGAATCTCATATTTAACAGTTTCATGGGGTTGTTTCTTTGGAAGTAAAAGTGTTTCTCAAGAGCCTTTTTTTCTGTCTGCTCCCAGTGAAAAGAGGAGAGCAAAGCCATCCGCTTACCACAAAGCAGTGCCACCACAAAGGAAAGATTAAGGGTTTAGAGAGAGGTCAATGTGGGTTTTTCTCTAACTAAACACTTTCCTAAAGTTTCCTTGTGGAAAAAATAATGAAGTCATCTCAGAGTTTTTAAAGAATTTTTATTTCTTTTTCACCGTCTGCATTCGCTTGTCTTCTCAGCATGGATGTTTAATCTTTCTAGGCTTTGTGAATTGGTCCAAATGAATAAGTGGTGAGCTGTCTCTCTAGGAGCTAGAGGCTTATTCTAAGGCCCTAATCACTGAGTAAACACATCTTTGCCCTCCCTCTCTTACAACTGCTAAATAATAGTCGAGATTCTAGCACAGTAACCTGGATATTGCAGGGATCGACGCTTTGAAATGCAGAACGGCTGATCCTCAAAAACAGACAGTGCCTGATCTTCCCCTGCCTCTTTCTTCTTTTTAAATTAAATATCACCACAGAAATGCTGTTTTATTGCATGATATTGTGCATCAGTGCCCTGGATTTTCAAGTTTAGTTTCAGTCAACATTGTTGGCTGCACTTATATGGATCTCTGCATGTTGGGCTTATTAATGGTCCTTCCTGGCACATGTGTACGTGGTTCTGAAGAACATTTAAATTAAATTAGACAAACATTAATGCAAATACTAATCCCTTTCCCAAAGTCTAATGTTCAAATGTATTCTTCCTTTTATAAACAGTCATTAAATTTTGTGCAAAGCCAGTATATGAGATGAGAGCCATACAGGTTTTTTTTTACAAAGACAGCTTGTCTCAAAATTGCATCCTATGTCTTGCTGTATCAATACACACCAATATCTAGGGTTCAGTTACTTCTGATGAAGAGATTTGAAATTACTTTAAATAAAAGTCTGAAAATAGCATTTACCGGATCATCTCAGCAAATATGTTCAAGTAGTATTGTAAAATAAAGTAAGTAATATATATATGGGTATGGGAGAATGGAAAGCTGTAATTTTCTGAATTATATTTATAATTCATTGAATATCAGATACAGGTCTTTAACTGGCTCATAGCTTCCCTGTATTTTTGCAGCCTGCTTTCTAGATTTGCATACACACAGACTGGCTCTTGGTTGAGACCACATTTTGATCTGAGATTATTATGGGGACACAGCACAGCTCAGTGCTGCTGACAGTGAAACCTCCCCACATCATATGGCTGGATGGAGAGCTGCCAGAACATCCAGCATATCGCTTTGCAAGTTTGGGGTCTGTAGGCAGCTGTGTTCTTACTCATTTGCCACTTTATTTGGCTGCAGAGGTGGTAATACACTGTCATTTTTTCAGGTTATTTATAGTAATTTTATGTCATAGATGCTGTTCTATCAAGAGACATGTTCCTTGCTCAGGGAATTGTTCCAAATGTTATCTTTATTGGGCAACAAGACAAAAAAGTTCATCCATTTCTTAAGATAACTCTGTTAATAAGGTTTTTGGTTTTCATCAAATGTTGCCATTATCATACTCTAAGCATATAATGTATTCTGTTTTGGTACCTGAAATAAAATATTGGGAAGCATTGAGAATATTTAAAGATTTGGAGGGATGGACCATTTGACTTGGAATCTGCTGGAGTTTTTTCCCTATATGTGCACATTGAGATACTTCTTACCCTTGATAAACCCCACTGGGTGTACTAACACACGAATCTGCAGCAGCAATTTTAAATTGCTAAATAGCCTGAGGAAGTTTTCACTCATCTCTGATCATGTCTTTTCCAGAGAAAGCTTCTTGCTATCTACCTCCACCACGATGAAAGTGTACTAACCAACGTCTTCTGCTCACAAATGCTTTGTGCTGAATCTATTGTCTCCTACCTGAGTCAGAACTTCATAACCTGGGCATGGGACATGACAAAAGAAGCAAACAGAGCAAGGTAAGATTCTTTGAACTGTGAGTGGAGCAGCTTTTCTCTCAAGGAAGACCCTTATCTCTGGCTATCAAATCTTTTGTTGCTTGATATCTTTTTAAACTAAAAACTTCATGCTCATTCTCAGCTGATCAGTGAAGCTTTGCTGAGTGATGTTCACTGAGAATTGGGCTGGCCTTGTTTGCATTGCAAAGTGACTTCTTGTTCCTGTGCAGGAAAAAAATATTAGAAGAAATTATGTCCTTCTGGTTTTGAGTTTATTTTCAAACATAGTTCTAGGAATGTGTCTTCACAGTTTTGCATTGCAGTGCCATAATGTTATATGACACTAATTGTGTGTATGTTGGTTGTAACTGCATGAGAGCTGTCCGGGGTAAGTATTGTCGTTAATGAAAATCATATTTTAAAAATAACATTCATGTGATAAATTAGTATTAAAAACAGATTATGCAAAGAATTAAAAGCTTGTAATTCAAATGAACTTCTTTGAACTACAGTTTTCTTTCAGATCATTCCTTTGGTAATGTTCAGATATTTTGGATTTAATATAATAGAAGCTATCCTGTGTCTTAGGCCATCGTCTTACTGATGAGTAAAGATATGAAAACTGTAGATTCCACCTCCTTCTGCACCTTTTGTGTGTTACCAACAAATTTTCTTACTGTTATACTAAGACCTCTCTCTTAGTTACCAGTTGATGATAATCTGCTGAAAATAATGATTTTATTATTATTATTATTATTACATTTATAAATCAGACTTGTTTGGTTTTCTTAACTTGAACCTTTTTTCATCACTTTTATTTACCCAGAAGATGGCTGAATCTTGCCAGGATAATGTCTTCCATGTTATAATTAGAGTTATTCTGACTTTTATCCAAAAGATGCAACAGTAATTTGGGCTGGAATAAGGTTGCCACACAATTCCAGTGATTATTGAACAATTAAAATTATACATTTATGTTTCTTTCTCTTGTGGAGTACTAGAATAGAGCATTGATATATTCTTGTTCTTAACTATATAAATTATAGTTAATATTTCTTTGCTGAAAGTGAACTTGGAGGACAGAACAATCTCTTTTTCTAATGCACTTTTTAAATGATGCTTGTGTTTCTCAGGAATTCCTCACTTGACTTTCTGCGTTCTGTCATTGGAGGGATCAGCAGCAATGTTTCTAGTTTAAGTTATTCTAGAGAAGAGTAAAAGATTATGGGAAAAAGAAGTTGCAAAAACAGATGAAAACTTTCTAAAAAAGAAACAAGTAAGAGAGGAAAAAGAAACATCTAGGTTCTTTCATGGGACCAAATACATGGACTGGGAAGTTGCTTAAGTCTTTTGGTATTGCCATTCATGGGCAGTAAGGAGCCTCCTCCTTTTCTTTTATCCCACAAGTTGGTGTAGAAGGAAACACTATTTCTAAACCATCTGTAGTGGCTAAGTTCAGTTGACTACCTGCTGTTCTATTGTCTGCTCCTCTATTTAATTCTCTAGTTTCTTTTATTTTACAATGACAAAAAATTGCAGTGTAGTTTCTTTTGAAAAACTGTGTTTGAGGGTTTTTTTATGACTGACAATCAACAGCCATGTAATTGCTTTGTTGTGTTTTACTAAAGAAATCTATTAAGTAGCACAACTTTGATACACTAGTAATAAGAGTTTGCAGGTTACACAGACACCTGTGGTGACCAAAGCGACAGAAGCTGCTTGTTAGAAAGAGCCTGTACAGCTGTGTCCTATTAACTCCTTATGACACTTCTTAAAACACAAAATAAAGGGCTTGTTTAAGGCTTTATAGCTATTCTCAGTGAACCTACTCACCGATTGTGCTGGACGATAGGGTTTTTAAGCCTTCATTTTTTTGCTTTCTATTAACAACAACAAAGAAACTGTCATATTAACAGTGAGGTCAAAAAATAGTGAGGGGTAAACAAGGCATGCTGGCTCGAATTAGAATAATTTCTCCGTTGTGTTTAGTGTCACATCCTGCTCCTTGGACTGTGATTTCTTCAGAGGGGGCATGATGCTTCCTTCTCCCTTTGGAAAGTGCCAGTGCACTGTGGGCATTCCCATAAATAAATACTGAGTCAATCCCTCTGTTTAATTACTGCCCTTCATGATGTGACACAGTGACAGTGCTCTTGGAGCCCATTCTGTTTTGTATCCCTATGAATACAGTTAAATGTAGCTTTTTTATTTGAATGGTGAGAAGACAACTGCAACAACAGAAGGAACTGCATTTTGCGTGCTGGTGTAGACCAAGAGCAGCTCATTTGTGCGTTTACAATTGCATTGTAAAATAGCTGGAAAAGTCAGGGTGGGATGGCAGAGGAATCAGGTCCACTTGATTTACAGCAGTCAATAGAGATGCCTCAATGTCAGTAGTAAAAGGCATGTTTTCAGTACTGTACCATGGCATAAATAAGTTCAAACAGATATAAAGGCTTTTCTCACATAAGCCAAAAAAATCTTCTAAATATTGTGAGCTATAGATGTCATTTTATTCCCAAACTAGTCCTGTTTCCATTTTTCTCATTAATGAAATGGGTGTCCATCCTGAACACCATAGAACAAAACCAGCTCCAAAATCTTGTCATTTTCCCATTTTTTAATGTGTTTCTTGGCTGATACTGATATAGGAATGTGCTTTGAATCCTGCATTGCTGTACACAAGCACTTTTGATCTGGAATCTTTCAATCTTCAACACCCATTCCAACAGAGTGAAGACGGTTCTGTAGGTAGGACTAGAAGTCAAACACTGTGTGCAAATACCAGGTACCTGTTAGCAGTACTGCAAGAACATAAGAGTTATGACTTGGGAAATGAGATTTTTAAAAAATTCAGACTGCAGCCACTCAGGACTGTTACTTTGTCAAAATGAATAAGAACTCTAGTTAATACAGTTAAGAGGAGGGATTGTTTTGGCTTCCACAAATTTTAATTGCCTCGGACATAAGATTTGCAGGAAAGTGAGCAGTTACTCAGAGTAACTCCTGTGATTATTAATCTTTTCATTAATCATAATAAAGGGGACAAATTAATATAATAAAAGAATTAGCCTTCCTTTAGTAAACTAACATGGTGTTTTTGTAATACTGTTAAGGAACCTACATGAAAGCTTTACCCCTATAGCGTAGACTTTAGTTTAGACTTCAGCGAGCGTATGTTTGGAATATTCTTGTAATTTGTTGTTCATGATCAAAGGAGGGAAAAAAGCCACAGAGCTACATGTATATGTTTTACTTAAGATCTAGTTATATTCCACTGGATATTTGTATCCAGGAAAGATATATAGTAATATATATCCATACGTATGTATGGATGACATTGTACATATAACATCTACAAACGTAGATAATGCATAGTATTAAGAGATTTCCAGCATACATAGTGTTTGCCAAGCAAAGCAAAGCCAAAACCGTAAGACAGTGACTCGAATGTCTGTAGCAGCTTTTTAGCTTTTGATATCATTGCCCTTGGGCGCCGGATTTCAAGGCGTTACCAAGTTTTCTCAGCTCTGATGACAGGTACTTGTTAGTTTTAATGTTCAGATGATGGTTTTTCACTTTGCTTAAGCTTAGGAAAGAGTTAATTCACTAAAGCTCTTCTCAGCAGCAGGTTGTCTTCACCTGCAATTTCCGTCATCAAGTAATTAGCCATATTCACAGTTGCTGACCCTTAATACTAACCTACTGAATGATGCATGCCTGGATGAAGACCAGTTGACCATATTACTCCAGCTCCCCAATCCCATTTGATCCTTCAGCAAATATATTGCAGGTGTGGGGTCTTTGAGAGCTGGATGTGGTGAGTTAATTTCTCACTGCCTCTTTGGGAGTGACCGCAGATTCTCTGTATGTTGCTTGCAAAACTGTTGGACGTGTTCTTTAGGCACTAAATCCTTAACGGGTTTCACAGAACGGTGTGAAAACCTTTTCCATTGTATTCTGCAATATTTTATTTAATTTACTTTAATAGCAATACAGTGCCAGTCAATAAAAACAGGTCAAAAGTCTAATTAATGTTTTAAAAATAAAGGTTCTCAAACACCAGGCGAATTTGTCATTTTCTGTATGGTTTGTTTTGAGGAGGAAGAGGAAAGAAGGTGAGGAGGGAACCCTTCTGTTCCATGATTACATCCCACCCGCTCATTTTCTCCTTTTCTCCTTTGCTTTTGATTTTAGTGGCGGTCTTAACAGAATGTCAAGATCAATTTGCAGCATGGTTTAACTCAAGGTTTTCATTCTGCCAGCAGCAATTGTCCTAACGAACAATGCCATGTGTTCTTGTAACTTCAGAAGCTTTTAGAAGGCTCCTGGCAAGGGCAGCATCTAATGACTTTATTAGTGTAGGGTTTCAAAATGGGCTCAGTAATTGTTCGCATCTCTTTGTCATTTAGTCATAATTACTGCATAGTATTGTTTGGGGTTGCACTTGTGAATAG
This sequence comes from Neopelma chrysocephalum, assembly GCF_003984885.1. Lineage (NCBI taxonomy): Eukaryota > Metazoa > Chordata > Aves > Passeriformes > Pipridae > Neopelma > Neopelma chrysocephalum. The sequence continues at coordinate 675,418 of NW_020897721.1, forward strand.
TTTCCTAATAGCACTGAAACGAACTAAAAAAGGAAAAGGATAAAAGGTGATTGTCTCTTTAGATAGAGAACAAAACAGCCTGTATATAGATGATGGTTAAACTGTTTATTATACACCCACCAGAAAAGGTAAACTATCCCTGCTTAAATATTTATGTGCTTCAAGGTAATTTCATGTTAGTAATCTAAAAATGTCCAAATTTGGAAAATAAAAATCAGCAGAGAAGGCATTTTAATCTGGTCGTGATTGGTAAGATATGGATGTCTATAATATTCAACTATAAATAGAAAGCAGCCTCTCTGATGTTATCAGAGAGGTTTTCAGTGCATCAGTTTATATGCCTATAGCAAACTTTTAAGGTCATCTGAAAAAAAAAAGGCAGTATTAAAAGCACAGGAATTAAACTGATACGTTTGTAAGCATGTTTTAAGTCCCCACTATAAAACCAGTTCCCAAAGAAAGTTCTGTCCCACTGTTCTCAAGCTCCAGCCTATGTGATTAAGCTTCTTGAGCAGAAAAGCTGAAATAAAACTCTGTAGTGTCCTGTGCCAAAGAGCTGAAGGCAGAACAGGTATCGAGACAGACTTGTTGGACTGTTTTGAGAAAGGATCTGGTCGTATTCTCTTACTGCTTGGTCCATATGGTGTATTTGTGCAATTGTTCCTCCGATTTGGAGACCTTCATTGACCTTGTGGAATTGCATTTTACCTGTCAAGATGATTCTTTGATTTGTGAAGATTAATCTGAATTCTCTGACTGACTTCCAATATACTTGCAGCTCCTCCCACTTTACTAACATCTGTAAAGTAACTGAACACACTCTCTGTTCTTATCCGGGCTATTATTAAATCTACCTGTAGCAAGCTTTGGATATTCCTTAGCAAATTGTGTATTACATTCCTTTCTAATTTGAATTTGGCTCCTTTATCCATCTTTAAAACATGCCTTGTATCTGTTGCTCATTCCCCCTTGTGTTTGAGTCAACAGTTACCACTTTACTAGTAGGTAAGGCAATAACTCTGTATTATGGAGACTGTAGAGGCCTTATTTGAATATGCCAATTCAAGATCTCAGCTTTTATTCTTTTAAAAATGTAAATACCCAATAGAAAAATGTTATTTTTACATTAACATTTTAATGAGTCTTATGTTGACTTTTCACGGTATATAATCATTATTAAAAATAATCAGGAATCTTGCATATTTAATACTCATAATTGTTTTCTTCGTGTTCAACAATGAAGTTACATTTTTTTGAACCCATTTCTGAAGTGTTAAAGTTTCTTCAAGTAAGGTTAACTTTGTGAATTATCTGGCCATAAATAAGTTATGCTTTTTTGGCCCAAAATCATCCTGGTTGTATACTGAATGCCAGTTCGGACTGGAAGAGAACAGATTGTTTAGAAGAGGTTGTCAGATTTTCTGCTGCTGCTGCTTTTTAAGGAGGACTTTAGGCTGAGGTGATAAAGCAGAAAACATCTCCAGCGCAGCCTTCCTGTTAAAACCTCCCTTGCAAGAAGCATAGAGGGCACCATGTGCCAGAGGGCCTCATTTCAGGAGGAAACTTTTCCAAAGTTTTCCTACCAGTGTAAAAATAAAAAGTAACTGCAGGAATTTATACGAGTAAGACTGTAACAAATAAGCAGGTCTCTGTAATTTGTGTTGGTATTGAAAATAAAAAAAAATATATCCAAAATCCTATGCATTTTTTAAATTTTTATCCTAATACATTTTTCCATACATTTGAGAGCTGATGACTCCTCGCACAGGTTATCTCAAAGTGCATGTGGAGGGGTAACTGCTGTGCAGGGATCAACAGCTCCCCAGATTAACATCCTCATGGCACCAGAATAATTTTTCCTGTGTGCCACTTTTAACTGCAGAGTGAACTGTGTCTAAGAATTAACACCTGTTCAATCTACATCTAAGAAATAAGTTTGTAATTCTTTTTAGGGTTTGTTTCTGTATTTGTCAACCCGTGGTCAGCGTCCGCATTTGTTCTGTAGCTTTATCTGCTGATTTCATTGATAGTGAGTCATGAAAGAAATGATGCTGTTTGCCAGAACTGTTACTTTTCTTCATGGACTTCATTCTTGTAGCTTTGGAGAATATTTTGAAGCAGATTTTTCCTTCATAAAATGCTTTTTTGCCTTTCTCATACTTCTCCCTCCTTGAATTTTTCTGTAGTTTTAAAATGAGAAGACTAGTAGGATGCCATATGCCCTCCTTTTCTGGCAGCATTCCTCTATTTCCACTGTTGGTTGGAGATCACAGTAATCCAGCGTGTTGTGGAAAACGGTTTTCCCTGGAGGGACATCTGGCTCTTTGATGGACTCCACGGGCAGTTCTCTTGGCAGCTCTGGAGATGCCCCTGAAAGATCTGGCACACTTCTGTTCAGATGAAAGTGAGAAAATCCCTTGTTAGTGATATACAGAGTAAGATACTGGTTATTGCACCAAATTGTTTTGGTCCTACTCCCATACTTCTAATTGTAAATATTAGTACAGAGGAGTTTTTTTACTTGGTTATGAATGTGGAATACAATTAAAAAGTCTGCAAATACAGAATCAGGAAAGGCAGAAAAAGAAAAAAAGTTACAACATTAGTTAAGTAGCTTCAAAATCTCTTAAAAGGCAAAGAAAATACTGAATGGGAATCATGAATGAAAACTCAATTCCTACTTATCTAGTAAAATGAAGAGATGTGTTAAGACTCTTTGCCACTAGCCTGGCAAGGAAAAGGTCTGTGAGTGATTTTTGGTGAAGAGTAGTTGTACCTCCACATTTTTGTTGGCTTTACTACCTTTTATTTCAACAGACAAGTGAGGTCTTCCTTGATGCCAGGGAGCAGATGTTCTCATGTGTACTTGTTCTGCTCTGAAGATACATGTTGATAACCATGATACCTATAAAAACATATTTTGGGACTGAGTTATGGGTTGACTAAATACAGAATTGATTTTAAAAAAAATTAACAAACCGACATCTTTAACTAGTACAACTGGTATTGTAATAGTCTCTTCAGTTTTGTTCCTTCTAGCATTATTCTCACGGCACTTTTTCGCCTCCAGTTAAATTTTTTGGTTTTCCATTAAACTTGAGTGCTTTTATTCTGTGCTTTGTTGAAGACTGTTAAACAGTTTTAATACACAAGTCTCAGGAATTCAGTTCAATTGTCCACTGTCTTTATTACTTCCAGGAGTGAAACCTTGAACTCACATAAGTCATTTTGCCATGGAATGTCACCATTGACTTCTGTGAGGTCAAGATTTCACTTACCTGTTCCCAACTTGAAAAGAAAGCATCAAAAAACATTATTTAGCTTGAGAGTTTACATGTCCAGACTTTACAACCACTTTATTTTATCCTTACCTGATGGTGTGTCTTTATCTAGCTGTTTCCAGTGTAGCAGAGGCTTTTTTGACGTAGTCTTTGTGTCTGATTGTTCTGAATTGCAAAAGACAGAGAATTGACTTTGAACTACTCACTCACTCATTGCCTCCCCTTCAACTGCAGCCACAGTTACACTAGAAATTGTCTTTGAGAAGAGTTTTTTTAGTACTTCAGTGCCTCCAATAACACCAATGCTGCACTCGTCAGGTTTACCCATTTTTAGCCATTTTATTAGATATGATACATATTGATTAAAAAAATTGTAATTTTGAATATTTTCAGTATCTTTGAGAAGAAATTACTTGGAGCACTTGACATTTTAATGCAGTTTGTCTTTTCAAATAGGTTTGGCTTCTAATGCATGTGACAACAGGACTTTGCTCTTCAGTTAGAGCATACATTTCAGAGTAGTTGTTACCTAAAATATTATCATAAGGCATAAGAAAACACACGATTTAAGTTGCCTTTCATGAACATAATTAAGAATTAATAAGTCTGTACCAGTGGCTAGTCCTCAGAATTTCCACTGTTTTGCCTTTTGTGACCCGTGTTATTAAAAGTCCATTATTTTTACAGACTTTATTAAATTGGATCTTATTAAAGCATTCTATATTTGCATTTGGTCTTTCATAATTCATTATTATTATGACATTTACTTTTTACCATCAGATCTGAAAACATATCATAAGCTACCCTTTTCTCTTGAAAGAAATGCTAATTTCAAACAGTCCTTTAATGGAAGAGAAAAGCTTTATCAGTTTTTTCATTTATTCAAGATCGTGTTAAGAATACTAATGTTAGACTTCTGTATGCTAATATCCAAGAGCTTTTTTTGGTCAAAAGCTTAGAATTATTGTTTTTTAGACCACACTGCTAAGTATGTCACTGGCAGGGCACTAGTACAAAAGAAAATACAATTCTGAAGTACCATGTTTTAATTCTGTGACTGATAAAACTGATTTCTTGATCTTTCATTATTAAATTATGCTTCTGTATGAAATCTACTATTTTTATACTTCACCATGTTTATTAGATTGCGGCTCTGCTTAGTTTCTCTTCAGAAGTTTTTAACAATTGCTTTAGCATGATTATTTGGGGGGGTGGTTTTGAATTATAGCCTGCATAGTAGTGTAACAGGAAATAGAATTCTCCATCTAATAAATTACTATCTCAAGCAATTGTTAATTGTTTTCATTTAGACAATCCAGGCCTATCATGTGTGTAAATACTGTAATAATTTTGTCATAAAAAGAGGTAAAGAGCTCTAGAATTGAATGCAGAAGCCTCGATGTTAAACAGCAGGTAACACTCAGTTAAACTGCTAAATTTAGCATAATTTTCTTTTTTAAACTTAACTTCAAAAACACCTCTACAATCTTAACTATTTTTTCCCCCCAGGTTTCTGACAATGTGCACTAGACACTTCGGGAGTGTTGTAGCCCAAACAATTCGAACTCAGAAGACAGACCAGTTTCCACTTTTCCTTATTATTATGGGAAAACGATCATCTAATGAAGTATTGAATGTAATACAAGGTACAGTTCTCACTTCATATTAAAAGTGTTCCTTACATGAGTATGGAAACTGTTACAAGAGACCTTTTCTAATTGTTTCTCTTTTAAGATGTTCAGAATATGAATTTATTGCACAGACGACACTTCCAGTTGCCAGGAAATAAATATCTACTACTCTTAAATGTATTAATTAACATGGTATTAGAGATTGAAGTTGCTATGACTGTAGCAGAATTACAGATAAAGAGTTTGGTTTTTTAAAGTGCAAGCCAAATTTTCTAAAGAAGGAGCTACACTTAGTTTTCCAAATTTACATCAAGGCAAATCCCTGATTTTCAAAAGATTTTGGCTGCACTTTTTGCATCGTGCCAGAATGCATTGGTGCTTTGTGTGGAGTTCCTTGTTAATATGTGTGCTCCTGTTGCATGTGGTGGGCTGGTATTTGGACATGAGTTGCTTTTTCAGACCTACCTGCATTTTTGATTCCCCGAATCAGATCAGGATTTAAGTTACCAATATAATCTCACGTAAATGAAGCTTTTGGGCTTACATGAGCAGTTCTTCTTGGCATAACCATTCCTCTGATTTCACTGACAGCAAGATGACTTAGATGTGCAGTGCTGCCCTTTGATTGCTGTTCTCAGTAACTCCTCAAATTAGAACACATCAAAGAATGGCTGCCTCTCATTTCTTCTGCTTTCTCCACAAGTTTGTCTTCGTGACAGTGTTTCCTCATTTATTTATTGCTTATATCTAGCAATCTTTATTGTAATCTCCTTATTTTCCTGAGGAGATTCAGCCTCAGGAAATGCTGCCTTTTGTGGACAGCATTACTCTTTTACATTTCTTTCTGCATCTGGGATTAATAATTTTCTTGAGGAGTCTGCAGTGCTTCTTCCCGGGGACAAAATGGTTAATTTTTGCAGGGATTTTGTCTCCTTAGTGCAAGGTACAGCACGGCACTAATTCATCATATGGCTGTCACTTATTGAACTTACTTCATACAAATAGTCTTATAAATAAATTTTCTTGGTTTTCTGACTCTGCAGTACAGTCCGGCACCTTTGTCATCCCACTGAAGTCAGTGGTGCTGCTGACTTAAATGACTTAACTGTTTTTGCAACTTGGTGACTCAAAAGTCATAATACAACGCATCTTTATATTATGAAACAATCCAGATTATTTAATTGCCTTCATTAAGTTTTAATGATTAGTCAGGTTTTCTGTGATCTTTTGTATTAAACTAAAGCAATCACCTATTGTAGCCTTACTTAAATTTATCCTTTAACAAAAATCAAGCAAGCAGTGCTTGTTATTTTCCCATGAGCCGGGGCACTGGTGTCTTTTAACAATACACCCCCAAATGAATGGTGGTCTCTGAAGTCCTGCATGTTGTAGCGTGTGGGATAACATTTTCTGCTAAGGTAGCAAATGTTAGAAGTGGGAACAATGAGGGCCTTTCAGGGCTGGGCGAGAAGGCATGTTTACAGAAGAGATACAACAATATAGAAACTTAAGTCCCGATGGCGTTTATTGAAATGCAGACTAAGTTTGCTTTTGATTTTTATTTTTTTTTACTGGGGTTGGAAACTATGGGGACAGTTTTGTTTTCTTTAGTGGTACTGTGGCTTCTGGTTAGTTTATTCTTTTTAAAACTTTGACCAGCATCACCAGTATAAATCCAGCTCTTGTTGGTATTGTTCTGCTATGGTCCAACAGCTGTTTAGGCAGGCAGATGTTAAGACTTTATAGTTTTAGACCCTTTCTCATGGTTTAAGACCTTTTAACTACTATGACAAGTGGCTCTAATGGGTAGTCTAGTCTTTGGTTTAGAAAGAGAAACCAAAGAAGCATCCTGGTAGAAAATTAAACTAATCTTTCAGTCTTATTGAAGACAGGAGGCACACTGGGAGAAAAATATGAGGAGGTATCTATCTATTTTCCTATATATGTGTTCTATTTCTTGATATATATATATATGGATGACTTACTTTTCTGCTTTATTAGCTTTGCAAGTTTTATCAGAAGTAAATACACTAAAGAGAATAAGTTATAGTATTTGAAATTTTATTGCTAGTTATACCTGAATAAAATGTGTACACACACATCCATTCCATCATTGTATTCTGTTTTTTTTCCTTTTTTTAAACAATCCACTTGGGTGCTGCTGCCAACATCCTACCTTTTTTTACCTGACTAAGCAATTGCTTCAGTCTCCCTGATTTTACCTGGGAATTCTGAAACTGTAAAATTAATTTCACATCAAGGAGTCACAGATCTATTACTTCGGTTTAACATCAGTGATTAAAATGAAAAATAGAGTTATTTCACGCAAGCACAAAAGTAGTTGTTCAGATTTGCACCACCTGAAATTTTAACCTATGATCAATATTTGGTTGTGAAAACAATTTTGAATTTTCAGTAAAAAGGCAAGCTGAAAGCATTCTACTGAGATATTTGCATTTTCTACTCTGTCTTCTTTTTTTTTTTAAGTCTGGCTATTTCTTATGGATTAATTCTAAAATGACTTCTTTTTTGTTTAATAACTTTAATGAAATGAAGTTCAGCTATCTTCCTTTGTTGCTAGGTAACACAACAGTGGATGAGCTAATGATGAGGCTGATGGCTGCGATGGAGATCTTCAGTGCCCAGCAGCAGGAAGACATAAAAGATGAGGTGAATGTTGAAAGTTACTGCAGATTCCTACTGGCTTCCACTAAACACTGGGGATGTAAATTAACCAGATGTTTCTTTAGCTAGTGGAGTTGGTTATGATGTGTTTTAGTGTTTCTTCCATCATCAGAAATTAAGAAGGTTAAATCTCCTTTGCATATTTATTTGGGTCTCTCAAAACAACTCCTCCTTTTTGGTCTTGTCATTTTTAGCTTCTTTCCTTTTCCTGAACATTAGTCATGAGTAACTGTTGACATTAGAGTGGTGTTATAAAGCTTAATATGTACACACAAGGAAACAGCAATCAGATTTTTTCCCAATGACCAGCTCCAAGTCACAGGTAGAAAACAAAAATAGATTAATGTATCTTAAATATGTTTAAAAGGGGACTGAAACCAACTTTAACCAGTACACCAGTACTGAACCACCATTCAGAATGATGCAGAATGTATAAGTGATGACAAGACTTCTCAAAACCAGTGTTTCAATTACTCAGAAGTACACACAGTGAGGAATACAGCTGAAAGATCTTTATCTGTTACTCTATAAATTGAGAGTGACATTTTGAAGTAATGAAGTACTTAGGAATTTATAATAATAGGTGTGTTGCCATTCAAGATTATTCTTATCCTGTTGTATAGACATTGATTGACAATAATTCACTAAACACATTCTTCACATTTAAATTTTGTATCTCATTAGTACAAGATTTACTGATTATAATATGAAGGCATGGTGTCTGCACAATATCTGTCATTCACTTTTTCTTCTTTATTAATGCTACCTGTAATTCATTGGTAAAGAAATTGACGTTAATTTTGTTAATACTGAACACAGATTTAAATATGAGGATTACAACAAAAATCCAAGGCACAATATAATTGAATTTTTTATTGCATTTTAACAGAATATGTCAGGTATGGGAGTTTTCTTAATGCTTTAATAAGAAGGTAAAATTAACATCACAGATGAGTTCTAAGAGAGGTTCAGCATTAAACACTATAAAAGTTGATAAAAAGGAAGAAAACTGAGGGAAAGAAAAGCATATCAAGGCAGAGAGATAAGAGCAAATAAGGGGCAGGAGAAGAAACTAGAAGTGATAGGGTTGGAACAGCAGGAGGAACAGGACACCGGAACAGTTGGCCAGAGCAGGGAACACCAGTGTTTAGGAGAGAGGGTGGGGGCAGGAGAGACAGTGATAGACCTGCCCTAGGAGGGTAAAACCAAATGGATTTGCAGCAGGGTGTAAGGGCTATAAAGCTTAAAGCAAGAGGAGATTCAGTAGCCTTGGGGCCACGATTGCAGAACAGGGAACTGGCTCCTGTCCCGAGCTGCCCTCAGTCCTTCACTGGATGACCAAGAGCAGTGACAGTCCAGACCCACGATGGGATTGTTTGTCTCCTGGCTTCTTACCCCTAGTGTTCTACCTATGTAGGAGAATGGAAAATAAATTTTTACACATTTCTCAAAAATCTGCCTTTGTCCAAGTCTTCTATAGTCTTCTCCCTTTGTTTTTCTGTCACTGAGAGCATCAGTGACATTTCTTCCCCAACAGGAGCTTTTTCTAACACACTTTGACATTCAGAAAACTAATGGAAAATTTCATAAACTTTGGGGGCAGATTTCCAGACACTGTTGGTTCTATACACAAATAGGATATTTACTTACACCTTGGCTCCACTTGTTACAAACACACTGAAAAGGTGATCTCAGACACTTTTGCCTTTGAAGCAGGAAGTTTAAAAATAAAAAATAACCTCTCTTTATGAAGTTACTATTCCAGAGAGAGAGTATTTGACAAGCAGTCTGTACTCAATAGAGGGCTTTAGCCTGAAAACAAAATATTACCTTTTTGTGGTTTGCTACATAACATGTAGCTTTCTTGTAAGCCTTGTACTTGACAACTTCGAGTGTTCAAACATCACCACCTTTTCTTTTTTAAGATGTTATTGCAGTTGGTGAAATTTTTTCCCAAATATTACAATAGCAAACAGGATACAGAGTCCGGTTTCTGTTACTGTTTTCTTAATAACAACAATAAGTCATCGTAAAACCACAGGAAGATAAGCATAAAATTCTTTTGTGCTTTAAAAAGAGAAGTCATCTATATAGTGTTGCTGTAAACAGAAGTGTGTGTGAGAGAGAAACAGAACTGGAAACATTTGTAAATAACAGCATGAAGTCATTAATGAGTGAGTTTATGCAGCTGAACTCCTCCAGTTTGGATTTTTAACTTGCATGCACGTGAAAGGTTCAAACACGGCTATTGCACAATCCTGTTTGGATCAGCATGTTTTGCAGTGCCCTCTGATGGTTATTTCAGTACAGGATGCCTGTTCCCACTGCCAGCTAATGGTACAGGTGTTCACCATGACGTGTGCTGTAGCTCCAGTCAGCTCCCTGTCACTGACCATCGGCTGATGGTGTGGGCAGGATGCTCAGAACAGCATCACCTGCTCACCTCACCTGAGCAAAGTGAGTCACCCCAGCTGGTGGTAGTAGTATGTTTAGCTCAATCCTGTGCTTTTGTATCCATGTATTGGTAAAATGTACCAGTTTAGCCTCATACAATTTTAATGGGGCAAATCTGGTGCATGTTTCTATAATGTCAAGTGCTAAAATACCATCATTTAACTAGCAATTGGATTTAATTTTTAGATTTGTGTATTGCATTTGATTAAGCCTTTCCTTACATACTCTCCAAAGAAATACCTTAAAAACACTGAGATGCATATGTGTATTCATAGTAATGCAACATCCCTGTCCTATGGTACGGTGATGTATAATTTCAGGATCCATTTGCTCTCCCAAGCTTCCTGAAAGGGAGGTCAATCTGCTGTCACCTTCTTTTCCCCACCCCTCCAGGGTTGTGGGTCAGTCATAGCTGTTTCTGTGTTGACCAGATGACATTTTGGAAACCTCCTGCCTCTTTTGGACAACACTGTTGACATGCCATTGTAGGTACATGGTCTAGGGGTCCTACTGTCTGTTTCTATAAGTTTGCTCCTTAAATTACCGTACTAACAAGCTACAAATAGCAAAATCTGATGAGCAGCACAGTGATGTGCTTATGTGGCTCTTTTGATAAGAAGTGGACAAGGGATAATTTAATGGTGGGTTCAGCAGCAGTGAGGCCAACTGGCCAGGATACAATTCCACCCCTCCCAGTGCAGTCAGGTTTGGAGGCTGAATTCCAGCCTCATGCTGTGTATGCAGAGTTATTTTGTAGCTACACCAATTATTTAATGCACCTGATGGATGTCTTTTCTTTTTTTAACTATGTTTGCTCTCTGGTCACTACTACAAACACTGATAGCTCAGCTACTGCTCAGGTGGTGGTGCTGGGGGTTTTTGGAAAGAGGAAATAAATGTCACTAAGAAGTTTCTCCTGTAAGCAAGAGAGGGTATCTCAGAACAGGGACAACCAGCCTCTGGCACTGTTGATCAGGGTGTGAACTGAGATTTTTCGGGGACTGACTTTGAAAAGAACGTGTAGTATCAGTTCCTCTTGAGTATCAGTTCCTCTTAAGTGTCAATGCCTGCTGCTGAGATTAGGAAAACAAATAATAGTTGTAAAATATTGTACGCCCTGGAATGTCAGTTTTTAAACACCCTGATAGCTTGCTTACTTTAATTGGATAGTAAATAATCATCTCAGCATGGCGTGATGGGCCCGAATAGATCCGAGTTAGTTCCTTTGTGAGATTAATGTGAAGAGATCTGAGATTAAATCCTGGCGTTACAGCACAACACACCTGTTCTGGGCCGATCCTGAACATTTTTTCTCCATTGCCTGAGGAAGAGGCTTCTCAAAGGATTACAGTAACACTTTTTGACAAGCTTATACAGGGTGGAGTTTCCATGTAGTGACAGGGCTCATTTGATGATGCCTCAGTAATGCATTCTTTTTATTTTTGCTGTCAACATTTATTACTGTAGAAGCATTGACTGTTACACGGCCGGTCCAACTTGTCCACATTTAAGTAACAGTAGGTCTCTCGTCAAGTTTATTTTTGTCGTTACGCAACACTGGCACTCCAGCTCTCGGATTAGACTTCAAGGTGGAATTGTAATACCCACAATTACTTCAGAGACCTTATTTTTACAAATACCAATTAAAACCTGCAATTTACTATAAACTATGTCTGCTGATGCACTGGTCTTTAGTGTAAAAGAGAGGCACTTAAGAGTTTTTAAACTGGAAAAACTACTATAAACAGACTGACTGAAGATAAGCTGTAGAAAAATGTAGACCTGCAGAGCCATCATCTTTCCTCTCTGTTCTTAGGTGACATCTCATTTTCCTAGATACTACAGCATGATGAAAAGATTCCTTCCTGACCAATATCTGGGTGGAGATTTAAAAAACATGTGAAAGAAAAACAGCAACATAAATTCACCCTCTTTTCTCTGCCACAGTACTTTGGGGCTTTAACTGACCAAGTGTTATTTTCGTAACTGTGCATTAAGAAGCTTGGTATCACCATGTCTTTTCCTCCTTTTCTGCCTCATTGCTCTCAAATATAAAGAAGTTCTTTTTTGTTTTTTCAAATATATATGAGATATTTTAACAGTTTTAGCTTCCATCACTTCTCTTTCTTCTTCAAAAGATATATCTCAGAGCCACAAAGGAAGCTCAAGAGGATCAGTCCTAATGTGTTTTCTCCTAATGTGTGGTCCGTTCATCTTTTGCCCCTTCAGATCAGTTGCTTTTCTCCACTCCTTGCCCACAGTTGTGCTCTCCAGTTAAAGGATGGCCCAAGTGCTTCCATCATCTCTGCAGGAGACACCTACAATTTCTGTCTAGGAACTGAAGCTCACATTAAAATCAGTAGAAATCAGGCATCTGTATACCTTGGATAATCTTGTGTTCCATCTAACACTGTCACGTGTATCATGGTGTAGTCTTTGCAGAGCAAGAGGTTATGAGCATAAATACATGAAATTCATTAAATTCTGAAGCACAAAAGGATTATGGTGATGACAACCACCTAACGAAGATTGGGATTTAACCCCTCAAAAATCCAATTAGCACATTTACTAATTATTACTAGTTATAACTAATTAAACTACAGTAATCAAAGTTTATTTGATTAAATTTTCCAATGTTGTATTTGTAATGCGATAGCAGCCCGAACGACGGGCTTCCCATTGAGCACTTCACCACGGTGACACACCAGTGCTGCCTTCAGGAGTTTACAGCATAGTTACAACTTTGACAAAATGCAAGGTAATGACAGAGGAAAGAAAGAGGGAAGATATTATATCTTTAGTTCCTGTGGCTTTTAGACTATACATGTTGATGGCTGCAGTCAGTGAATAATGAGCCCAGTTGGGCAGATGATGTAGCAAGACTGCCTGACTCATCTCCCATGGAAAGACGCTGCAGGACTTGTTAAAGGCTTTGGGTTTGGGGTTTTTTCTTGTCACTCGAGTTAATTCCCAAAAATCAGTATCTGGAACTGGGCTTTCAGCCTTCACAGGCAGGACCCTCTGGTGGTTCTGTGCTGTTCTGCCCACTTGCCCTGCCCCATCCTACCTCCTCCTGTGGTTCTGCCACCACTAAAAGGTCCATTTGCTTTGTCTTCATCATTCTCATATGACTGACACACTCTGTGTACACTTTTTCCTTCCATATATTCCCCATCACGTATGTTTAAGTTATACAATGTGCAAGTCTGTCATCTTAGTGAGTCAAATTAATGCCTTTCTTGCACTGGTTTGTTTGGACAAAGGGGTGTTTCTCTTTAACGCTCCCATGAATAGCCTTAAGCATTTGCAGATTTTAATTTCAGGAGTGGTTCAGTGAAATGAACTGTCTTTCAGATAAGCATTCAGCATTTGTAAATACACTTTTTTTTTATTTCTTGTAATAGCCCTTTACTCGCTGGTGATCTGAGAAATGTCTTCTGTTCATGGTTGTCTTCTCAAGTTCTGTCTCGTCTGGTTTTACTTCACAGTAAACCTGGTCCCAAAGGGCAGTAGGCAATAATGTTACACACAGCTCCCTGAGACAAATCAGGTACAAAGCTGATTCCTGCAGTTAAATCATTAAATCCTGCCTTCAGAAATGACAATAATAAATAGCGGGGGGAAAAGCCCAGAAGGGCCAATGCTGACTTTTCCAGCAAAACATCCTATCCGAAAAACCAAACGTATTGTATATTTTTTCCTTGTAGAATCTGCAGGAAAAAAGGGCATCGCTGTCCTAAATTCAATCAGGAATCCCTCTCTTTCCGTCATCCTGTATCTGAAAATGCCTGTTATTAAGTGCTTCAGGAGTAACTTCAACTAATGGTTTAGGGAATAGGGTTGTCCTAAATTGCTTCTTAACCTTATCTGTAGGTTTTTCTTAGTCTTGATGCACTGGGTATTACTCTGCTCCATTGTAACTATCTCATAAGTGTTTGCTCTTTTTGTTATGACTTGCATCTGTAATATGCAGAACAGCAAAGACAATTCATGGCTGAAGAATATATTCTGTGGATAAAAGCAATTTTTTTAAAGTATCAACCTTCCATTGAATGAATGTCCCCCTGTTGTCTCAGTGTCAAAATGGGAAAGCAGTGATCTGTGACTTTTTCCCTTTCAAGGGGCAAAGGAGAGTTGTCTCCTCATCTCATGCCCAAAACCCCTGGGATCTGGATGGTTTACATTCACACTGGCCTTCAGTCACTGCTGTGGAATTCACAAATGCTGTGTAACCCCCGTTTCTGATGAAGGCATTTGAAGTGACCTGGGATAAGCTGTGTCTGTTGACACTTGAAATTCTTGAAAAACCAAGGTGGCAATTTTGCCTTCATTGCAGTACCATTGTGGAGATGTCAATACTGCAGTTTATGTACGGTCTAACAGGAAAGTTGTCAGCTACCTCAATTTTTATTGATGGATAACACTTAGGACATTTTTTATATTAATTATTAGGGCCGTGTCTATTCTTCTTCACATGTTGTTAGAGCTATGAAAGATTCTCTGCAAAGTATTTTTTCTGATTTTCCTATTTTTCACTATTACAAATTTTCTTTCGTTGCTTTCTGGTGAACTTGAGTCATCCTCATACTTCATGTGGTTTTTCTCTAGAGAAAGAGATGACTGAATTAAGAAACTGCTTACAAAAGGGAGAACTGCATTACAAAAAGGAGAACTGCTTTTATCTAATGTTTAGAATTTGCCCAAGGTGTAATCGAACCAAAGAATGCTACAATTTTGTCTTAAGCTCTGTGGAGGAGATGATTCTTGTTGAGTGTGAGCATATTAACAAAACACAGAAGCAGGTACAAAGAGGCATTTCATGGGATTATGTCTGCTGCTTACCTGAAGAAATCTGGTTTCCAGGTTTGTTTTGAAGGTCTGTTTCAGTAAGAACAGTATTGTTTCAATGTTGTGTAAAACTTGGTGACGTGGTCATTTACCTTTAGATGTGGCTCACATATTTCTACGAGGACCAGGCAGTCATGCATGGTAATTCTTCACATTCCTGACATCTTTTTCATAATCCACTTTTAGGATGATGATAACTGCAATGAATAGGGAGAAAAGAATTTATTTTTTTTTAATGCCTGGAATTCATGTTTCAATTCTAGTTGTAGATCCTATAGCATCCATATTTTTTACAGGTATCGTCCAGATTATGTAATTTAAACCTGTTTCAAAAAATCTTCAGTGAAGCTCTCTGTAGGTAAATGAATCCTGTGCTCATCACAAGTGACTTCTAATAACTTCCTGGAGTTCTCTAGGCAGTTTGTAAAACATAAATAAAAGCCAGTAGCCAATTTCTTGTAACTCTGATTAGTATATATATTTTGAGTGAGTTGTAGTACTTTTTATAAAATATAAATTTTACTTCTTGAAGGTTCATTTTGGGTTGGGTCAGGGTGGTTCTGTGGGTTTTTTAGTTTGTGATTGGGGTTTTTTGATAAGCTACAGTAACTCTCTCTTAATTGCTAGCAATCTTTGATGGAGAAAAGAGCCTATAGTTGCAATAGTTGTATCTGATATTTCAGTGTTCCTTTGGGCATTACTGGAGTTGTGTGAAAGAAACACTTCTACTCATGTTTTAGCTCTGCTGAACAAAGTGATGGTTTCTACATCTTCTGTGAATGAAATTCAGGACACAGTAATTGTAGAAAAATCTTGGGTCCTGTTTCTGTAAGGAAGAATCATTTCTTCTGAAAAGATTTTGCTACTTTCCAACTGGAGGTTGTATGGCTTTCCCTTCAACTTTTCCTTTCCTCTTGTGGTTGCATGCTACTTTTAGTGATTTAACCACTAATATGCTCAAGTTTTGTTTGAGGAGTATCTTTGGCATGTTTACAGTTATTATGTTTACATAATTACAGTTAGCCTGAGCTTCTCCCCTTTAGAACTGATTTTTTGCCAAATAGTGACATTTTGGGGAAAAAAATTGATCGCTTTGCAAAAATTATTCTTTTATGTGGAATAAATGTTGCAGCTGAATGGGAAAATTAACATAGTTCTTCAGGAAGCAGTGGGTAGTAGACTTTCATTTCCGTGGAACACAGGGGACAAATTGTCCCAGTGCAACTACTGTGTTACTGGGGACCATGCTGAGCCCACCAGCAGTCTCACAGCTAAATCCTATTGATTTTTGTAGGGACCAGTACAGCCTCTGCAGGGCTCTGGGGGGATTATGAGATGTAAGAGGAGCCTGATAGGAGCGTGTAAGGGATGCTCGGGGGAGCAGCCGCTGTCTCTGCTCCAAAGGCAGAGTATGAAGCTATTGATTGTATACTTTGCTTTATTTGACATCACCCCAGTGCAGTTATTCCAGCTTTTGGGCATATCCACTTCTTGATCCTCCATTGTGTGAATGGTGCCTCTTTTTGTCGTTCCTGTGTTTTTCGTAAACCATTTTTCCTTTGTGCTGTGATTGTTGATAAGATACTTTGCTAGATTTGCTGACACACCAACCTCCTGTTCCTTGCTTGCCTGCATCTGTCCATTTGAGACACTTCAGAGCAGGATTTGCTACTTTTCCATCTCTGTATAATATTCAAAACTCTGAATTGAGGCCTCTGGGTGATGTTTAATAGTCGTGACCCTGGATGGATCCTACTGAGGGCTTTTTGACCAAGGAAGGACCTGGGAGCAGGGCTTTCTCTGGCAGGAGAAGCCATTACCCACTGTTAGTCTGAGTGGATAGCAAATCAAAATCCAGTCTCACCTTATAAACCACAGCCTCACCTTCTTTCCTGTTACGAGACCATCCAAGCTGTTGGCTGCAGGAGTGAAATCCTCCCAACATCAGCCCACACACACACTCCTCCAGTGACCCCCTCCCCAGGAGGCTGCTCCACTCCTGGGCTCTGCACTTGCCACAGCCCTTGTAAGGACAGCAGGGTGGAGAGCCTGGGTGCCAGATCCAGCCCTCAGGCCAGGGCTTGGACACACCAATTGAATTGTAGCTTCAGGTAAGGTGCAATTTTTTAAGCCAAGGTCTCCCTTGAGGCATCTCTGAACTTACTTCTCCTAGCAGTAGTTAGATGGGTGATTTTGAAATCGCTGGGATTAAAGGGTGCTTGTGAGCATAAAGTTATATATCATACTGGTCTGCTGATTGCTGATTTTTTTTGTTTCCTTTTCTGTTTAGGATGAACGTGAAGCCAGAGAAAATGTGAAAAGAGAGCAGGATGAAGCGTACCGCATCTCACTGGAGGCTGACAGAGCCAAGGTGTGTGTGAGTGGAAGTGACCACATGAGTGATGGGATGGGGATGGGAACCCCTCCCCAGTTTGGGAATGCTCTCTGGTGCAGAGGCACCAGATAAGGTGACTGGGACTAAACTTGACTGCATCTTTTAGCTGAAGCAGTTCTTGCCCACTTAATAGCAGAAGTTGGGAAAGGAATGGTAGGAGAAGATCATGTAATAAATACCTTATTTCTTATATTAATTTCTACAGAAACGTTGAGAAATGTCTTTCATTTATATTTACCACGTGTTTATGTGTGATTGCCATTTGTGTTTGTTAGAGGGAAGCACAAGAGAGAGAAATGGCAGAGCAGTTTCGCTTGGAACAAATCCGAAAAGAACAGGAGGAAGAACGTGAGGTGGGATGTTTTACCTTTTCTCACAAACTTGAATTCATAAAGCTTATGAACATTGCAAATGTCATTCAACACACATTGCAACTTTAATTCAAAGTGTACTTTTTGTGTGATTTTTTTTTTTCTTATTGATTTCTTACCATATGTATGTGAAACATAGTGAGCTAAATCATTTTCATCCACTGTTCAGTAGCTTTTCTGTTCTGTCATCTGGATCTCAATTTCAGCCAGGTGTAAGATAGGCCTGCTCACAAGAGATCCATGAAATGAGCTCCATAAATGGTGGAATCTTTGGGAACCTCTAACCTTTTTCTACAGCCACTCCTTTTAAAAACATAATACTGTGGAGCCCTTTCATTTCTTCCAGGAAGTAGCACAAAGTCTACCTGCAATATTGATCAAACAAGTTGCCAAATTTAATTTGGGAGACAAAACACTTAAAAAGAAAATAAAATCCAAAATCTAGAAAGTTGAATTTACAGTACTTCTAAAAATTTCTAAATTGTCTTTTGCGAAATCTTCCTTAGAATGAAAATTATGTTTAAACAAAGACTTTATGTCTCCTGGCCTCTATAAGAAAATAGAAACTCTGTGCTGTGCAGAGTACTGTTCCTCAAACTGTTATTTTGTAGATTCTCTTCGTTTTTTGGGTTCTGAGGGTCCCAGTGCCTGTCAGAGATGGCTCCTGCAGCCTCTTTCAGGGTCTAGGTTAGCTCCTGTCCTAGCCGTGTGTCTATGTAGGTGTTTACAGAAAGCATCATGTACACGAATTTACTTATATTAGTGATTTCCTCTTTTCCACGTCCTGGCAACTACAAAATGTGCTGAAAAGGTTGGAGTACAGCCATGTTTCTTCTTCTGAAGTCCTACCACGTAAAATGGACTAGTCTTTAAAATATTTTCAGCTGTTCTGTGAAGTTCCTGACTTACAAGTTCTTACAGAACTGCTGTGAAATACACTTGATACTTGAAAATGACTTTGAAACCCTGAAATAAATTTTTCAAAACAGAAGTGATATTAATATATAAATGACTTGACTGAAATCGCAGTTGATTGGGGGTTGTCTTTTGAATTCTAGGCATAGAAGATTCTCTGAGAAAGTTGCTAATGAATACAAAGCTATATCAGCATCCCTGTTGAATATGTATTTCCTGAGTATGTTTACAATATTATATCAAATATAAATAAATTATAAATATTCTTTTAATATTTATTCATTTATATAAAATATCAGAGTTCCAATTATTTTGGTGGGTTTAATATAACTTCTTTGACTCTTATAGATTATGGACATTTGAAATTTGGAATTATGTTCTCATTTAATTCTCCACTTAGTTAAAGTTCGTGGACCTCATAGAATCGTGATGAATCACAGCCTTGCTTATCCCTCCCTAAATGTGACTTAAATGTATACTTGACATTTCAGTCTTGTGTACTTTGCTGATGTATGAAAGAATTGAATTATACAACTGCAAAAAAGTTGGCTAGGAACACATTTATTATTCCCTGACATAAACCCAATGAACAAACTGTATGATCAATGCATTTCCATATGTATTTTTGACCAAGATAATTGCATTAAAAACCCTGAACCATTTAAGCATTCAAGAGCCTTTCAGACAGTACTGTGGTGTAAATACTGAATTCAATCCGAACAGTATTCAGTGGTTGGGAAAGATGCAGTCCACTTCTTTCTTATCCTGCAGTACCTGGTGACTTACTTAGCACCTGTTGTTAGCATAAGCCAAGGTGGAAGCTAAGGCACAACTGAAGGAGCAGTGTACAAAGCTGGACTGTGAGAATTGTGTCAAGAATAATTTTAAGACAGCAATTCTGTGAGGTTAATAGCAATCAAACAGAAATCAGTACTGTAGCAGTAACAGGCTGTTGAGCAATCAGCTCACACTCAGGCTCAAGTAAAAAGTTTGTTTTTCTTTTCTAAGTAATTTTGCATGCATAGAAACAACAATTACTTGTGCTTTATTTTATCTGCTCCTGAACCTTTTCTGATACCTTGGCCTTTTGGAAATGGTTTTCTTATGCAAAGGCTGCAAGACTGGTCCATGTTATCAAAATATACCTGGGCTTCCCTGTTTTAATGCAGAGTGCAGTAATGAAAATAATAGGATCTGTTTGCTTAGTAGAACAAAAGGGATTTTAACAATAATGTTTACTAACACTCCCCATTTTCAAGTATACAGATTACTTGTACTGAATTGTTCTGCAACAGTGTTTGCTTACAGAAGTGGCTTTATGTTCAGTTCGTATTTTAAAATCTGACTGTTGAGCTCTTCACATACTGAACATCTTTTTATCAACAAACTGAAATTGCTTGTTCAGGTCCAAGAGTTTTTAATGTGATCCATCACATCATTGTTTTCTAACTTGGTTTGCTGGTACAGAATATCCATTGTAAATTGCAATTTTATGTTGAAGCCTTGGAGACTGGTTACTTTGGGGAGCGACGCACTCTTTGCACAAAGAAAAGAGCTCTAATGAGCTACTGTTGTTTATTTTTCTATAATATAATTGATTGGGTTCAGTAAATAATGTAGCATCTGTTGTTATACTGTGTGGGGAAATGTCAAAACAGCAAGATAGTAAGCAGGTAGTTGAGAATGGAGAGAGAGAAAATTAAAATAGAATCTATTTAAAATATAATCTCATAGTAGATGAGCAAAAATGAACTCAAGTTCTATGTATAAATATTTATACTGAGATATAATTTGCTCAGAGGTGCGTGTGTAAGAAGTAGACTATTTAAAAGCTGTTGTAATCTTGCTTCTCCCCAGTCCTTTCTCTGCAATATAATCACCCTCCATCAGTTTCTGTTACTAAATGACCTTGGGGAGGTTTTCAAAGGCACTAATAGCAACTGTGTATCTTGAAAGTTTCTTGAAAATCTGGAGAAATCCCTGCCTGACTGCCTTTTTAGTTTGAAAAATTGTCTTTTAGGGCCATTTTGGGGGAGGCAGTGTGATTGTGCTGCTCTTTCCATTCCTTTGCCTTCTCATTAAGTGCTACCTTAAGAGAGGTGATACTGTAACAGCTGCTTCTAAGTAGGATCAGATTTTTAATAGATGCCAATGCCTGCCCATGAATACTGACAACACTCAATACCTTTGAAAATCAAGCCCACCTTGTTCAACAGTCTAATATTAGGCATTTCTTTTTTAAAAAAAGAAATCTGATCAAAGCTTTAGTGCTGTAGCAGCTCCCAGAGGCAGAGGACAGAGAGCACAGATGTTGGTCCTGCCCTTAAAATCTTGACATCAGCAGTACATGCAATATCATACACATTTTCGGACATGTAATGTTATTGCAATTTTGAGGCTGATTTTATGCAAATTATTGCAGAAAATGTACATGCCTGTACTTGGAACCATCTCAATAACAATAACTTACTTTAAATCTTTAAGGTCCCATTTCTCTTCTCCCAGTTTTCTTTGAGCATTCCTACTTCTGTATGTACTCTGTGTATCTGATGTATTTTCACAGTATTTTTAATTGTGTCTTTTAACAGTGTTTTAGTTTATTTATAGTAAATTTCTTGCGTATATTTCTTTTCACTCTGAACTGCCATTAAGGGTCCGGTCTACTGCAAATGGTCAATTACTCTCTGCAAAAGGAAGGCAATTTGGCAAGTGCATTTAAAGAAATACTTTTACTGCCTTTTAATTTATACCCTTTAAGGAAGCAATTGGCCACTTGACAATTATTTTCTCATTCAGTTTTTTCCCAGGGCTTTCTGCCGAATGATTAAATTACGTATCCCATCGTGCATTAACTGTAGACCTAATAATATGTGTTATAAAGAAGGATTTATTTTAATTAGTTGTCTGGTGGGCTGTTATTAAGGAATGAATAAAAATTATTTTGTCATTGAGATAAAAAGCACAGCTATGGCTCTGGAGCACTGTGACAATGTCTTGAAGTTCCAGAAGAATTAAAAGGAAAAGCTTCCTGTCCTTTTCTTCTGTTGCTGGCATTGCAACCTAAATGGTTATTTTTCCTTCCTCAGGCTATCAGGCTGTCTCTTGAGCAGTCTTTGCCTCCTGAACCAAAGGAGGAGAGCACAGAGTCTGTCAGCAAACTGCGTATTCGGACGCCCAGCGGAGAATTCTTTGAGCGACGTTTCCTGGCCAGCAGCAAGCTGCAGGTTGTCTTTGATTTCGTAGCTTCCAAGGGATATCCTTGGGAGGAGTACAAGCTGCTGGGCACCTTTCCGAGGAGAGATGTGAGTAAATATACCTTTCAGGAATAAATACCACTGCTTCTTAGTCCGGTATGTTAGATGACCAGTGTGTTATAGCACAGAAGGTAAAAGACATGCCTGAGTATGTGAGAGGGCTGCCAAGCTGTGAGCAAGCCAGGTGCTGACCAACCAGTGCTATCAGATGTTACATACACAGTTGTGTTGCAAAACCTGCCTCCAGTGACATTGTAAAAAGTCCTCCATTTCTGAAACAAGTTGGGGACCATATTCAATGAAAACTCCTTGAATATGCTGAGGCAGCATCACTCATCCTGTTTGAAGGAAGCTCCATCAATCACACTGTTTAGGTCTATGGGCTGGTACTTCTGATCTTTCTGGTTTTGCCATTTTGGTGTGACTTTATGTTATGAACAAGACTCAGTGTCAGATAGTATCCAGTTATGAACTAATCAGTACATTCTAATAAATTTTTCATCCACCTGCTACATAATGCCAATAGATAATCATTTATATCTCCTAACTTGAAATTCTAATGATGTACCTGCTGTGCCTGATTTTCAGAATCAATACTGCTCACTGCTTACAAAAGCCAATTAAATTCTGTTGATAAATCAACAGATATTTTTGTTCTGGCTGCCAAGTTTCTTTGAAAATATACCTCTGTTTTCTGCTCTATTAAAAATCAGCTTTCATGTCTTTTTTAGCCATTGTTACAGCAAAGATAAAAGTCAGTAGTTCCAACTGTGCAGCAGTTACCTGGGGCCCTGCATAAAAGCTGAAGGGAACAGGTACTGCAGAAGAGATGGCTGAAGTTCAGCAGCTTTTTGGCCAAAATTCCTCAGCACTGCAAATGAGTGGAGGCAGCTCTAGACCAGCTGGGGTTTTGTTTGCTGGAGGCATCTCCAGGTGACTGGTTAAGCCATTTTTCACCCAAGGAGTTCAGTAACTTGGGTTGCTTTTCCATTTTGTTTCTCATCACCTGGAGGAAGTTCAGTAGGAATAAGGCACTGATTAACATGTTTGCAGTAGTTTGTAAAAGATACCTCTTGCTTTATCATCTTGTTTCTAAGTGCTCCAAAGGGGAAGAAACCAACGTCCTTAGCAAGCATACAACCTTGAGAGTGGATGTGATTTCTGACCAGTTTTGGGCATAACTCTGAACAGAACTGCAGTGCTTGCAGCTCTTCTTCCACCTTGTCCTATATTGAGAATCCTAATCAGTTGGACTGAAAAGTAGCATTTAAGGAATCTCATTAATCACTAATTAACTTTACTCCTTAAGCATGTAGTATTATTTCCAGTGGAACCAAAGACTAGAAGTCATCTATGTTTTCAAGATTACTCTTCATTCAATTTATTTGACAGAAGAAAAACACTGTTTTACAGTCTAAACAATGGGTTTAAATATTCTCCCAGTCATTTCTCCCTACCTGTGACTTATTTCTATTGTAGTACATATCGAATATAAAAACCTCACAGGTATATTACTCTAACTTTTTACATTTGTTTTTCTCCTTACACTGACTGTTTCTGTACTTAGTCACATCATTATCATTATTCATTCTAGTGGTCTGTAACAAACTCAAAAATCAGATGAATCACATAAGAACCAATTGAAAAAGGAGTAGAAAAGAAAAAATACCACTAAATTAGAACAGGCTGGTGTTGTCAGTAGCTTCGTGAAACTGGCAGGGAGAAAACGCTGAGGCGAAGAAAGGAGAATTTAATGGCAGGGTACGGAGCTGTTGGTCTGTTGCATGGAAAGCAAAGACCCTTCCATCATTTTTCTATGATTCCAACCTAATAATGCCTTGTATGAAGAGTCACATAAATGATTCATGCTGATTGACTCAGCGGCCACGTATGAATCCGGTTGCCGTTGTGACCACTGGAGCTACAACAGACAAAAAATATTCCCCAGGGGTTTGCTAACCACTGAGAACTATAAATGACATCTGTCATATTCCCCAGGTCTGGAAAGTTGGAAGTGTACAACTCTGTGGACAGAATAATAAAAATAAGTAATTGATAAATGCCTTGGAAGTACAGTAAAAGTGTATATTCATTGCCTTAGGCTTCATGGTATATATTTTCTTAAAAATACACTGTAAGTTGTCAAGACCCTTCTAGTATATGATATGTATCAAAACCATCAGTTGGAATCTGTGCAACAAGAACAAAGTACTTGGGATGCTTGTGCTCCAGAAAACAATAGCATTTAAAATGTCTGTTTTTATTTAAACTCTACATAATGTTTTTTTAAAAATACGTTTGCAAGTACCAGAATTACTTTACTGGAGTTTTGCTGCCATAAGATGAAAACATGTCTTCTGAAGTTAGGATTTGTTTTTTTTCCTCTCCTAATCTATTTTACAATAACATACACACCCCCAAAAGTGTTTCCATCTTATCAGAACAAGGATATTATCTTCAACCAAATCAACATTTTCTTGTAATAAACTTGTTAGGACATTTTTACCTGCTTTTCAAAGCCATCAGTCCTGATACAGTCTTGTTGAAGCATTTTTACTTCTTTGGTAAATAAAAATTCATTAGTTCTTAGTCCTATGTTCCAGTTGCTTACACAGATATCCTTAGCTAACTTAAAGTTGGTATCATAACCCTACTGTAAATACAAACTTCTACACATGAGTAAATACACAGATTAACCTTTTCCAGACACTACTTGTAGATTTTAAAGCAGCAGTGACATTCCAAAGCAGTTAAGCACATGCAGTGACTTGTTATTGGGTCTTTGATTGTGTTGTTCTTTCTGCTGGCACTGAAATTAGATATTAACCACCTTCTCTCTCAGTACCTCAACCATGGCAGCACTACATGTTTTACCAGCAGAGTGTGCCATGAGTGAACCTGGGTCAGCAGGTAACTTGTACCTCTAACTCAGGAAACACTTGACAAGCACATCTTTCAGAGTGAAGAGCTGTATTGTATGTTCTCTGCATTATTCTTAAATACACCTGCAGAGGCTTTATGGAAGCAGATGTGTGCTCTGTTAAATATGTGTGCTGATTCCAGAATTATAGCTCCCTTTCTTCCAGAAGTCCATTTAACTATAACAAAAAGAGCTTACCCCAAGCATATTAGTGTGCTCAGTCAGCCTTCTAGTTCAGTATTTCTTCTAAGTCCCTTTCTCCTTAAAGGCCTCTCAAACTATTTTTGGTAGTCCTCTTGATCTGCCAGCTGCAAGATCCACCTTCTCCCAGTGTCCTCGAGACTTCCAAATGATCAGTTCTCACTTACTGCAGTGGTGATCTGCAGAAGTCTTCCTAAAACCCTTAAAAGCTTATGGAGTGGGCATTTCACTTGGACAAGAAGCTGAAGTGTACCGGGTCTACCTGAAACTGTAAGAGGAAAGTGCAGAAATTTACCCAAACTGGCTTCAGCTACCCTACTAGGATTAATATTGAATATTTTATGGTAATACTCAGAAAGGAAGGTCCTGGAGTGCTTTGTCCTTTTAAAAGCTATTTTTGAATGTCTGAATTTATTAATTTCTTATGAATTATAATTTCTTCTGCTCGTTTCTCCTTAAGGTGGAGCATTAGTTATGTATTTGAAAGTATGCCTTCTGCAGACATGGTATTAGAGACTTAAGCTCTTTATTTACTGTATCTGGAAGCCTGGGTAAGCCAAGACTTCTACAGTATTTCACATTTTATTTTTCTGAGCCACAGCTTAGGATCAGGTGGCAGTTAAGTCACTTAAGGTTATTTAAATGCATCTAAAATGTTGCTTAATAATTCAGAACCAGTTTGCTCTGTTTAGAGTATTAAGATTTTTTAAATCCTTTTAATTAACCAATTTCAACAGCAGTTTAAATAAACAGAAACAAAAAATCTGTCTCCCTTGAAAGGGCAGAAAATAAATTTGACTCAAATTGCACGTCAATTTAATTTAGGTATGATCAGGGTTTCAGTAAATTTAGGGCCAGAAAATTCTTAATATTATATGGGAGTATAGAGTAAGGTATTCCTCCAAACTCAAATGGGATTATTTGTTCCTGTGCTCTGGCAGGAGAAATTCCTCTTTGATGCTCACAGTGGTGAAAATCATGTCACAGGATAGAAGTTTGTCAGCACTTGGCACACAGAGCCCTCTGAGCAGGGAATTGTCCTCTGATGTTCTCAGAGGTAGGTAGTTGTGTGAGGTAATGTTAGAGGATGATCCCTATATTGCTATGCCAGGTACTTTGATAATTTTGTGTATCAGTTCTGGCAGCTGTTCTTTGTAAGGATTATTCTGCATTTCACCCAGTGCAAACTACTTCCTTCAAATAACCTTCTTTTAAACTCATTAGGTCATGTTTAAAGTCTCTAAATAGTTCATGAAAGAGTTATATGTCCAGGACCATCTTTGACTCTTAACATTCTTCCCCCTAACCATCATCTTGATAGAAAAGTGGAAGAAAGATGTTATTGTGAGGAAGGATTCATATAGTGTCATGTTTATACCAAATAGCACTTTTAGTAATTTCATGTAAATCAAGGAAGTAGCTTGAATATCTGTCTTATGTGCGAGGAGGATTTCAGATGAATGAAATGTTTTTCTGATATGTTCAAAGCATTTTGAGAGTTACATGTGATTCGTGCAGTTTTTCCAGTCGTTTAAATTACTGATATTCATCTTTCCTACTACATAAAGTAGTAGAGATCTCTTTTAATTCGCATAATTAAAATTTTTCAGGTCAATATAGATCTGATGATGTCATGTGTTTACTCTGATCTAGTTTACACAAGGCCACAGCCACCTACAAAGGTAGTTGTCCCTCCTCGTCATTCACAACTATCCTTAAGTCAATACTACCTGCCCTTGTCTTTCCTCTCTTTTCAAGATATGTTGTTATTTTATTTATTCAAGCAGTGAAGTTTAGTTTAGTTAAGACACTGAGAAGTTGCCTAAGCAAATTGGCCATACCAGACTGGCATATTCCCATGCCTCTTTTTGAAGCATGATTTCTGACTGTTCTTCCTGATGACTTGTAACAGTAGAACGATTGGACTGATTAACCTTGAGTGCAAGAGGAATGGATTGACATATCATTGCAGCCGGAATGCTGAAGCGTTTGTAAATCCCAGGTTTTCTTGCTTTTAACAAGTTTGTTGCTCACAAAAAATAGTATCACAGTCTTTTTTCAGCACCTACAAAAACGGAGTAGTGATATTCTTGCCCTATTGAATCAATGGCAGCACTTTAGGGAATATTGAGTATATTTTGCTTCTTGAAATGCCATGTTTACTTTTGTGGAAATATAATTTCCATATAGGTAGTCAGAAATTCTGTAAGTATTACAGAAAGATTTTTCACAATGTTTTCTTCCACGAAAGACAGACTTGATGTGTCTTTTCAGACCCACTGTCTTTACATAAGTAACCGTGCTATCCAGAGAGAAAGATTAAAGCCCTTCATCTGTCAGGTCACTAAAAGGAGATCTCATCTCATCTCATAGATGTAAGTTTATTCTAAAAAAGGAATAGAATTGCGTTCTGTAGATCAGTATAGTTTCAGTTCTCTTACAGCAGCTCTATTTGAATACAGGGAATGTTTAACCAATTCCAGGAAATAGGTGTGCATTTCAGAGGAACTGTTTTACTCAATGCTCACTGGAGTAAGCAGGCATTCACCACAGCACTGAATGCGGTCCACGAACTCTCCCTTGAATCATCCTCATTAGTTACCCAGTGACTAATGCCAACCATGTGATTAATATATTCCACCCAACATCCCTTCAGTGCACATCCCTCGCACCCAAAGTGTTCTTTTATTCAGCACTGCCCCATTTTACAAAACATTTATTTCAGGGGAGGCGCGATATTGTTCACAGGAAGATGGCTTAGTTAAGCTGCAGAGCTTTGCTCTTGCATATGACATTATGCAGCATCAACTGGGCCTAAGCTATTTTGTACTTTTTCCCCAGAATTCATGCTTAATGTCAATTTTGTGGACTTTTTTTGACCCTTGTAGGAAGAAAATGTAATGATAAAATACCTATAAAGAGCCTTTGTAATAGTATGATACTAAGAATGCTGTGTCTGGTTACCAGAAAATTTAATGATCTCCTGCTGTTTTGGTAATTGCATAAGTAATGCATCAGACTAAATCACCAAAGCAGTCCTAGGCACTCTCTTTATTCCATTTACCTATCTACCAATCACTATGTTATACTGTAGATATGATTGTGGTATCTTAACATCTTAATGCTTTGAACTTGTGATAAAAATCCTTTTGGATTGTTTTTTCATGTGATTATAATTAAGTGCACATGAATCCAATCCTGGGTCATTCTCCTGTGTTCCCATCCATTCCCCTTTGGGATGTATGCAAAGCAAAGTTCTTACAGTTCATTTGGAGAACTAAATGTATTTATATATTTTGAGACTTCCAGAGAATGAGACTGTTTGCTTCCTTTCAGCTCTTCATCAGTCTTCACAGTGAAAGCTATAATATTTCTGGGGATGTGATCTTTTTTCCTGTAGCTAGTATGTTTTAAAATAATTAAATACTTGGATAATTGTTAGTTCACTATCAGCACACGGGCAGCAGTGCCCACAAGTAATAAAGAACTGGTTTGCTCCCTGGCACAGCAGAAAGGATGCTTAAGATACAAATGCTCTCCTCTGTAAATGCCAGTACTTAAACCTTTTCTCTGCTCAGCAAGAAAAATGAAGGTAAATAGCATGAAGGAGCATGATGGAGCTCTTCTGCCTGCAGGTCCTTTGTCAGGAAAAGACCCAGTCCAGGGTATTCTGTTGGCTTCTCTTTTTCCAAGAAACCACTCAAAGAATTCCTAAACAGATCAAAGATGTCAAACCAGAAAGAATGAAGGGAGGAAAGCAGAAAATCTGAGGAGATCTTTTACAGCACCTTCCTCTTCCCTCAGAGTCTGAAGTCCTCCAGTCTTGGAGTTGTTGGCACTATGGAGACCAGCGTTCTCCTGGTCAGTACCTGCAGCTGACTCCTCTGACTGACTCCGTGTTCTTGGTCTCAAGGCAACTTGTGTCATGCTTTAATGTCATCAATACCACATTAACAAAAGTCACATTATGCAAAGAGACTTTAATTAATTGAAACACTTCCGTGTTTTCACTTCTGCCAAAATCCAAAAGCGTGTTGGTTATTTTGTCATTGAAAATGAGCTGTTTGAAAGGCTACAGGGAGATGCAGTCTTTTGGTAGTGATTTTTTCAGTGAGATTAGTTCTTGGCAATAAACATAAAACAAGTATTTAATGCTGTTAGTAACTGGATGTATTTTGGCCATATTTTGGGGGAGTACTGATCACTAAACAAAATTTCTGATCTTGGGCTAAAAGGAAGCACAGAACTACCTCAGAGCTACCCAGGTGGAGCTACTGTACACAGCACTTCCTAAGATCTTTTATTGAAAGGTAAATAAACTGCAGTTATATATTTATTTTATTACCCAGGGTTAAAAAGCCACAGGATTTGGGTAAAAAAATGGTATTTTTTTAGAACATCATTAACATTGGGACTTGATTTAGTTTTGACACAGGAACAATTAGTGTTGGTGGGGATTTTAAGCCTTGGTTTACAAATATTATGGTTTTTTTCCCAATTAAAAACCTGAATTTTCATGCAGAATCCTGAATTCATAATGTTGGACTTTTAAAAATCACCAGATAGTTCCGCTGCTACTATACAAATATAGTAACAGTGGGTTTGGGCTTAT
This sequence comes from Neopelma chrysocephalum, assembly GCF_003984885.1. Lineage (NCBI taxonomy): Eukaryota > Metazoa > Chordata > Aves > Passeriformes > Pipridae > Neopelma > Neopelma chrysocephalum. The sequence continues at coordinate 704,985 of NW_020897721.1, forward strand.
CCTTGTTATTTACACTGCCCTGTCATTATGTTTAGTGTTTTAGAAAACAGAAGAGAACATAGTTACTGTCTTAATTTACTGTTGAAAAAAGTCAGGTAATGCAAGAGAGGTTAATAAGCCTTCACTTGTTAAAATCTATACATCAAATTCTTTTTTTTATATGAATTATGTTAAGGCAGTGAAAATTTACCCTTTGTAAAGGTTGGTGGCATCTTGTGTATCTCAGAGCACTGCACAGCTTTCCAAAGGAAGAGTAGGAAGCTCAAAGTAGAGGATACAGCATCACAATTTTCTGGTTTATCAACAGCTATTACTTTGCTAAGTGAATGTATTTTTAAACATGCTTAATCTAAAATATGTTTTGAGAAAATCTCTTCAAAGAAGTGAGACAGTAAGAGTGTGACGTATCTGGATTAAAGCTTTGTGTTTGGAACGAGACTACAAGTCTTTTACTATGACATATTTTTCCTTGTTTGTGACGGCTTTCTTCAATTCAGATGTAAATTATCTGCAAGTTTATTCAACTAAGCCTGATCTAATTGCATATATTTCTATAAAGTAACCCTACTTTTGTGTGTTGCTCAAGTTGAGCGTATTATCTGTGTAACCCAGAGATATTTCAATAGGTAGAAAGGATTCACTGTATTTGTTTGTGTGTCACTCTGAAAATATAGTTTTTTAAACAGATCTGGTACTTTACCAGGTGTGCCTTTAAGTAATTTCTATTGCATTTATACTTTAGGAGGATTAGGAAAGAGAGTAAAAGAACTCTTTGTCCGTTAGATTCATTAAATGTATTCATGCGTGTGTAAGTGGTATAGAGGCTGTGCTACTCGGGAATCAGATCCTTGTCCTAGGGTGGAGAGAAAGGTGAAGGGTGTGATATTTACTGCTTGTGTAAGTGTCATAATAATTGTGTATTCGATTCTTTATTTTTAAATTACCTTCCTGGGCATTAAGCCATTTTTTTTGTATTTATCTTTTCCCTACAGAGTTAGGGAGGGTAAGGAACCACACCTTTGAAATGGTGAAAGTACAGCTGCTCAGGATGTGAATGTGTAATAGAACAGACTGCTCAGCAAAGGTGAAGACAGAAATAATACAGAAATTATTCTAGAAGGAAAAAGACTTGGCTATAAAAATATATTAAAATGTTGTTTAAATTAGTATGCATTTTTATTATTGGTTTATTTTAAAAGCCAATGAATTTATTCAGAATAAAGTGTAAGTAGCTACTACATTCTTACAGAAGTATATATATATATATATATATATATATATACACTACCTTCCATGTTTGTGCAGTCATAAATCATTTGAACTTCAAAGTGCCACAGAAGTACTTCAACTAGCTAGTGCTTGGTTGAAATAATTACCACAGAATTCATTGAAACAAATACTTATTTAAATAATAACTTCCCTATGCACCAAACCGACACTGGCTGTATAACGAAGCTCAAAGCCATAGCTCCAGTACACCAAAGCCCTTATAAGGGCCTGTAAAACTGTATCCACAGTTGGAAGAAAAGTGCTGTTTTACCAACTTAAACCTATTTTAGTGAAAATGAAACCTTTCACAGCTCAGTGGCAAGGTCTAATGCTGACAGAAATAAGGCCCTGTTAGCACCTCTGGTCACGTTGCTAGAAGGAGTTTTCTCTGAAGGGAGGGGAGTGTTAAAGTTTGCGCAGAAAGTCATTTGCCCAAAGAGAAAATCTCCTGGGGCAGTATCTGCGTTGGCCTTGGGACAGCCCTGAGTGCTCCTGCATGTTATTCTGCAGAATTTTGGGAGCTTGATTATCAGTAATTTTGCTGTCACGTGTGTTATACTCTCTTAGCTTCTGAATATTGTGTCCCTCCTCTGCACCCTACACATTAAATAAGCTTGGAAAGGCTTACAGTCTCTTTTTAAGGGATCTTAGTTTACATTTCATTACAATATAAAGTACTTGCCTTAGCAAACCCACAAAAGATATTTAAAAAATACATTCAGCTCATCAGCTGGTGTCACCAGCTATGTGTGCATACGACTGGTAGAAAGTCAGTTATTGTAGGACTTGGAGATACAGATAAATACTGTGCTTTTAGCATCTGTTGAGGCCTTTAAAAAATGCTGAATGCTTAACTTGGTGAATTTTGCAACCTTAATCAAGAACGTGTTGATTTCACCACATAGTTGAATCTCTTTGAGTTTGATAGGATCAAATCAGATTCAGTTTATAAACACATGCTTAAATGATTTCCTGCATAGTTGCTAACAACGTAGAAGAAATCTTTAAATAATAGAGGTGTAGGGGTTTCGGACAGTGTAACTTAGATAATGTGCAGGGCTGTTTTGGAAAGAGCATCGTGCAATGGCACCAGAGCAGAGGGGTGCCAGCACTGAAGTGGGCTCTAGAATTTATCCTGTTGTTAATTAAACAAGGTACACAGATATAAATTTGATGGTATTTTGTACTTTGCAGTATGAAATAATACACATAAGTTCAAGTGCACAAAAGTCAGCAGAACACCTTTGTAGGCTACAGCTCTTTCAGGGTCCTTTGATCTCTGTTATAGGGTCATTCTTTGGTTTCTAATTCTGTTTTAAAATACTGTAAGTTAAAATGCATCTTAGGTCTTATATTTCATATATTTACAGGAGAAACCATTTCTTTTGTTAGGAGGTGTGTTCGCTAATAAGGCTTCTATTCTTCATAGTAAACAACATATTTACAAGCCACAAATAACAAAGTAGAAGCTGCAGAAGGGTTGTGGTGTGATAATTAAGTACAATGGCGACCCATATGAACAGAAAATGCCAAGGAGCTAAAACAAAGCAACAACAGCTTTGTTTGTTGACAGATGTAGGAGCCATATTGTTAGTTAATTGGGTAATGGTGTAAACATTTGCAAACTCTGCTGTCCCTCAGTGAATTAAGCAGCACACTGAAATTATGGGTAAAAGCTGCACAGTCCTTGTGCTGCAGGTACTCCACAAGGCTTCTAGCAAACCTTCTAAGTGTGGAGATGTCGAGGAAGGGGCATCATGCATTGTTATTATTTAAGGCACTTGAAGTTTGCAAACCTTAAACTATGACATATATCTTGAATTACACTCAAGTGAATAACAGATTTCCACGTGGTTACAGTCTGGAAGATTGTGTTCAGTGCCTGGGCTTGCTTTCCAGATTTTGTTTTATTTTTTCCAAATGTAGAAGAGACTTGTTATGTCCTTCCTGGTGTTTTTTTGGAAGGAAAAAAACCAAAACAACAACAAAACCACCAAAAAACAAAACAACAACAACAAAAAGCAAAACAAAAAACAAACTACAAAAAAAAAGGGAAAACCTCAAACGGTTGCAGGATTTGAAAATGGGGAGGTCTGATTTAGTACAGGCTTGAACTGAAAAGAAGGAAAATTGCTTCTCTCAGGTGCCCAATGCTGTGAATTGCACAGACCCCTCTTTACCTCTCTCTCTGTGCTTATGTGCAATAAAGGACTGTAGCAGAATACCAAAACATTAAAAAATGCAACAAGATACTTAATTAGCATACTCCTGTAATCACAAACTTAAATGCACTACTTTGGCTGTTTTTTACGTAACGGGTTTGCTTTCGAAGATAATAACCTTTCAATAATTTAAGCAGCATCTGTGCAGGAATGCATAATTAGACTGTAGATAATAGGAATCTAAAATTGAGTCTGGTTTTTATAAATTATTTTTCTCTCTAGACATTTCGCAATAGCTCACCCTGGTACATGAAGTTTAAGAAAATGCGTTCCTGCTTTGGGAATGAAAATAATGCATCTGTTTGTTTTTTGGGTTTGGTTTGGCTTTTTTAATTCTGTCATTTTTTTTTAAAATTCTGCTACAGTCAGGTGAAATTACACTTATTTCAGTGGACTTAGGAAGTGATAAGCTTTGAATGTTTGTTTAAATAATAAATTTTCTCTAATTATTCAATAAGACAATAGAAATGCAAATAAATTTTAAGTTTGCTTGATTTAGTTGGGGGAAGAGAAAGAGAAGCAATGCTAGTTTTGTTAATTGATAACAGGATTAGTAAGTTATGCTTTTAAGAAAAATTACATTAACATTTCTTATTAATTCTTAGTATTCGGTTTGTTTGACCCCTAACATTTTCAAAAAATATTTTTAGAAAGCAGTGGCATGCTGTGGTTGTAGATGAAACAAATTTAACTGTGGAAAAAAGTTTATTGGCATGCATTTGCATTTATACTTATAGACTAATAATCTATTATTCAGAAGCATAACTGGTGTGTGCTCAGACAGCAGAATAAACTAAAACAGAATTACCACAGAAAATTTAAAGATGGAAGGGAAATATCAGAAAATGGTAAGATTAAAAGAAATAATGTTCATCTTTCTACATGAAGCTTTGCAGTAGTCTTCTGAAGGGTGTCACAGCATTGGTATGTAAATTTGAATGTGTGAAGGACACCTTGTCATTAATTTGTCTGTATAAGTATATACGTAATTATGTAATATTTAAAATTAAATTTTATTTCCATAGAAAGATATCCTATAGGCAGCAGTCTGGCTTATAAATAGAATCCTGAACACAGAAGTTTCTTGATGACTCTGAACTGAGAATTACTTATGTGCCTTAAGTGAAAGTCACTTATGGGATAGTCAAGATGTTGAGCAGCTTTGAGGGTTTGGTGCTAGGATCCAAATGCTGAAGAATTGTGGCACTAATGGTGCAGATAGTGCCTGTATCATTATTTTCCAAATGGCATGGCATCTAACTCTGAGTGGAATTCTCCTGTATGCCCACCTACACTAGTGATTGCCTAAATACCTTTACAAATCTGACGAGGAGTCAGGATTCTGGGAAACAATCCTTTAATACAAATATGCACACCTAAGAGGCTGTATAAATGATGTACAGACACACAGTACTTATAATGCTTATATATAGATATATACCTGTATTCACACACATGCATAGTAAGTATCACATCAGTAGCTGGGTTGAGATGCAGCCTCACCATGCAGTGACCTGATTTAGCATCTCACTCCCAGTGAAAAGATGAGAGCTCTGCTTTCCTTCTGCTTGTTGCTTGGTGCTTTTGCTGCTCACCTCACGGTGGATTTAGTGCTGGCTGGACTTGTGTGTTCACCAGTTAGACTCACTGGCGTGACAGAAAAATAACCAAACAACTAAAAGTTAACAGTTTTCTCGCAGCCTGGAGTCCTCAAGGTGACTCATAAGCGTCAAAGTTCACCACGTGACTTGGAGCAAGAAAGGGAGTAGGAAAATAAAGGGAGAATAAGTTTCCCCTTTCAGTGATGGGATCGTGTTGGATTGGCTCTACTGGTTGCACCATCAGTTTGATTGAAATTTTAGGATACTTATCTAGGGCTACAGTTGCATTTTTCATCTTAACTCATGTGTTCTAGTAATCCCTGGAAAAGTTCTTTACTTTGACAAAAACAGATTCATGCATTTATGGTAGAGAACCAGATCTTCTTGGAATTAACGTCAGGGATTCTGTTTATTGTTATTGCAAAATAATACTATTACTAATAATAACAACAGAAAATACCATATATATTTCTTAATCTGCATCCTGGAAAATCATACTCAAAACTTCAGTTAGCACTGATGGAGGGACTCAAAAACCTTCCCAGTGAAAATCTGTGCTGCAAAGATAAACAATTCAAAGAAGTTTATTTACACGTATCTTTGTGTTCATATCTTTACAGGTGACCCAGCTGGATCCAAATAAATCATTACTGGAGGTAAAACTGTATCCTCAAGAAACCCTTTTCCTAGAGGCAAAAGAATAGATCAAACAAGATTGTAGGACTAATCATCCTTTGATAAGCCAGAGGCACAGCGTCGAGAGGAAGACTCCTATCAACACCACCTTGTACTATCATCCAGCTCAATTCCATGTCACAAGTTTGCCTCTTGCAAGAATCCTGAAAAATTGAAAAAACATAGCTACTTAAAGTTCACATACATGAGTATATGTTTCCAACCTCATTTAAATGAGCAGAGGATAAAGTTCTGCTATGAACACTGAACATTATGATTCTGTTGCTCACTTATCATCCAGCTTTTGTTATAATTAATGCACTGTTAAAATGTGAGTGATTGTTAAGTAGAATTTTTACTCCTCAAATGCCCCTTTTTCACCAAGAATTCTTGGACATTTCTGCCTGTACTTTTGACACTAGAATGCTGTATATTTGATATCTCACTGAGCCAGTGCTCTCATATATATGCATTTTATTTCTGTGTTTGAATTTCTACTTTGTCAACTAATTTAAAAAGGCAGAAAAAAAATTAATGGGACATTCTCAGCCATGAAAATTTAACAGTATTATAGTAGAAAGCATATAATTTTTGTTAGTACTTTCTGACTTCTTTGATAAGATGTAAGGTTTTGTTTGGAGAATATAGTTTGACATATATGCAAGATATTTATTTACTGGTTCTGCTTTGGGTCTCGGTTCCAATTCAGTTTAGGAAGTATTTTCCATTACATTGCAGTGTGGAACTGCTTATTGCATGATGTGAATATTTAAATAACATAAGAAATGGCCAGTACCAGAAACCTGGTATCTTGCCAACACTTCAGGAATCAGCTGATATTGAATATCAGCTGTTATAAACCTTTCAAATACCAGATACAAAAGTTCTTTATTTCTCATTGTGAAAGAAAGGGCAGTTCCCATTTTAGCAGTTTTCCTTCATTCTGGCACTTGCTTGTCTCCTATTACTCTGCTGGTTTAAAGCACCTTGTTTGGTTCATCAAACAATGGGTATTTTAAGGGGTGGTGTAATAAGAAATCTGCCTTATTGTTGCACACTTTGGACATTTTAACAATACATTATTGATCCCTTCTCAAATTAAAGAAATCCTAGTTCTCTTGTCTGAAATGTATGCACCAGCTACCTGCTATCTGATGTGGAAAAATCTGGTACCTTAAATTCTCAACCATAGAATGAGCATTCTGAGTCTAAGACCATAACGTGCAGTTGATGCCAAACCTGCATCAAAACTGGTTTAGTTATTTTTTTCTTTTTGTTTTTTTTCTCCTTCTTTTTTAGTTTAATCTCTGGGCTTACAGGATAGTGCACAATACTGATTCATCATCTGCTAATGAAATTTCTTTTTCTTTTAAAGCCTGGCACGTTGTTTTCCACCTATGTTTGTATGTCATTCATTGTGTGTATCGTAGCTAAATGAGTTCTGATTTGAAAATTTTGTACTAAGCAAAAACCAGTTGCACACGTCTTTTAGTTTTTCTTTTCTTTGGAAGGATGGTGATATAAAATTAAATGTATGCCTATTATTAGGGTGTTAGTGACGCTGATATATTGTTACCTTTACCAAAAATGCAAATTTCTGAGCGGGGAAAGCCTTATTCTACCTTTTATAATTCTGTAATTAATGAGTGCTACACCAGACACTTTTAGAAGTGAAGTATCTATGACAAACAAAAGGTTTGGAAGTGTAAGCAAATCCTAATAATTTGCAGTTCACAAATAAAAGAATTCATAGCCAATAGAACGATAAATGTATGTGTGATGGAAAGCTGTATGCAGACTCTTCATTCTGAACTTTTGTTTTCTTGAAAAAAAAAATCCACTGCGTTTATTAAATAAGAAATTAACATGGGTTGCAAATTGGGGTGATGCTGTTTCTACAAACAATCACAGTAACACATACAGCAGGATTTTAAAGTGATGCATATCTTTTTTTTTTCCCTTCTAAGCTGGCTATTGAGGAGATGAATTGCTGAAATACTGCTACACGAAGCAAAGCGACCTTTCAGCTAACTTGTTTATATTAATCTGTTCTGTTTAACTTCTGTTTGATCTCATCAGGCTGTTTTCTCTCACTCAACTTTATTTCTGTATTTTGACTATATATTCTTTACTTTGATACTAGTTTTATAAAGTTATTAAATGTGGCTTGAATATTTGTTGAACTTGTTGAAGTCAGTACTCCCAGGGTTGGTTGGCCTATTTTTTTTTTCTAAACTCTTTTATTTTTCCCTCATTTTGTTCATATTGCAAAATACACTGTCATTATCAAAATGTTCTAGTGATAATTACCTGAAAGTGTTCAAAGTGGTGGCATTACTGCCCTCTGATATAAAGATATTGAGATCAGTATACAGGGATCATTCTGCCACAAAGTAAACAAGTGTATCGCTCTTTAAATAAAAAGTTTATGATTTTGGTCCTTAAATACTTTGGGCCTGATTTCAAGAAGCAGCCATCTCGAGTCACCTTTTCCTCAAAGCAAACCAATCCCTGTGTAGAAATATTAATATTCTGTACCATCATTTCTGCTCTCCTAAACCATGGTATTCACTTCACACGCTCTGCTGGCACAGATAATCCTCTAGTCAGTCTAATTTCATAATTCAGTATTACCCTAAAACTCTAACATTGTTGCTACAGAGCATATCCCTGATTCTGCCTTTTTATCTGCAGGTTCCTCACATTAATGGATTACCATTAACATGATTAATGCATTAGTTTTAAGTCTTAAAGAATTACTGTTAATGGAAGGAATCCTGTGCAATGTGTCAGCTTTCCTTACTGGCCTTCAGTGTTGGGGTGAAGGTGGGTCATGCTCTGGCTTTGGGAGAAACTTTCTGCCTGTTGACAGTGATGTTTGAAATCATTATTAGAGAGCACACAGAGCACAATTGTTGTCTCTGTGCCCTCTGCATATGCACTCTTCAGTTTACTGGGAGTGCTGAGGGAGTTTCCGATAGAGCTCTCTTAGGGATTTTGCCTGTTCTTTTTAATGTAGCAGAAAAGGACTTTGGCTTTCATAAACTGTACCTACTGGGTGACACTAGAAACTTAAAATAAATTTTCAATTGCAGTTGTATTTCTGCTAAAAAGTTATATGATTTCACTCTTCTGAATGTGGGGTAAAATCAAATCATGATGACCGAGGACTGAAGCACTTAATTGTCCAGGCTCCTAAACGATACATAGGAAGATTTTGGTGCCTTAAAATGGGGTCCACAGCAAGGACAAATCGCATAAGTAGGTCTCCCTACATGGGAGTGTCACTACCAGGCAGAACCAGATCCTGCTTGGAGCAGTCAGTAGGAAGTGCTAAAGATGGGGATGTCTTGTGTGTGCCATTCCTCCCTGGAGCAAAGGCTTCCAGCTCTTCTGTCCTGGGTGTGTCCCACCCCTGAGGGCTCTCAGCACTCAGACCATGAATCCAGGTAAGCATCAAAACCTTCCAACATCTGACAAAGCAGAGGGTACATCTTTATTTGGAAACAGTGATGGTGGCCCCCGCCTGAGGAGGAGTTTTCACAGAATTTTACTTCACACTTCAGTTTTTCCAATATTGTGAGTCTTGTGGGCCTGAGGAGAAACAAGACCCTGTGTTGGACATTTCAGAAGGCTGCTTCAACACCACCACAGTACAGCTGCTTTTAATGTGTGTGCTGTCCACTGTCAGAGCTGTCTGACTGCCAAAATACAGAATTCTTTATGCTTATTGAAAGGGAAGGTGCAAGCAGGGGCATCAGTCTTCAGACTGGCAGCTGGGTGCTTGCCTGAGATGAGCTATCCAGCCCTTTCCAGTGGATGTTCATTGCACTCATTGGGTTTTTTGGACAAAAGACCTGAGGGGGGAGAGACTGAATGTTGATTCTGCAGCCAAGTTGAATTTTATTATTCTACTTGTATAAAAGACAAGGCAACTGCAGTAGCCTTAATTATACTTTTTGTTCTGGACAGGTCATGAAAGAAAGCAGAAACTACTATGCACTGTACACAGTGTGACCCATTGTTGTCTACCTGAAACCATTTCCCCATAGATAACAGAGGTGGAGGAATACCAAATTTAGCATTAAATGTGTCAGGATCCAGACAACTTTATACTCAATCTGATACAGATCTATGCTGCTGACAGCAGAGCCACCTCTGCCCCCATCTTGCACTGGGACCAGACAAACTGGTTAAAAAATTACCAATTTTTTTCCCTGGGGCAGTCTTTGGGCTGACGTGGCCCTAGGTGAGTGAATGAAGATAAGAAGGAGAGGAAGGCTGGGCTACTCCCCCAACAGCTTCGCTGATTCATGTGGGATGAAATTGGTCATGGTCCTTGAAATATTTTTTAGTACCTTGTTACTACCTTTGTATTTTACATCTATTTTTTTATTTCAAGCAAATTAAATGCTGTAAAGATTTTGCTGTCTGAAATTTCTGTAAGTTTTGTGAACGTCAGCAGCCCAGAATTCAAGGAATAGGAAGCCAGATGAAGGTCCCTTGATTGGTTGGGTGAAGGCAAGTCTCACTGTAGATCTAACTTATGAGTCACTCCAGACTTGTGAGAGCAGCCTGAGTACCCTACCTGCAGGAAAATAAGTTTCAACGAGTTTTAATGTCTCATTAGATACCAGAGAATTTGCTCCTTAGTCAGGGCTTTTCTCTGTGGATTCTTTTATGTGTAATAAAGACTGAAGTCGCACTGCAGCCTTAATATAATTCAATTAAAATGTCATTCAACTGCTGGTTATAGAAGGAGGCTTCATTCGTTCCTATGCTCATAAAACTACTGGTTAACAGGATCGTTATGTTGTATTCACTAGCAGTGAGTTTCATTTACTGTTTCCCCAGCTCCATGTTGTGACACTGTTCCACAGTTCATCACTATTCACCTTTGATCCACTCATCTTGCATGAGTTTGTATCATCCATTAATATCATCAGGTCTCTACTGATCTCTTTTTCCAGACAGTGGTGTATGAGTACCTTGAATAACAGGGGCTTCCACGCAGATCCTTGGGGACATTGCTGGAATCCTTTCTCACTATGAAAATGTTGCTTGCTGCTTCCAGCTCTCAGTCTCTGAGTAATAGTCTTTTTTTTTCTCTCAAGAAAAAATGTTTCCAGTGTAGTAAACACTGCTGCAGACAACCGGATTAGTTTTCCTGCAATTGCCTATTTTTAATAAAAGGAGTCTTTTACACCCTGAAAATACATTAGTCCAATTACCTTCTGACAAGTTTCCTGTTTCTGATTTTTTTAATGATCTTTTACACCTTTAGTTATTCTTACTTGAGGTCTATCAGTTGTTTGGTTCTGGATTTGTGTCTTCTAAAAGTTAAATTTGCACGGATTTTCTAATTTGCTTTTCTGTTTTCCTAATTTATGTCTGTCTTTCCATTGCATCCTTTAATGTGCTGGCTCACATGACCCAGCTACTTCTTGTGGGCCTTCTGTAGTCTTTTTAAGTCAGATATATGTGTACTCTAAAGATCTAAGACAGTGTCTTCAAATAGTTTTGGTTACAATCTTACTCTTTTACCTGTTACTTAATTTCTCTTTGTTATCTTCCTCTAGATGCAGTTTTCTTCTTAAAAGTAAATGCTACTCTGTTTTGGTTTTTAATTATTATCATTTAGTAAACTACTGAATATGTTTTCATTTACCTCGAAATGTGGTTTCTACCATTTTATTTGCCTCTATGCTTTATTTAGCCTATTGTCACAGTCCCCCATTAGCATGAGTAACTATCAGGTATTTTATACCTTGTAACAACGGGATCCTACTCATAATCTTGCGTTTTCTAAATTTACAGATAGACCTAATTTGTTGTCGTTTGAAATCCCTCATTCTGTTGCAGCCATTTTAGAAGTTTAAAAATTATTCTAATGTGTAGGTAGAATTATTTTTCACTTTTGGTAGATCTATTTGCCCCTTTATCTGCTCTGATTACTTACGACTTTGATTGTGTAAGGGAAGGCAAGGGTGGCAATAGAGAAGGAATTTTTTTTAATTACAATTATAAACTCACCGATAGAGAGGAACTTTATAAATTATTTTGTGGATCTAATAAAGAAAAAAGGAGGGAGGTGTTTTTTAGAACTGAATTACAGAAAACACTCCATTACTGTAATGCACTTCTTCAAGGTTTAGGCGAAGGTAAGTCAAGCGTTGTGTGGCTGTTGCGGAACCGTCTAATGTAGCAAAACCAGACCAAACAAACAAAAACATAAAAAAAAAAAAGTAAATAAAGCTCAGCCTGGACACAGATCCCACCGCACCTTCGCACCTCAGGCCGCCGGCTCCCCCTGAAGATGTGGGCATGGAGGAGCAGAAGGGGGAGCGAAGGCACCTCCCGGGGCTCCCCCGGGACCGAACCGGCCTTTCCCGGGGCGGGATGAAGCCGTCGGGGACAGAATCCAAGGGGCACCGGAACGCCGGGGGGATCCGCCCCCCGGGTCTCCCCGCTCGATGCGGACCCTCCGCGGCCGCCCTGGCTCCGCACCCCGGCTCGGCTCCGCCAAAAAATTGTGAAAATTGGTTAAAGAGAAATCGAAAGAGGGGGAAATCCTCCGCGGGTGCCCGTCCTTGGCCAGCATGAGGCCGGCGGCCGTGCCCTTCCCCGCAGGCATGGGCAGAGATGGGGCCGCCAGACCGGTGCGGGGCGAGGGGCGCACCAAGGAAGAATTGGGCATTCCGGGCAAAAACAAAACCAAACAGCCGGCCAACCAAACACAGGGATCCACATGCCCAGGCATCTCCCCAGCGCTACCCGGTCCTGCGGGGCTGGTCGCACCAGAGCTGCACGGGGACGGGGCTGGACGGTGCCGTGGTAGATTGCGGATGATCCATCATTAACTTAAGAGAAGTCTGTGTTCGTATGTGAGCCCCGTTAAATTCCGCATGTGAACTGTAAAAAGATTACAAGAATTTTTTTCCCGAAGTGCGTGTGGGTTTTGATGATGCTGTTAAACCGGCTCTCCCGCCCCTCCGCAAACACCCTCGATATGTCTCTTGAACGATACAGGCTGTGTTTATCTATCGCATTCCGTCAAGATTGTTCAGCTCCTGAGCTCCTGGGGCAATAAACGTGGAGGGGGGGAATCCTCCGGCAAATCCGACTGGGGCTGTCATGACCATGAATAAAAATAAAAGGCTTAATCTTCTGCTTTCGGATAATGAAACAATTTAGCCTCCAAAATATGGAAGCGCTCCGATGTGCTGAGCCGGGATGGGGCCGGGCAGATGCGGGAGGAGCGCGGGGGGGGGGCTGCCCCGCACCTCGGGGTGCCCGTCCCGCTGCCACGGGCGGGGGCACTTCCCCGCCGCTCCCGCCCCGGACCGGCCGCCGGGTCCCAGCAGGCAGGAGGGAGCTCCAAGGTTTTTAATTACACTCCTTCCCTTTGCTCCCTTCATTTTTCTGCACCCTTTGCAGCGAGACACACTTGGAATCAGAGTGGTTGTGACATTTTGGTGGCAGCTTATTGTGCGGAACACTTAAAGTTTAAAAAACAAGCCCCATAGAAGTTGAGGGGCTTAAAGCAGCCCCCTTTGTGGGGCAAGACATAGAGTTTTGATTCTGGACAATGGTGTTTCTCAAATTTCTTCCAAAAACCTGCACCCCATCTGTGATCTCAATGAAATCGCTTTTCTCTCTCCCTTCAATTCATTTGGCAAAGGCGAAGCAGATGCATGGGACGGGGTCTGAATTTTAATTATTAGGTTTTACCTGAAACAAAACAGCAAATCCTTTTTACCATGTGTTTGAAGTTAGGAGACGGGTAGGGGAATATAAAATATAATTAAAAAGCCCTCGGATCGTTAGGGAGCTGACAAGAGCCTTTTTAATGAACCTCTCGGAGCGCCCTGTAGTAAATTAGCAGAGCGGAGCTTTCCCGAGTCATTCTGGCTCTGAGCTGCTGCCTCCGCTGTACCTGCGTGCGCCTGTGAGTGCGAACGCGTGTCTCCGCGGCTGCCGGGGGGCTGCGGCACACGCGGGTGTTCCTGTGCCACGGAAAGCGCCGTGGACACGAGGGTTCCCAGCGGAGCCTCCGCTGCCCCGCAGCCACCTGCGAGGCGATGCGGGTAAGGGAGCGGGGCAGCCCTTGCCGAGCCGCCCCCGACCCGCGGCCGCTCCGTCGGCCCGCTGAGGTTTCGCAGCGGTCGCGGGACCCCCCTCCCCTTCCCGCGCATTAACTCAAAGTGCATTTAGCCATCAATAAGGTGCGAGGGGAAAATGGTCTGTCACTTTAATCCATGCCCGAGGGGCTGGGAAATAGAAAGGGAGAGGGAGAAGGAGGGAGGGAGAGAAAAGCAAAGGTCTTAAAGAGCCCTAAATCCACAGGCGAGCGATGGGAACGCGGAGCCAGGCTCCTCTCCCTGGCCGGCCGGCCGGCCGTGGGCAGTGAGCCCTGAGCAAGTAGCGCTGGCCCCAGAGCTTGAGGCCGTGTGGTTTGGGACACGACCCGCTCTGCCGCCCTGGCAGCCAGCGCAGAGCGGGACCGGGGGCTCTGGGCGCGTTGGGCTCCCCCCGAGCTGTCCCGGCCCTCGCCGCGCTCCCCCTGCGAGAAAGGCAAACTCCTCAGCTCCTCAGCTGTGGATTCGCTCAGCTTGTCTCCCGGGAGGGTGGAAGAAGGGGAGAGTAGAGCGGGGGGGGGGACATGGGCACCCCCACAGCCCCCCCGTCCCCGCAGAGAGCTGCCCCCGGCCGGGGCGCGTGTCTTTCCCCCTCCGCAGGCAGAGGCTGCTCCCCTGCCCGCCCCGCTAAAGCGATTAAGATTTCCTTCCCCTCCCTTGGGAAGCCCCAGCTCGAGTCTCAGCCAAACCCGGGGGACATCAGGCAGCGCCAAAGGCCCGAGGGACGAAACACGGATTTTTAATTTTTAGCTCCAGCACACGGAGGAAGGGGATGGGGGTGATGGATGGATTTTTGCGTATGTGAGCTTTTTTCCCCTCTTTCTGTGTGTCGGTGTGCGTGTGTGTGGATGGGCACAAGCTCTCAGAGAAAAGAAATTTTAGAGTAACAACTAAAGGCTTTCTTGTGCAGTTATTTTAAGGGCTTTGTTCAGTGCCTGAAGGGGGATGCGCCCATTTGTTCGGGAGGGGATTCATCACATGCCCCTTTCATGTGAACCAGAGGTTAACAACCTAATGAGCACTTGGTGAAGAGATGAAGCGTGTAAAGAGCCCGATTTTCCCAAATCCTGGGCTGCTGTCTTGGGGATGTGCTACTCTAACCTCTGCTGGGCTAATAGTCTCCGCACTTCCAGCGGGGAGGCCCCGGGAAGCCCCCGGGTCCAGCCGCGCTCAGGCGGGGCAGCAGCAGCGAGGCGGCCCGGTCGCGATGCCCCGCCGGGGAGCCGGGGGGGCCCGGCCCCACCGCTACATATGTTGGGTCAAGTCTCCCCATTGTGAGCGTGTAAAAAGGTGTAAAAACCCAATCATCTGTAGCTTTTTTAAAGGGAGGGCTTACCCTGGATTTGTTGCATAATGGATTGTTAAAAAAGTAGAAGGTTGAATTAAAACTGTTCCCTAGTCACTTTTAATTAGACCACTCTATTTAATTAGCAAAGTTGAAACATGCAATTAAAATTAGCTCAGTTTAGCACATATTAAAAGGAAATGGGGGACGCGGCTCCGGCTCGTATTAAAGCGAGTCGGAGGAGAAATGGCGGAGAAGTCTGGGAGTAAGCGAAATGACTCTGTGGAGGTAATTCAGCCGGCGGCCATCTGTCAGAGGACCCGCCGTGCCCCTTCATTACGGCCCCGATCCCAGTGTCCCTCTAATGACCGTCCCCGCAACGCCAGCGCGATACACGCGGCCGGTGCCGCTGGATGGTGCGAAGCACTTCGAGGGCTGAATGTCTGTGTATTTATGATGTGCTGTTCTCTAAAAGCCGGGTGCTGGAACCTGTGACGGGCCCAGCGGATCCCGGAGGGGTCAGGCAGTCCCGGCCCCGTCGCCTCAGGGTGGAGAGGAGCCCGCGCGGGGCTTTGCGGAGCCCCGAATTTCCCTTATTTCCTTCGACGAATCTTTCTCCCTTGTCGCTTTTTCCTCCCCTACTGGGAGCCGGGAAATCGAGTTAATAATGTTTCAAATACTTGAGAAGTCCGGACTAACGGGAGTTCCGTCTCTCTTTCCTCGCTCCATGATCTGAAGAGGTTGCCTGGACTAGGAGGAATGTGCCTTTTTCTTGAAGGGGGGGTGATGATGGTAATTTTCATTCTTGTAATATTGGTTTGGGGATAATTACTTTTAATGTCAAAAAGATTTAGTTTAATATCATCTCTATTAGGCTGCTGGGCGGATAATTAAAAGTGAAGATGATAGCAGCAGGGAAACAGATGGCATTTGCTTACTTTGATTCAGTAGGTAAATAATGAAAAAGTCAATGGCAAACCCCCTAGAACAATTGAAACCTTAAAGAGCACTAACATTAGCAGGTACTTACAAACTGTCTTCCGCTAAGAATGAGATGAAAATACACTAATCAAGAACTATATTTCTCTGGGATGATTCCGAGCGCTGCGCTGCCTGCGGGCGTGTGTGTCCCTTCCCCCGCATGGCAGCCAATAGCCGGGCGCTTTTTAATTAAGATTTACTACTGCAATTGGGGGAAGCTGCAGCAGCACCGTTGCTGCAGCCCTCTCAAACTTAGGCAGCGGATCAGCCGTCCATGGGAAGACTTCGGGTGAATCAAGGGCAGTGAGGAGGGAAATAAACACCAGGGAAATCGGGACTTCTTCAAAATAAATATGTGAAACCCCTTCTCGTGTTTTATCGAGCTGACCCAGATGTGAGCGCCGAGCCGTGGGCGCCAAATGGTGCGGTTCTGGACACTGCCAGAGCCACACGCACAGCGGGGATAACTGAGCAACAACCGAGGAACCGCGCAACGAAACACGGTGTTTCTGCTCATTCCTGTAACTAAGTATCGTCGATTTTCACGCGTCTGGAGGGCGCCGGCTGCCCTGACCGTGATGGGGTTCCGTCTCGGACCCCACAGCCCGGGGGTACTCCGGGCTTGTCCCGACGAGGCTTGTCCCGAGCCCTGGAGCCGGCCCAGATGCCGGTGCCAACGCGGGCCGCTCCTCCGAGGCTCGGCCGGCGCCCGCGGGGGGAAAGCAAGGAGCTGGGTCCAAACCTGAGCTCCTCTCGTGGTTTGACGGCGGTGAAAGTTGCTCCCAGAGCCAAGCTGGGAGCGAGACCAGTCTCGGGAGCTTTAAAGTTGCATTCCATCGGGTTTGGAGAAATGAATTTCTCTTCCCTCGTCCCGCCCGGGCAGCGGGAGCGCGGCTGCTCTGTGCGTGCCTAAAACAAACATCCCTCCCCCAGAAAGACACGGGAGCAGGGATGTACAAGAAGATTTTATTGTGCCTCGTCAAACAGAAATGAATTGCAGTAGGAGAGAAGGGGGGAAGAAGGGAGGGGTGGGGGGAGAGAAACATCCACCTCCCCACTGCCTCCCGTCCGTACTCTCACACACACATGCAGGCCGGGACAGAGCTGGAGAGAGCCCCGAGCTCACGGCAAGTCCTGGCCCCGGCTCTGCTGATCTGGGCTAACTAACAACTCAGGGGTGGTTTGTTTGAATAAATCTGTGAATGTGCGCACCGCGTCTGGTTCACAATGAAAACTTCCAAAGGAAAACACAGACAGGGGAGAAATTACTATTATTAAAATATAAAACTGGTGAGAAGTAAGATTCCGGGCTCTCCTTTTCTGAAGACACTTTGTAAAAGAACAGCAACACGGGAGCGGCCCTTTCACCCACTTCCCTCCTGGAAAGTGGAAAGGCAGAGACTCCCTGAGCCCGGATCAGGGTGCCGAGCCCGAAAGGGGGCCCCGGTTCCGGGTCGGGAGCAACCCCGGAGAAGAGCGGCGCTTCCCGGGAGCGGCGGCGGCTTCGCCTCCAGCCCCGCCGAGGCTGCTCCCGGCCCTGAGGGCGGCGGGAGAGGAGCGAAGCGTGGAAAACCGGTAAACGCCCGTGAAACTGGGGGAGATTGGGACAAATGTCCTCAGAACTTGTTGAGTCCTGGAACTGCCTTACATATTCTTGCATTTTAATTTTTTTTTTTTAATAAAACACAACTATTACGATTCCGCATTGATACCGAGAGTAACATTAAAAACTAGTGTATGACGAAGTGTTTTGGGCGAAGAGGTGCCTGTGCTGCTGATTTTGGATAAACAGCAGAAACAGGCAGTGGGTATTTAGGCGCCCAGTGCTAGGACACTGTACCCCAGCTCTCCCTGTTACAGTCACTGGGGACGTGCCTACGGAAACAGCCTCGGGATAGAGGTGCTACACGTTGTGTGTTCAAACTTCAACACTGCCGTTTGCGATGTTTCTAGAGGGATGAGGCTCGGAACAGAAACCACCGCATTTCACTGGCTGATTACTGACCCACTCTTGGGGAGTTTCGTTTGGTTGAGCTTTTTTGAGCTCTTTCCAAAATAGATCGTTTTAAACTGCCATAAACGGAAAGGATAACTCAACTCTTTAATTTAAATCAAAGCTGAAAGACAAGGGAACGGGGGAAATCGGCATAGCCCGTGTCTGTGTTGCTGGTGATGGCAGGCTGCCTCGGGGGGGAAAAGGAAGGTATTTGCAGAAAAAAACCCAGCGCAACCCCAAACAACACTGCCTTGAAGAAGGGAGAATATTTTTTCCGTGTCAAGCCAATATAAAGCAATATTTTAAAGGTTTCTTGTTAGGCCTGATCAAGTTTTACGAATTCAAAGTTAAATCAGATGATTAGCATAATATTCCCCGGAGAATAAAATTAGTGGTTGGGAATAAAATTAAATCGGATATTTTGACTTCGCGGCTGTATTAAATAGAGGTGTTATAACACTTAAATCACGAGGATTGGGTGGCAGCTGCACACACAGAAAGTCAGGTGGTAAAGCGCTCATTTTGTGACCAAAAAATTAAAAAAAAAAAAAAAGAAAAGGAAAGAGAGAGGAAGAGGGATGTAAGTGTGAAAAAATATTGAAAAGTTGTAGAGCTCTGCAATTGTGTTTTTCGCAACCACGGAAGGAGAGTGACCAAGAGGAAGAGTCATCGGAGCATCAGTGAGCGCTGCGTGTCCTGCAGCGGGGCTGCCCCGCGGCCCTGCGCGCTCCCAGCCGCGGAGAGAGTGGCGGGCAGGGCCGGCGCTTCTCGGGCAGAGCCAGGGCTTTCTCTTCTCCCAGCTCGGGGTCTGTAGCTCGCCCAGGGCCAGCCCACCCGGGGAGGCGCCGGGAGCAGGTCTCGCAGCGTGGGATCGCAGGTGGGGATGCTGAGGCGGCGGGAGGAGGCCCCAGCGACCGGCAGACAGTTCCCGCTATAGGGAAGGACTTACGGACGCATGTAGAAAAGAACTTTAAGAAGTGCCGAGGAGGATGGAGATCCCTCGTGGGAAAGAGAGGGGAGAGCCCTGGGGAAAGGAGACGGCGTTATTTCCCACCGAAGTGCTACCTCCTCCCGTTACCAGCGAAGGTGACGTCAAACCCGGGTGGCTGATGCTAAAACAAAAGCTCCGGGGTTAATATACAGTTACCAGCCCGGCAGCCTCCTCCTCCTCAAAAATGAGTCCCTCGGGTTTATTGTCCCCTCAAGGAAGGCGCCTGTTGAACATGTAGTCACGCAAACAGCTGGCAGGAGAAAGAAAGAACGAACTTTACTTTCTGGGGAGCGAAGGGCGGGCAGGGCTTCCCCAGGCTACAGCGCAACGAAAGGATGGAAAATCATACTCACCTCGGGCTTCTCCTGCTGCGGCAGCACTTGTATATTCACCTGCAGGTGTGGAGTGAGAGAGAGATGGGGGGAGAAGGGAGGAGAGAGAAAGAAAAGAGTAAAGAGAAGGAAGGAAGGAAGGAAGGAAGGAAAAGGGGAGGAAGGAAGGAAAGAAGGGATGAAGGAAGGAAAAGGAAAGGAGAGAGAGGCACCATAACGTACTATTATAAAACAAAATCTCCAAGGGGAGGGGAGAGACTATAAATTGTATTGTCACCGTCCACGGCATATTCCCCCCTCCCCTTTTGACAAGTGACACCTAGGGGAAAAAAAAAACCCAAACCCCCAAAAAACTCAAAGTACTTTTTCCAACGAATTAAAAAAAAAAAAAAAAGGAAATAAAAGGCAAGGCAACCAAGCTCCGGGGCAGCGGGACAGACAGCGGTCAGCGTCCCTCCCGCAGCACCCCCTCGCCCCCGCGGCGCCCCCGGGACGCTCCGCGGGCGCGGCGCTCGGGCGGCCGCGGCGGAGCGCGGGGTGGCCAATCAGCGCGGGCGCCGCCGGCCCTGGCCAATGGCAGGCGCCACATTGTTGTGCAGCGTTGCCTAATGGCAACGCGGGCCGCGACAATAGCGCGAGTGGCGGCGCGAGTGGCGGCGGGCGGGCAGCGCGTCCCGCTCCGCTCCGCACCCACCCGGCCGCCACAGTCCCGGGGGGCTCCGGCCCGGCCCTGACCGCCACTCCGCCCGCCCCGACGCCAGCCGCCTGCTCGGGGCTCGCCGCGGCGGGCTAGCGCCTGGCCCCTCCGCCCGGCTGCTGCTCGGGAGACGGGGCGATTTTATTTTTTTTTTGTTGTTTTTTTTTTTAAACTGTTCACTGCTGGATTTTAGCCTCCGCGGCTCGTGGCGAGGGATCCTGTCGTTGAAGGTGCCGGATTGTTCTTTGAAGGGACGCTGCTAGTCTGTGGCTACAGTGGCAGGGGGACGGGGGAGCGGAGCTTAGGGAGCAGCTCGGGTTGCACCAGGGCGCCGTGAGGAGCGGCGACCCCGCGAGCGCGGACGGGAGAGCTCGGCTTTGAGCCTGGCGCGATGGACTTGGTGCTGCCCCGCCAGATGCGCACGGAGAGCAAGGAAGCGAGAGTGATCTAAGTTTTCTTGGATTTTCGTGTCTTAGCTTCGCTTTGCGGGCGCGGAGGGGAGGAGGGCGCGGATCGGCTCCCGAGGGGCCCCTCCTCACTTGAACCCCGCTCCGGGGCCGTGTGCCGGTGCGGGGGGAAGGGGGTGGCGAGCGGGGCGAGGGGACAGGCGCTGGGGTTTGCATGCCGGCACCCGGGGCTCCGTGTACCCCCCACTCGTGATCGCGCTTGAGGGCGCCGGGAGCTTCTCCGCGGGGGCTCCCCCGCCCCGCGTCGCTTTGGGGGAGCCCGGGGAGGGGGGGCCGCTCTCTCAGGGCGGGATGGAGCTGCGGTCTGAGCTGCCCAGCGTGCCCGCCGCGCCCCCCCCGGTGCCCCCCAGCTCGGTGGCGGCAGCGGCGGCGGCGGCGGCGGCCACGCTGCCCGTGAGCGTGGCCGGGAGCCTACTGCGGGCGCCGCCGCTGCTGCTGCGGGCGGCCGAGAAGTACCCGCGGACGCCCAAGTGCGCCCGGTGCCGCAACCACGGTGTGGTGTCGGCGCTGAAGGGCCACAAGCGGTACTGCCGCTGGAAGGACTGCATGTGCGCCAAGTGCACCCTCATCGCCGAGCGCCAGCGCGTCATGGCCGCGCAGGTGGCGCTGCGCCGGCAGCAGGCGCAGGAGGAGAACGAGGCCCGCGAACTGCAGCTGCTGTACGGCACCGCCGAGGGGCTGGCGCTGGCGGCCGCCAACGGCATCATCCCGCCCCGGCCCGCGTACGAGGTCTTCGGCTCCGTCTGCGCCGGCGGCGGCGGCGAGGGAGGCGCCGGCGCCTCAGGTAAGGCCGCGCTGCGCGCCCTCGGAGGGGGAGTGGGAGAAGGGGCCGGGAGAGGCGGGAGATGAGGGATCACGGACTTGCGGGGGGGGATGGCCCCGCCGACGGCCTGGGCGCTCCGCGGGGCACTCCCGGGGCAGCCGCACTGACCGTCTCTCTCCTTCTGCACCCCCTCGACCCGCAGAGTCCAAGATGCAGAAGTTCGAGCTGTTCCCCAAGACGCTGCTGCCGAGCCGTGCCGTCACCCCGCAGCAGGCGGGCGGGAAGCCCCTCTCCCCGGACGGCGAGTCCGTGCCCGGCACCTCCTCCCCAGACGCTCGCCACGGCTCGGGCTCGGAGAACGGGGACGGCGAGTCCTTCCTGAGCTCACCCGTCTCCAAGGGCCCGAAGGAGGGGGAGGAGAGCCCGGGCTCCGTCAGCCCGCTGGGCTCGGACTCGGGCTCGGAGGCGGACAAGGACGAGCAGGACCCGTCGCCCTCGGCCGGCGGCCGGCAGCGGACTCCCATCGACATCCTGACGCGCGTCTTCCCGGCGCACAAGCGCAGCGTGCTGGAGCTGGTGCTGCAGGGCTGCGGCGGGGACGTGGTACAGGCCATCGAGCAGATCCTTAACAACCGCGGCCCGGAGAAGGGCCCCGAGGAGGGCTGGGCCCGGGACGGCGCCTTGCAGGGCCTGCCGCCCAGCCCCGCCGCCGCCGCCGCCCACCACCGGCCCTTGATCGCGGGCGCCATGGCCCCGGCCATCGGCACGCTGGGCAGCCGCTCCGCCTTCTCCCCGCTGCAGCCCAACGCCACGCACTTCGGGGCCGAGGCCGGCGCCTACCCGCTGGGCACCCACCTGGGACTGAACCCCCTGCGCCTCGCCTACTCGGCGCACAGCCGGGGACTGGCCTTCATGACCCCCTACTCTACGGCCGGGCTGATGCCCACGCTGGGGTTCCGGCCGCCCGTGGACTACGCCTTCAGCGACCTGATGCGGGACCGCTCGGCCGTGCACAAGGAGCAGGTGTACTCCGGAGGGCTCTACGGGCCCATGGTCAACAACACCCCCGAGAAGCAATAGCGTTTCCAAAAGCTCCAAAAGCTCGTCTGTAGAGGTAGCTAGGTAGGCATGGGTGGACGGACACGGGTGGTTTCTTTCCCCTCTCCCCCGTGCAGGCGGTGGTTGCGTGCAGAGCCCGGCGCGGACAGACGTAGGTGTTTTAAGGTGATAAAGGTGCACTTTCATTGTCCAGACATGAGTCACTCTTTGTTGCTTATGGCCATAAGCATGGATATCCTCGGTGCGTCGTGGGGTGCGCAAACACACACACACACGCACACACGCTCTTTCCCACACACATACATATATATATGTATACTAGCAAGTGTATAATGTTATAAAATGGAAATCTAAGTTATTAATGTAACTTGTAGGTGAACTTGGTATTAACGTTAAGCTAAAGGTTAGACAGCGCATTGTAATACTTACCAGGCATATAGATGAAACATTGTCAAATTGAAAACCTTTTCCTTCCTGCCCCCAGAAACCTTACGATCTGTATATAACATTGGAAAGTAGATATATTTGTTACTGTCCGTAGGACCCTGGCGCCAATGGTGTATGACGGTTTAATAAGCCTCCTTCATTTGTGCTCTGCAAGAAAATTGCTTTCTTGTTCCGATGTAGCAACTTCTTGCTGTTTCTAACAGGTAATTCTGTGTTTCCATTTCATAGAAATAAATGTTATTTTCTATTAAAAAAAAAAATCAGTCTTATGAATGGCAAGTGGTATTTTATCAGATGATGGAAGTGTGTTTTGGGAAATTCATTTGACAAGTACAGTCAATATTTAAAGGAGTTTATGCAAATACTATAAACATGTTTACTACATTTTTATCATGGTCAAACCAGATATTCTTCAGATAAGTTTATAAATAAAAACAAAGAGTACAAACGAGCAATTTCCTTATCAACTGAAATTGTCAAATATGTTTATTTCTGGTTCTGGTCTTTTTCTTATTTATGCCAGGGGGGAAAAAACCCCCAGAGGTTTAAATTTAGGCAGAATTTTTCTCCTTCATATCTTGTTGGTTTTTGTCATATTTAGGAAATTTGGCATTGTTGCAAAGAGAAGCCGGGTTAAAGTAAGCTCCCGTCTTGCCAACCACAAGCTGTGTAGCAGCAAAGGGGTACTTACCCTTCATATCTGTAATCTGGTGATGTGTTTTAGCTGTTTATGTATCAAAATAAGCAAAGCAATATATAATAACGACTTTTTCTCAGAATGTAAGGATGCATTTGTGAGAGGCATGGACGAGTTAAGATCAGTGTGGGGAGTAAGCACAGGAAAGGTTTCTCTGTTTTCGGATCTGTCCTTCCCCCTTATTTCGAGTAAACGCTGCAGCAGTGGCTTTTTTGGTTTGTTTTTTTTTTTTTTTTTGGCAACCGAGTCCAATTGTTCTTCAAGATCAAAAAGTAAGAAGGGCGTTCCTCCCTCTATTTATGTCTGTATTGCCATGAGTGGAGGGCAGCGGGTGTGCCCCCGTGCATCCCTAGGTCCTACTGAGGGCCAAAGTGCGACTTTCTTACCAGTCCTGGGAGTGTCTGGCCCAGGAAAACTATTACTCACAAAGAACAAGTTCAGTGCATGGTTGAATTAAGACTGTAAAAGCTCCTAAAGTTGGTTGGTATGGAAACCTAATCCCACCGAACCGCTCCGTGGCACAGCTGGACTGTTTACTTTCTCACTTCAAATATAACTGTGTAAACATTGGCTGGGAGCTGCCAGCGCGGCTCCTACCAACCAGTTAATATACTGGTGGGGCTGGGAGGGGAGGTATCCTGCCGCAGCTATTGAAGGAAGCTCCCGGGTAAAATCAAATTGCATCAAAATGTAATTCTTCCATCCTGCATACGATTGATCAACTTGGATACAATTTTAAGATTTTCTTAAAAAAACCCCACCCAAACAACAAAATAGTAAGTAAATATTACAGATTACACCTAGGCAAATACTTTTGACCCTGATCCATCCTGGGAGCAGCCAAATCAATATCACAAGGGAAACTTTTTAAAGTCTCATGTTCCAAGAGCGGGTGAAACTTAATATTACTACAATAAAATGGTTTAATAAAGAAGGGCTTTAATAGTGAGCTAATTTGATTGAGTTTCCTAATTCCACTTTAATTGGAAAAGGAGTTGTCTGTTTGGTTATAAAGTGCTAGGGTTATGTTAGACTGGAAAAAAAGAGATGGACTTTGAGCATCTGAATAAACTTTTTTTCCCGTTTTTTCCCGTTTTTTGGTTGGCAGCTGACTTTGTGCAGGATGGGTTTCCATATCTAGGATTATGAACGGGCTACAAAGAGCTGCTACTTAAAGAAATCAGGTCGCCACATTTCTCCCATTCGAGCCCTGTTAAGAAGGGCTTAGGAGCTGTTGATTTAACTCAGCTCCCCTTTTAATTATAAAGGCCATTCTTGTGTAGTTGGGCGAGCAGGACAATTTATCAGAATTGTTGCCGTGTCTTGAAAGTTGGCTTGAGCTTGGATTTATACAACCGACAAT
This sequence comes from Neopelma chrysocephalum, assembly GCF_003984885.1. Taxonomy (NCBI): domain Eukaryota; kingdom Metazoa; phylum Chordata; class Aves; order Passeriformes; family Pipridae; genus Neopelma; species Neopelma chrysocephalum. The sequence goes on from NW_020897721.1 coordinate 729,968, forward strand.
GGGGATCACGACGATTAACTTTCATATGGATCGTTTAGGCTGTTAAATTGGGGGGGAGTAAGAGGAGGGGGGTAAGAGAATCTGATAAATTGTCCTACTGAGGTAATTCCCTTAGATTTAAAAAAAGAAAAAAAAATCCTTTGGGTTTGAAGCTGCCTCGGAGACGTTCGTATACAGAAGCCTCTGGCAGAACATAAAATATTCAGGTCCCTTTTAGAGTAAAATAAAATGCTGTCACTTGAATAAAAATCCGCGGAACCGAGTATAAATTATTTGTGAAGCAGAGAGGCTGTAGGCGAGCACTCGCAAACTTCCCTGTTAATTAAATCTTAATCCACGAGTCGCAGGAAGCGGCGGGGCTGTAACAGCGGCTGCTGTACATACAGCGGGACACGTTCCGGAGTTATATTAACTGCACTCGTGTTTAATATGAATCAGCCCTAATCCACAGCATAATAAAGATCAAATTAGACTAACCATTTAGTAGCGAAATGACATTCCTTTACCTAAAATGAACCTCCCCGCTCGCTGCGAGGCTGCCTCGGCAGCCCGGCCCGGCCGGGGCCCGGCTCTAGGCTGAGCCAGGCCAGGGAGGGGAGCGGGGGGGCCTTTCACAGGTTGGTGGGTTTATTTTTCAGCCCGAGGGGGGAAGCCCCGCTACCCTCCCACGCTTGCCAGAGCCGCCTCTTCCCCACCCCGCGGCAAACCCGACTTGCTGCCGAGGCCCTGGGGATGGAGGAGGCTCGAAGCGGGGCCGTGTCGGTTCCCCCGGCTCTGGGCCGGGCTGTGGCTCCGCGGCAGCCTCCGAGTGTCCCCCGCTGGCCGCCGGAGCCCCGCGGCCGGGAAGGGTTGGTGATGCGGCTTCCACGCGGTCCCCGGGCAGCCGGGGCCGCTCTAGCAGGGGGGAAGATGGATTGTTCTGCTGGATGCCGAGGAGCGAGCTCCGAGCCCCTCTCCGTCTCTCCCGGTGACCCAGGAGGGCTCCGGGCTCCCAGGACTTGATGTCCCGTTTCCCAACCTGGAAACCACCCCGCGGCCAGCGCTGCCCCGGAGGGGAGGGACGGGACAGGCTGGGCCGGGGGCGGCCCTGGGTGCCCCTCACCGGGCGGGGCGGCCTTTGTGCCGGGCTGAGCAAACACAGCTGCTGCCGGTGACACTGCTCGGGGGGACGCGGCTGTTCCCGTCCCACCCCTCGCCCCCGCTCCTTGACATCCTCCTCCGTGATCCCCAGCGGTGGGGGCGAGCCCAGGTATCTCCCTCTCCCGGGATGATCTCATCGGCCGGGCCAGGCGTTCCCAGGGCGCCCGGTGTGAGGCACACGAACTTCCCACGTCCCCCGGCGAGGGGACACCTCTGCCTCCTCTCTTAGTTCGGGCATCCCCCCTGTGTTGTCACAACATCCCCATGGCAACCGCGGCAATTACTTCTATGCCAGAACAACAATAGGAAAGTATTTAATATATTTAAATGTGATTAAGCAGGTGGAAGAAACGTGGAGCAACAGCTTCATAGGACGAGCCGGCGGAGCGCGGCGGAGGCTTCCAGGGAGCCCCGGGGGCTGCCGCTCGCCCAGGGCAGCAGCGGCACGTCTGGAGCTCAACAGATGGAACCGAGCAGGGAACACACAGTTACAACGGGAGCGGAACGGAGTCTTTCTGCTGCTTTAAGCACCGATTGAGGCACGTGAAAATTCATTCCAATTTCCATCTTCCGGGTTTCGACAGAAATACTAAAACAGTGATGCAAAAAAAAAAAAAATTGTTGCCCTGTTACTGTTCCTTTTCAGTTTGCCCTTTATTTTTCTTTACCTTTTTATTAGGCAAGAAAGTCCAAGCCCTCTAAAAAAACCCAACCAACCAAACAAACCAAAAACTCCCAAAATAATCGGAACCCTGAAATTGCACAATGCTGGTTTGTATTTCATCTCCAAAAGGAGCTTATTCGAAAAGAAGAGGCAAAAAAATTAACTGATGTTTTAACCTGAAAACTATTCCTTTTCAGCCAGTATTCCTCGTTTCTATGCTGTTAGGGAATCTAACAACCAACGGAAGAGGACCCAGGGAGTCAGGATGCTCCTGACACACGCTGCCGAGGCGGCGGATGATGTCCACCGTGACCTGCCACCTTCTCCTCGGCTCGGACATCGGAACCCAGGGAGCCGGGCAACCTGCCGTGGCCTTGAATCTCCCGTTAAATTGCGCGGCTGGTTGCTGGATATGGTCGAAATGACTGAGGGCAAAGGGAAAGGGGGTGCGGTGCTGATGCGTGGGAGGTGGTGTTAATGCAAAGGACATTAACGTGGCATGAGTGGGAAGAGGTTAAAGGGTGGGGGGATGAGCTGGCTCACCCTGGCTAACAGGGGTGTGAGCTGATATAGCTAGAGAAGATATATCGGCAAGAAACTCTGGTGCTGGATAATCTCTAAAGGTAAAAGAGGTGTGGAGAGGAGGGAAGGGGTGAATTCCAGAAGAGAAGAACAGGACAAGGGGCTGACAGGGTCTTAGCCTCAGAAGATCTAATGGAGAACTGGGATGCAGTATTAAGAGATGTGGAAATACTTACAAATCACTAAAATAAGATCTTGGTGCCTGTATTACAAGAGTGAGATGAAGTTGTTGTGTCTCTTGCTGCATGTTGGGTTTGAAGGACAGCCATTTTCAGGGAGAGGGTAATGCAGCTCCTTGGGCTGTAATAAAAGTGTATCATAAAGTGCCTTTCCTGAGGGAGCCTTTGAGGCTTGATTATATTCTGCACAGGCTGAGTAAGGCAGTACTATGTAGTGGGATTTACATTTTCAGGGAAATTATGAAAAGATCCTAATTTCAGATGTAGTATTATCAGGGGCTGTACAGAAGTCAGAAAGCTCAATTACATATATGCTCTAACACAGGCCAAGGGCAAGTGGCCATTGGTATAAAATGGTGATGGGTGTTTTTACAGTGACTCATTGACTGTTCATGTGGAAGCAAGGACATTGAGAAAGATGAAAATGCTTAAAGATCAGAAGATATTACTAATAGTCTTAACTGCAACAGGCCATTTGGTAACCATTTCTACCCATAACAAAATCCGGTCTGAGGACTATTCTATCCAAATATTGGCATGAACACGTGTTCCTCTTCACCCCAGGTGTGAATTTGGCAGATGTGGACAAGGGCATGATGAGACACCTGCCTGAGGGATAATTCTGTTTGGAATGCTGTTTTGTGCAGTATTGGATTTACCTGCATGTGGGAGCTACAGTCTTATCTTAGGTTTTATCTTAAATCCTTGCAAACTCTAAACTGCAGGGGGAAAAACACTGCTTCCTCACAGCCCTGTTTTGATGGTCTGGAATACAAAATCTTGTCATATACTGGTTTGTCCATTAATTTTCTGTAAGAGATGGTGATATGTGGGATATGTTCTGATTATGACTTCACACAGAAGCTCTGCCTAAATGAATTCTGTAATGCAGATCTGTGAGGGGTAAGGATGGATCCTTTGGCATGTTCTCAATGTGACTATACTTGCAGCTACTATGGATTTGGAGAGGTATTTCCTGGTTTATATTCCCTCCTTTCTTGTTTTGGGTCTCATTAATGCACTGTAAAGTTTTTAAGAGTTATGCTAAGTTTTTTTTCTGCAGAGGTAATTTTTTTCCCACCCAATACTTGAATGGATAAAAGATGAGTGGGTAAAAGCATAGATGAAATTCAGAAAAAAAAGTTGTAGAAATCAATTGCAAACAGGTTACCCAAAGTCTTATTGCCCATCAATAGTTACAAATCTGCTGTGCATATCTTCAGAAAGCAGTTGCCTCTTTAATGGGGAAAATACAATAGATGGGCAGGATCTGTGTAAATTTTAGTAGTTTTGTGACAGCAGACCAGGCTCCTGGGGGGAAGAGGGAAATGGAAAGGAAACCAGAAACAGAGAGTGGATCTTTTTATGTGGTCTGACAGGCAGAGGGAAAGCATTACTTATAAAGGCTTTTAGAAAGATCTGCTTGGGGTTTATGTTTACAAAGAGATTTAACGAGACTGGCTGGCCTTAAAATGCTGAAGTTGTTGGTAAAATCAGATGTTTAGATGTGAAATGATGTACTAGCCCTGGACCAGAATAAAGGAGAGATTCTCAGAAATTAGACAAGACAGGAGCAGGGCCAGCAAGGCAGGGCCCTATAAAGCATTCTGCAGATCCTGAAAAGGGCTTAAAGGTCAGCAGGACCTGGAGTCAGGGGATGGAGCAGGGTATGGCCCTGCTAAAGGGAGCTGGATCTAGACAGAGACCATGAACTTCCAACCAAGAATAGCAACAGAGCATGAGAAGACAGTCAGAATGATCTTGGATTTGTGTAGCAGGGACTTACTGATGAAATAGCTTCATAGGGAATGAAGGTATCAAAATATTGCCTTGCTTTCTTGTAAGCGGGATATGGGATATTGATTTCCTCTCTTGGCTTGGGGAAGCCCGTGGTTTACCTTGGGTAGAACTTATGGATTTCCTTAGCTTTCTAAATCTCCTGCTTGCAAGGTTAGCCACAGATATTTATGGCTAAATGAATGGGGCGAGTAGCTGAGATTACAACTTGGAGAGCCTTTGCTTTGTAAGGGAAGAGTCGGATATCTTATTCTGGCAGGAGAATCTAATTAAGGGCCTGTTCAATAGGAGTAAATGTCAAATGATCAGGCACACAGAAGGACTAAAATTGCAATGCTTAGTCCAGTGTGCTAGAATGTGTGCTGCAAGATGCCTGGCTTTTTTTCCTGCTTAGAGGGATGAATTATGTTTGATTTCCCTAATCATTCTTTTTATCCACATTGTGAAGCTTTACTTTGACACAGAGAAAATAATCTTAATGCAGTGGGGCCAAGAGCAGGAAAATTGCTCCAGTAGATTTGGCAGAAAAAACATGGCTCCAGCCTCTCATAAAAATCTGTACCCTTCTTCATGAAAACTTCACGAGAACCAGAAGGTGTTTTCATGGTCTCTTCTCTACAATAATTATGCTATAGCCTTCTTCCTGTTCAATGGGTGAAAAGGATCTCAAAACACTAGTTGAATTTCTGTTTTCAGATCCATTGGAAAAAATCTGGGAACATAGGAATAAGTAGTAACATAAGGCTTGCTGGATTTGGGGGTAAATTAATCCATTATGCGGCTTCCAAATATAATGTGTTGCCCAAAGTACACCAGATGAATGAGTTAACTCAACTCTAATTTACTTTGAGTGTAATAGTATCAAAATATTCAGGATGTACACCACAATCATGGCAGACACTTGGAGAAGTTGGCAAAGGCACTATGATATGTCTCAGCATTATTGAGTTACTTCCTAACCATTACATGAAAGTGCCTATGGATTCTGATGCCAGGCTGAAATGTGTGTCAACTTGCCCTGTGCATATCTCACTTTGGCTTCTTAATCTCCCTCCTGGGAGAGGGCTCAGCTAGTTTTCGGTGTCTGGTACCTTGGCCACTGAAAGAAAAACTTATGTTATCTTGGCGAACGAGGATATGTACATCTTTGATCTGGAAAGAGCTTCAAACCTGTGTGAGATGAGGATGCCAATATGCTTGTCCAGCGGGATTGTTTCTAACTGTAGTTGAGGAGAGGCAAAATGATGTAGTCAGCTCTTGAATGGAAAATGGCTCTATTAAGCTGGAAGTCTGGTGATGGAGAAGATGAGTGATAGGTGTGCTCTCAAAATCAGGGCCAAATATGGAGCTAAGGCTGTTCTAGGAGCCTCATCTGCTGTGTTGTTTTATTCCTCATCACTGAAAAGTCTAGTGAAAGTTAGTCCTGATAAGATGGGCTGAAGTGAACAACAACAAACGATGTTCCATAAACTGTGAAAAGCTAAGATTGACCTGGTGAAGTCATTGGTAAAATGTCTGGTTTTCTTGGAAGCCTCAGCAGGGTAGATGCCGCATCTGATGGACATTGATGATATTGGGCAGAGGCGCTCTCATTAAGAAATTGCCTGCTGGAACTCCCTGCAGCCATCTGGCATCCAAAATGCAACAGCAAAAGGGATCATGTTGGTGATTTTCAGTAAATGTTTTGCACAGAGCTATCTTTGTTGACTGTCTCTATTATTTTGCAGATGTTTATGGTATCATGAATCTTTTTTTCCAACTTTAATTGAAACACACGCTCCCCCAATTCAAGGATTAACTTTGTTATAACAGAAAGGAAATTTGTATGAAATTTTTATCCTTAAGAACATCTCTTTTTTTTTTTACTTTAATACTCAAATCACATGTTAAATTTAAAATAATTGCAAATTTTAAACCTTCAAACTACTGTTGTGTTTTTTTAATTTTTAAAATTTTTTTATTTTACCTACAAATTACTACTTTTGACAGTTTTGTTCTTTGGGTTCTGAGTATTGCTCCTCAGTTTTGGAAAAACACATTGTAGCTGATATTCCTAAAGCTTTTGAAGCCTTTATGAAAGAAAAATATTAATGTATATCACCCTGGTTGGCAGTATTTGGGTTTTATTTTGCCACAAATATCAATGACCCGAGAGTCTCTTTTCCTCTCAGTTTAGTTTCTGGTGTAGGTGGGGCTCTCAGATGGTACATTCATAGATTCTGAACTCACCTGGGAAAAAGCTACCTTTGCTTCTTCATAGACCCAAGACAGAATATTGTCTGGAAGCAGGATGCACAGAACAAAAGTGCTTCCTGTGGTAGCAGCATGCTGCTGGTGCCCAGTGGGTGTGAGCTCCTGATCCATTCTGAGGTATTGATCTGAAAATGAAATGATTCTTGGTGTACATATAACGTGCTTCACCTGAGTGTGGTACACTGAAAGTAAACTATACTAACTTCTTATCTCAAGTCTTTTGAAAGGTACAATTATCCTTTATCTTTGCAGGTTGGTTTGTTTAACTTTCACTGGATTATTCTCATGGAATAAGAATTAGATATTGCTGTTTCGAAGGAGCACTGGGACCTTGTAAATGAAGGAAGCTGTGAGGTTTTGTAGTGAAAACAGCACATGGGTTTCTGAAGATTTGGTTTGTGTACTAAATTCTGCTGCTGATTTACCAACACTGTGTGACCCTGAGTTCAATTTATTATTTTTTAAAAAGTGACTACTAATATTGACTCTCTCCAGTTTCAGTATGAGACACACAAGACTTGAATTGCAGACTTTGTACTACTTGAGTATTTGTTTTTAATAAGGGTCCTAATTAATTGTGCAATCTCTGTGGCAGGAAAGCTCTCCTGGACTCTGTCTTCATTCATTAAAATGTGTCAAATTCCTCAGAGTTTAGAGTAGAGCTCTAACAATGGCAAAAGATACCCTATGTCCTGAATACATACTAACATGTGCCAAAGAGGATGCTTGTTAATAAGTACTTGTTCAGTGATGAAGTCCAGCAACAAGGGGTTACACATTTCCTCGCTTTCAGCTACCTGAGCAGAGCCCCCGACTTCACTCAGGAAGCTATACTGTTGTGAGACATGGAAAAGTAAAATACCCTCTGCTTTATAATAAGTCATTCCAGCTCTGTCTAATTAACACTTCTTAGTGTTAATTGTAACCCCCTGTTCTGTGTTTTTCAGGGACAACATTTCCCAAGTAGTGCTGATGAAATGTCAGGCAGAGGTAGTAATTTTGTCTTCCTTGCTATTATAACATTGTGCCATAGATATAGTTATATACAGAGATACATGCCAATCAACCAACAGAGCAAACAAGATGAAGAAGTAAAAATCTTCTCCTTAGAGAGCCCTTAGGCAGACAATGAATTATGAGCTCTTTTCTGCCTAGATAACTTGCAGTGAGAACAGCTATTCCTACTGGCATTCCTTACTGTGATTAAAAAAAATGAATAATTTTAGATGGTTTGTTTTATTAAATCAGTAGACTTAACAGGATGGAGTTGTGGAGTACAAAAATGTGAACAATTTTTTACATGATCTGCAGAATCCTATAGGCTCCTAACATTAATGCTACAGAAATACCATTGGCCAGTATTTACAGAACATCATTTAATGAACAATAAAGCCATTCATGTTACTGGAAAGGGGAAAATCCTGTTGGGCACTCCAGCAAACCTACCTGCCTTGGCTTTGTAGCCTGAAGGAAATGAGAGAGTACTGAAAGAAAGTGGGGACATGAGAGTCACTGTTAAAACATCACACCAGAGTTGGCAGCACTATAAAACTATTGCAAAATACAGGGAAGAAAGTGATGATATGGGGCCATTGCACATTACTGATGTTTAAGTAGAATTTTTTCCTTCGGAATGCAAAGCAAAAGCTGAAGGTGGAGTTTGATCTGTGGCAAGAGAATGTAAGTGCAGTTGCTGTCTCATCCAAACAGTCCTGTGTGTGATGGTAGAGAGGAAAGTATCTGTGATGGCTTGATATTTTATGAGAAGGTGAAACTGAGAGAGAAACCAGACTGAAGATAAAATCTGCAGTGCCATAGCTGAGGCAGCGACTTTTTTGGCCTCTCCCTGTGTCCCAAGTGAGACAAGAGGGCTGTGAGGGGCCCCTGAGCCTCCCACTCCCTCAGGGCCTCTTGCCCCAAAGAGACATCTCCTCCTGGATTAAAATAGCCTTTTGCAGCCTGAAGAAACCCCCCCCCCATGAGTGTCTGTGTTCATGTGGGTTGCCTCACTTCTGATTTCGGTTAAACATGTGCACAAAAGGGGGTTGTAGTTAGGTGGGATTGGACCTTCTTGCAGGCAACAAGCAACAGGATGAGAGGAAGCAGCCTAAAGTTGCACCAGGGGAGGTTTAGATTGGATATTTGGAAAAATTACTCCCCTAAAAGGGTTGTCAAGCATTGGAACAGGCTGTCCAGGGAAGTGGAGGAGTCACCATCCCTGGTGAATTTAAGACATTAACATGTGGTGCTTGGGAACGTGGTTTAGTGGTGGAATTGGCAATGTTGGGTTAATGGTTGGACTCAATGATCTTGGAGGGGATTTGCAATTTAAACAATTCTATGATTTTTTAGTGTGATGGAAGAGCACTGGGTGTGTTTGATGGCAACTGGACAGCTGACATTGCCTGGACAAAACACAGAGAAGCTGGTGAAAACAACATGTGAGGATTTTTTTTGCCTGAGATTTGGGATGTCATTGGCATACTATTGGCTTAATACTTCAAAGTACTGTCAGACACACCTATTGAATCTGAGATAAGACAAACCCGGTGACAGGCACTGGCTCTTATCATGTTAAATTATATTGCTAATTTTTGTTTTAATTTTCATATTTTTCTGTGAAAACTGCTGAAACCAGTATGGGATATTGCCCATTTCTTTATGCAATATATTCTTGAGAGACTCCGTAACCAAATGGTAAATTCACAGATCCGTGTGTGAGGTCCTGGCTGAGCTCGGTGACAGTAATCTGTGTGTGTATGTGCACACACATAAACACGTCAGTGTATGCACATATTTCTATATATCTCTTACCCTTGTGAATTCATTTACCAGTTGTAGTTTCTTTACCAATTAAATTTTCCAACACAGCAGCTCCCTCTGCATCATGTCACGCATGCTGACTATGTGCTGATTTAAGGTTGAGGATAATTTAGCAGGGGTGCTGATTATGGCAAACTTATTCTCAGGAGATCGATGAGAAATGGACATTTTGTGATGAAGTTTGTTTTGTGTAGATTAGGAAGATAATGATACATATGCAGATTAGAATGGGACACTAAACCCAAAATAATCATGTGTATTAGCTCTGAAATCCACACTGCAAAGGTAAGATATGATATTGAGTAGGAGACCACATGGCTCTGTATCTGACATCCATTTTTAAATGTGAGTTATCAAAAGCAGTATGCTAGACCTGAGCTTGTGAGCTCCCATCTGTATTTTATGCATGTGAATGGTCTCAGTGACTTTCATACCAACATATTTCCCATATTTTTGAAAATTTTGCAGTCTATGCAATACAGAATTGTTTCTTCTGTGTGCCTTGGACAGCTCAAAGCATTCACCAAAAATACAGTAATAATGAGTTACAACTCACTTTGAAATTTTTTTCATGTTGATGTTGAAAAGCAGGTGAGTATTAGCATAGTAAAGATGCTGCTTGAACATGGAAAGAGTGTAGTAATTTCAGCACAGTAGAATTGCTAGTCAAGAGGAAAGTAATTATAGTTAAGAAAATTTTATTTTTTCTCCATTTATGAAAGAATTGCAAAAATAGGAAACTGTATTATCAGAAAATACCATTAAAAATGTGGCCAAAATTAAAGAAAAAAATTAATAGAATCATAGAACGGTTTTGGTTCAAAGGGACCTCTAAAAGTTGTCTAGTCCAATACTCTTTGCAAGAAGCAGGGACATGTTCAACTATATCAAGTTGCTCAAAGCTCCATCCATTTAGATGGGGCATCTACAACCTCTTTGGGAAACATGTTCTTATACCTAGTCTAAATCTACCTTCTTTTGGTTTAAAATCATTACTACAAATCCTCTTAAGAAGTCTGTCCCCATCTTTCTTACAAGCTGCTTTTAAAATTTCTTTAGATATTTCATAGTTCTATAGTAGTGAGGTCCAAGGGAACCATAATCCCAGAATTTTTGAGGATCTTGGGTCTGAGCAGTGTATTTCGGACCTTTCTTATGTATTTTTAATTTAAATATTATAGTTTTAATCCAATGTTTAGTATTTTTATACATATAATTTTTATGAGAATATTCTAGCCAGAAATGGCATGCCATGTTCTGTACAGAAAGCTTTTAATTAATAGCTCCAAATCTGACCAGAATAAAGGCTTTATTTTTTGTCCTTCTATGGCAATACTATTTTCTCTTTCACCTATTTTGTACTTCAGTTGGCACATCTGTCTTAAGCAGAATCTCTTCAGCAACTCTGTCCTTCGCTCTGGCTCTTAAACCTCCAGCCCTTCTTTTTAAGTTAAGCAGCAGATTCCTGTGACTGCACATGATATACTTTTCAAAGTGTCTTCTACCTCATTGCCATTAAAATCCCTTAAAAAAAAAAAAAAGCTCACTAGGCAATGTTTCTTCAGCGTGTTGTTTCCTGAGATCCAGTTTCCAAGTAGTGTTGCAAGATATTTGAAAGGGCTCAGGAAGCAGCCTCTCTCCTGAGAGGGACTAAAGGAGATGATTAGGAGAACGCAGGATATTTGTAATAGTGGTAGTTTCCCCTAATCCTCTTTGTTTTAACTATCACGTCTAAAACTTTAGAGGTGCCTGCCGAGCTCTTGTTCGCAGGTTGTCGGTGGAAGTGCGGAAGTTAAGGGGTGTTCCCCTTGCAAGCAAATGCAGGAGAAAACGGTGTAGTTTGGGCACCTCATTGCAACTCAGACAGCTTTGGTTAAACTTCCTGTAGTGCACAGAGCTCCTGTGGGCTCAGGGGGAGTTACCTGGGGCACAGGTAACTGGGTCCTTCTCAGCCCAGACTTTCCTCACGTACAGTAGGTAGGTAGAAAGAGAGAAAGAACAGTTACTGCACCTAGCAAACAGAAATTGTGAGTACTGGCCAAGGTCGGTGACTTGTTGAATATCTTTTAGTACTCAAAGGGTTTTTGTCAGATCTGACTCTTGGAGCCCTGGTATTCCATGAGAACCTCAGATTTTGTTTTTAAGCAAACTTTTAGCCACCTAGCTGAGGACGAAAAAATGAAGTCATCAGCTCTAAAGGTTTGATAAAATGAAGGGAATGAGATAGCTATTAAAATATTACGTTTGAAGCAGTTCAAGACTTGTTGTTTAGGAGTCTAGGTTGGCAGTACCAGAAGACAGGCTCTTGCCACCTATCAGAAACTGAAGGCAGCCAGTGTCTCTCACTGGCTTCCAGAATCCATAGTTTTAAATTTGAATAATTCATGTGGTTAATGAATAATTAATTTAATAGTAATGATTAAGGCAGATGACTCTCTGTTCAGTTAAATGGTCACAGCCAACTGAAAAATGTGCATGGTGCATACATGCTGCTCTCCTCCTCTAAGTTTGCAGCATTCAGCCCCTGACAAGCTTGTTTAATGCTGTGGATGATTCACTTTGCCCTTAGACAGTGCTTCACCCTTCCCTGCCCCACACCTGGCTGCAGCAACGCGCCTGGTTTGGAGGAGAGTAGCATTTTGTTCCCTTGTGCAGTGAAGCTCTAGAAACCACAATTTTCCTTCCTAACTGCTGTGGAAGCTGCAGTGCTGTTCCCTGCTGGCTTGTGTGCAGTTGTTGCCTGCTCTGTGGCAGTTTCCTAGGCCAGGCTTCTGTTAGTCCCATCCCAGTGGGAGCTAGAACAGCTCAGCAGGGGTGTGCAGAGATGGGCAGTGCTGGCTTTGCAGCAGGGTCCCTGCAAGGGTCTGGAACAAGAGGGAAAATTCCCCATCTCTTATCTTGCCCCTCCCTCCCTCCCATCCCTGCCATTCAGCACACTTTCTCAGAGGCTTTGTGGAGTCTGCAGACCACAGAGCTTTTTTCTTCTTCCCCACCCTGTTCCTCCATTCCATCTGCTGTTTGTTTTCCTGTGCTGCCTGTTGTTTGCTCCATTTGAATACGATAAGAGTCTTGCACTGGATGTTTTGACAAGTGGATGCTGTGTAGTTTGGGCCATGTAGCCTGAGGAAGGGACCTGCAGGTTCTGAGCTACATCAGCTTTTGCTGTTGTACCACAGCTGAGGTGTGCTGCTGCCTCGGGCTGAGAGCTTTGCACAAAGGGACCCCAGACTGCCATGGGATATCACTCCAATGAGGAGGACTACCTATTTGATGGTAGGGAGGAGGGCCCGTGCTTTCTTCTGATGACAGAAGGAATGAGGAATGAGACAGGGTTGACCTTGCTCCTTTGTTATTCCAAGCTGGTTTGTCATCCCACTGGCTGTGGGTGGGATAAATAGAAATATTCGGACACTGAGACAGTTGTTCCTGAATTACTCATGCAAGTGGGAAGCAGATCAAGCCCTCTGCTTGTGTCTGTTGTTATTGCTTATTATTTAATTAATTTATTAGTCACTTTACTTCTGTTGATTGAGCAAAATTCCCATTAAACTGCAAAGACCTTTTGTAATTAACTGGGTTGGAACCATTTGTTCCAGAATGTTTCTTGAAGGCTTCCAGCAGAATGCTGACAGGATTTCCCTCCTCCCGTGTTTGCAGTAGTTTGTGAGGTAAGGAACCTCAGTTTCTTTACCCTTTCTCTGAAGCTGTCAGGGGACAGTCAGTGGCAGAGCTTCTCCTTGGGTGCAGCTTTCAGTCAGGCTCAAAACACACACTGGGTCATTCCAGCAAAATAAGATATTCCCAAGTTGCATGCCTCAAGCTGGAACAGGTAAATTGAGGCCTTTGGAAAATTCCCTATAGCTCTCAGTTATGCATCTTATCTAATACAGTACTATTTCCCTCTTTCCCCAAGGAAGAGTTAGTGGAAGTTTGGTCCTGTGACAGGTTTGATACAGGACTTGTTTGAGCAGTGTCTTGATTCTGCTGCCCCTGTGTGGTCAAAGCTGGTCTGCTGCTTCAGGTATTCCTGTTCCTTACCATGATTTGTGTGGAGACAGCAGAGTCCTGGCATCCTACACGTGATTCTCTTCCATGCCACGGTAAATGAGGAGTAATGCACTGAATTTAATGGCTCTGTGTTAGCAGAGCAGCAAGATGCACCTGAGACAATAAGGGTTCATTGTGCTGAGTTGGTCTTAGGCTGGGAAAAAACAACAAACAAACCCTAAGTCAGCTCATAATTTGATACTATGACCATATGTAACAGTAAACAAAAGTGACATGGCAAGGATAAAAGTTGTGCTTGAAGTCAGGGCCTTGATGAACAGCTGCTGCTTACAGAGCCGTTTGAAATGCAAGCAAAAAGAGAAGGCTGTTAGTGGGATTTCATTAATCTCAGATGTGGTAATTTCCACAACTCATACACGCTCCAAGATGATGACTTCTCCCTGTGTTTCTAAGGTTAAAAAGTTATGGATCTCTTGTAGCCTTGCACATTGCAGAGGTTTCAAGCAACAAAGAGCCTTGCTATTCAGCAGTAAAGCACTCTAACAAGTAATAAAATACAGGTGTACTTAACAAGAAAAAAACTTACATTGGATTTGCTTTTTAGAAAATAATACAGTAATCATTTCTGTTTTGCCAGTTTGGTAATATCCAGGAGATTTCTCAGTTATTAACTCACTTGAGTGAATTAGGGAAGTTTTATTGTGGTAATAAACAGCAATATGTCTCTTCAGGGACTTTGAAAGCAAGTAAAATAGAAAACATAAATTACTCTGTGGTTTGCTTCTGCATTCCTTGCGCATTCAGGATTTTTACTGGCTTCAGGGAATGCAGGAGCAAGCCCCAAATATTTGTAAGGAGATCAGGGTGAAAAAAATATGCCTTGAGCCCAAAGATTAAAAAAAAGTAAAATGTCAGCACTAGAAATTGACAGAGGAAGAAAATTCCAGCTACTAAGAGAACAGCAGCTGAGAATGTCATGCAATACTTTTATTAACACAGTACGAAAGGCAATTTAAATAAATAAAAAGGCCTATTTCTGCAGTTTTCAAAAATCCTTATTTAAATTGAGTATAAAAACAAATATGCCACAGATGTTAAACTGACTGGCAATCATGTGATGACCTCAGGTCCTGCCTTGGCTTTATACTCAACAGCAAGTGACTTGTTCTCTCTCCTGTCTCACAATTTCCGTGCTTCTAAATCCACAGTGTTTTGGGGAAGGGACCATTTCTGTGGGTCTGTGACTGCACTGGGTTACTGTAACACAGACAAAATGAGGATTTTCCAATAGGATCTGTAACCTTCTGTGTAGGACTTGATGTTGGTTGGAAGCTTTGCAGTCAGGGCACTTCCAGGGAATCTCTTTCCTACTACACTTGCTATATGAACCAACTTCCAATGCATTTCCATAATTTATGAGACTTAGGCTACAGTTGGCTGTTTAGGCTGAGTAGTAATAGTAGAATAGTAGTGAAAATGTCAGACACACAGCATGTACACGTACATGAACTACGATTGCATAAACCTCATTTCCTTTGGAAACTGGGCTAAAAATAGAAACCTTCTCCAGTGCCAAACTTGTCTGTCATAACTTGTAGAGGCATTTTGCCCATTCATGAGTGTGCTGAGCTACTCGGGCTGCTTCTATGCTAACATATTTGTTTAGCACCCTGCTTATACCTCCACAGAATTTTGTGAAATACTTTTGATTTATGATGGTTGTGATGAATATAGGTCAGTAAGTGAATAGAAAACTGAGTGTATCATGTGAATCACTTCCTAGGTTTGGTGGTTTTGGTTGTGGGTTTTTGTCTGTTTGTTTTTTGTAGTTTTTTTTTTTGTAGTACCATAAGAGAGTGTGATGTGATACATCCTGTTGGGTTGTACTTACTTGCAAAGCCAATGGTTAATTTGGTCCATTCCAGGAACTAAAAAAAGGTTTGTTGGGAATGAAGATTTGAAGACCAAAAATTAGCTTTGGAATAAACAGATGTAGCCTTATGAGGGGTGTGTGTGGCTTTTTTGTGGTGTGGTTTGGAGGTGTTTTTGTTTGTTTGTTTGTTTGTTTGTTGTTTTGTTTATTTTAAAAATTTATTTTATTCTTATGGAGGTGCTGAGGCGGATCCAATTCTATTGCAGAAATATTCAGGAAGCCTCTCTGGCCCGTGATGTAGTGTGTACCAGGAACGTTCACCAATACTCTCCTTCAAGAGTTCAGTGACCTATAAAAAATATTTCAGCGTTGCTCCAATTTATGGTAAATAGTACAAAGTAGGAAAAAGATGCAAGATCCCTTAATTCATAGTGCTATGGAAATATAATAAAAGCAGCCCACGCATTCCCAGGTTGTCCATATTTAATGACAGAACTTCCTAACCGAGGCTGAGATGCTCCTGGAATGACTCTGCGCTGTGCTCAGCTGGGTGAGCGCTCGGCCACTCGAGGGCAGCAGAGACTGTTCGTAGAGCTTGTGCCGTCCGCTGTCCCACCTGGAGTCCCGTTTTTCCCTGCTCTTTTGCCTTCGTGTTTCAGAACCCAAAGTGAATTTCTGAAATTTGTTCCTTTACTAGACATTTATGTATGTATGTATGTATGTATGTATTTATTTATTTATTTATTTTTGGCCGTATCTAGTCCATTCCTGTAGTGAGACAGCCCGTAATGACACTTCAAGGATTTTTATCCTTTCTGTTGGCTCTGTAAAAAGAGCAAAATGAAAGAACTGGAAAGGAGCAAATCCACCTGTACTTGTAAAGTGCTGTCACTGTGATCACTGCCGGGGTCTGCAGCACCAACCACTAAGCAAGAGGCAGCAGGAAGGTACAACAGCCAGGTGGTGGGAAACAATCCTGTGTCTGGCACGATGTGGACACTGAAGGGGGTGATGGCATTAGTTTCTGACCCCAGCCTTGCAGAGGTCACTTCACAAGCAACAGACTCAAAGGCTCTTTTATCTTATTCCTCAGTGTGCTGAGAGCACTGGCAGATTAGGGGTTATGTGAAAGAACTGAATACACCTCAAATGGGTTTTGGTGCGGCAAGGAAGATTACAGTGGGTGAATTGATCAAATTTTGGACAATATTTAATGGATTAAAATAAGTACTATTATAACTATACAGAAGTTCTCAAAGTTTTTGGATGACAAATCATGGTGATTATTCCCACAGACAAGGGCATTGCTGTACCATCATCTCTGTACCCAGCATTATCAAAGCACTTCTTTATATATAGAAGATGAGTCACAGACAATATAATCTACTAAAGGTGGTGCATTAACAATATATGTTCATAGTTCTGATATCCTGAGGATTAGCTTGAAACTTCTGTTGATTTGGTGGGAGTAGAGGTTTTGGTGTTTATGAAAATCCCTGGGAGTCTTTACACTTTCAGGTACCTAAAAACCTTGAAAATCTGTCCCCTAGAATCTTATAACTTGAGATATTTGTATTTCATTTTTGGAGAAAACCCACTCTGAAGTCTGCAGAAGAGAACAGTGGCAGCATTATTATTGGTGGCATTTATTCTGTCTGAGAAGCTTCAGATTACATTATTTAATATCTGTTTTATCTGTGTTTCAGAACTGATTTTGGTGTTACAACAAAGGCAGACTTGTCTTATGAGAATCAAAATTATACTTAATTGGATTCTGCTTTGGGAGTTTCTGTCAATCACACAACTGTGTGAATTGGAAAAGACACACGATTGCAACTATGATTAACTTCTTCAGAGTTTCTCTGAGTACAGTATATCACATTTCATAAAGAGATGTAGTATCTTCAGGATAATTGTATTGTTCTAAAAGGTATATCTTCTGAGCGCCAAGAATAACTTAATTTTCTTTGATGGGATGTTTGAGGAGGAGGCATTCCTAAAGTGAAAGTTGAGAATATTTCTAAATTAGACATCTCTACATGAAGCAACCTTGACCACCTTCCTCCACGTGTAGTTCCTAAGAACGACAGAAACAAATGGAGTATTCCCTGCCCTGAGAACAGCCTGCCCTTGATGCCAACCTCATGTGAACAACCTTTACATCATCTAGAGGTGGGCAGTTGGTAAATGAGCAGTAGATTTAGACTGCCAATGAGTAATTCAGAGTGAATATTCGTGGTGTGCAATATTTGAGCTACGTATTGTAAAGTGCACACCAATGCTGTGAGTTTTCCCATGTTTATGTAGTCAGGTAAAGGAAGTCAGGTCCTTTTTGCTATTATATTACTGGTTTATTTTTCTGAGTTGAAGTTTAATCTTCCTTTAATCCTCTCTTTTACAAATGAATGACAGCAAATAAAGACCACTTTTACTGCAGAATATGAGCCTTTAAAAGAGCTTTGAGTACTTCAATTTGTATATATCTAAAGACTTGTAACTTACCAATTTAACTTCCTTCCATGAACAGGGTCAGTCCAAAAAGCACTGCACTAGAGATTTCCAACTTTGAAGGGCAGACAATAGGTGTTTTTGCACCCCTGTAGCTAGTTAGTCAACGTTAATATTCACTTTGCTTTTATCTCTAAATTGCATCAACTGTCTCCAGTGGCATTTAACTTACATATGTGAAGGGTTTGGCATTTTTAGATTGTCAGAGTGTTATTGGATGAAAAAGCTGATTTTGTCACGGGACATCTGTTTTATTGTTAATTAGATGAAATAGGAAAGACATCAGAAGAGTACACACAGAAACTATTTCATAGTTCCTGCTTAAAATCTTACTCTGATCCCTTGAAATTAATGATGCTTTACAGATTTTCACATTTTGATGTGAGTTTCATTTAGGAAGTTTCAGGAACAAATGACAGAAAGTTGTTATCCATCTGTGCCTCTGTCTTTACAATTCAATTATTCCCTGCCATTGTACAGTCTCTCCTTTCAGAACTATCACAAGAGTGAAAACAACCAAGGAGTTCATTTACTGTTTAAAAAAACCAATCCAACCACAACAACTTATATCATTATCACAGCTCATGTTTTTTGCTTATCAAAGTAAGAAGTGCTCCATAAAGATGAGTTGATCTTTTTGACAATTATGAACTTGTGGATGTTAAGATTCTGTATTCTGATGATTACCTGGCTTTTTTCCCTCCATCCCTCTTCGGGTTTGGTTTTTTTTTTTTGGTCACATAGTTTTCCTCTGTTTTCCATCATTCTTAAAGATTTTTCCCATTGAGAAGGCAGGTATAAAATATGCTTCCCAGAAGAGATGGAGAAATTGTGATAACTGGTGATAATATGTCATATTATTTCAGGATGGAGGCAAATGAGATCTCTCATGGGAATAAGAGATTATAAAGCATTAGAAGCAGTAATTGGGACTATTGTAATGGTATGGAAGATTAGCTGGAGATGGGGGAAGGCAGCAGACTGAGGTGTTTGCATTTTTCTCACAATAGTGCATCTGTAACTTGGGAATTGAGCACTGGACAGATTGAAAAAAAGAGTGAAGTGTGTGGGGAGATATTTCACTTCTGCCTGGTCTCTCTGCTCTTGAGCCCTGTGACAGGGCTCCAGTGTGGCCTGGAACACAATTTGATGATGGAGAAGCAAAGGATGCACACTGGCTTTGGCAGGCCCATGCCGAGTATGGCAGCTGGAAGGGGGAAAAACTCTTCTGCAATTCCTGCCTGGAGAAATGTAAGGTAAAGAATCTACAGAAACTGAAGAGCAAGTCATGGGCTGCAGTCAGCAGTAGACTCTATTCCATGCCCACTAAGTGCTGGTGAAGGGATGAGATAAAGATAAAACTGGGAAAGTAGAATTTGACTGGGGGAAAGGGAATGGATTTTAAGTCCCTGAAGCGATGTTAGCAGTAAAGTGGAGTGCTTCAAAAATGCAACTGTGTGCACACAACTCCTTTTCCATCCTTGGAAATAAAGCCCTAATCTCCTGAAGCAGTTAACAGAGGCCCTTTTCCCCCACACATACAGGGAGCATATATGGTTATTAGTGGAAGGTGCATGTCTTGAGTAGCCCTGTAAGATTTGGGAACCATCCAGTTAGGGCAGTGCTTTGTGGTAAGTGTTAGTAGTGGTTGTTCTGGGGGAATGCAAGAGAAATTCTGGAGAAGGATATTTGAATTAGCTATGTCTCCTGATTCTATAACACTCTCTCAATAATGGAACAAAATCCCCAATCCCTCTCCGAGACTTAGAAGATGTGGTCTGATGTGGTCTACACCGACCTCATGAATATATATAATAGCCATTATATATGCCATTTAGAGTGAGGGTCCTGGGCCTCCACTTCACTAGAGAAATGGACTTTATTATCCTATTCCTAGCCCAAAAAGGTTCGTAGTTTTTCTAATATGTAATATCCATTAGCTAAAAATATTGGTCCATTATTCTCAAAGTTGTACTCCCCTCTTCCCCCACTTTTTGTCCTGGGACTCATGCTAGGGATAAACTTGGCAAAATACTTTCATTAGTGTGACTAAGAGAAGCTTACAACTTGTTTCATTAAAATGGGAGCAAGATTGATACCCTTTATTAGCGCGCTGGAGCAATCCCTGCCTTTTCTTCTCAAACACTCCATATCTGCTTGGCTCTGGAGTGCATGATCTTGATGGATTGTGAGTTAACTTAATGGAGAAGAAAATGTGTGTAGTGCTGGGTGAGGGCAAAAGGGAAAAATACAGATGAGAATCAATGGAAGAGAGAAGAGGCTTGACGGAAAATGAAATGGCCTCTTCCCAAAAAAGTTGATGAAGAGAAAATAAACAGCTGGCAAGCAGGATCAGAGACTGGCAAGCAGGATCAGAGACTGGCAAGCAGGATCAGAGACTGGCAAGCAGGCTCAGAGAGGGAATGCAGGAAGCTACAAATTAGTCGCTGAGGGGAGAGATGGATCACAGGCACAATGTACAGTTTTTGATTTTTGAAGAGCAGAAAGTGTGGGACTATTCGGATCAAGGGCCCTGGTTCTGGCCCATCTTTGCTCAAATTAGGTAAGAAAAGCTCAAAACAGGAGAAAAGGTGAAAAATTCTTCTCTTCCCCTGAAGTAGAGGATCTAAAATAAACACTAGAAATTTAACTCTATTGGCAAAATATTTCCGACAATTTTTGAATGTTAGTGTCTTTTCCCATGTTTCCAGACTCAAAAGCAATTGCTCATGAATGGCAGGTTTTTTAGTCTGTAATTTCTGCTACCTGGGTATATTCAGAGCTCCATTCTGTTACTCTGCTGGCTAAATCAGTGTTATTACTTCTGCCAGGGGTGTAGTGACAGTCCAGACTGTCCTGATGGCTTATTAGCTAACCTCTGATTTCACAGTCTACTGCTGCTAATGTATAAGCCAGAACAGATCTTGCTTGGCTTTCAGAGTTAGGCAATTACCAGGAGTGGCTGTTGGAGGTGAGAGGGGAAACACTTGAAAATTGAGCTGCCTCGATGAGGAAATCATGGAAAGAGAGAGCAAAAGAGCAGGACCTTAAATACCAGCGTGCTCTTGCAGTTCTAGGGGAATTTTGTTTGTATGATAAGGAATAGAATATAAAAATTTATTCCCAAACTTTTATATGCAATAAATAAACCTCACTTTCCTTTTTTTTTTTTTTTTTTAATTTAAAGGTGGCTACAGGAAACTAAACCCAAGATCAACAGCTATGTGGGGTTCAAATTCAGTGTGCATATAATGAACATTAACAGCTATTTCTATGTTACACATGGAAGTTATGCAGCTTAGGGGGATATATTTTCTTTGTATAAAGATAAATAAAGATAAATATTTGTCATTAAACTGTGCTGGGGCAGATGTTGATGTAAAACAGTAGCAGCTGTGTTTCTGAATCAGGGTGTTGAGCATTCAAGCCCATGATAAGGCTCTGTGTTTGTATCCAGTACTGGCTGCTGTGCCTAATTTATGGAAGATTAGAAGGCATGTCACAATTTTTGAGATTGACTAAAAGAAAGTGGTTTATTTTAGGGTTCTCTCTTTTTTTTTTTTTTTCCTTTTCTGGAAAATAATTTTTGGACATTTTTTTCTGGACCCTAGATAGAGAGGCACCCTCTCTATCTTTCTGCCACATTTTTTCAACTCTCCTTTGTAACCCTGGGTAGCAGAAATTGCGTGTGGTGAGATTCCTATGCAAATATTGTTTTTAAATACCTGGGAATTCAGGAAAAATACCAAATATCCCAAAGTCATGATAAAAACACAGGCTTTTGGCAACAGAACTACTGTTCCTCATGTGGTCTTTGTTCTCAGTTAGAAGGAGCTGCTCCTGAAGGTGGTAACTTTGCAGAGGGTAGGGGACAGTGGGGAGGAGAGCATGTCACCTTGCATGTCTATAATCGCAACATCTGAGATGCAAATCACCCTGCCGTAGAAAAAGTAGCTTGTGGGTCTTGGTTATAAAACCACTAACAGATTTCTAATAAGTAGAAAATTGACCCCCTGTTTGCAAGTCTGTTTATCAGAGATTTGGCAGCTATTTTGCAGCTGTGGGTGCATGGCATATACACCTGTATATAGCACATCAACATTTAATGAGCTAAGAAACACAAGAGAGAAAGAAGCAGAACTCAAGTAAACTAACAGAAGGTGCAAAAGTTTAAAAAAAGGTGAAAAAGGAAAAAAAACCTTCCAACCCCCCCAAAGCAGTTGAAGAGGGACTAAATCTTTAATGACAGAGTCTTAGATAAAAGACTAAAATATTTATATCACCTTTTTAACCTGAATTTTATAGCAATGAAGTTTAACATATATCTTCTATTACCTTTGTCAAGTTTATGACTAGCTCTCATTTATGGATCCCTTAAATATGTATAAGACAGTTTTAGTTATCTTGTTTACATGAGTTTTCTCTTTGGGCATTTGTCTCCATCACTGCATAGCATGTTTATGGTAATTTACTATAATACATGTATATCAGAGGCAGTTTAAATGACACTTAGCCTTGAATATATTTAAGATTTTTTTTCCTTGTAGCCACTAGGAAGTCAAAAGATATATGAAAAGCTATTAATTTTCAGATGATAGTAACATAAACAATATTAAAACTTGTATTTGCTCTTGGAACAGTGTGAGGGAGAAACATATAACAAATGAGGCATCACACAGGCAGTTATTAAAGAAGTAAATTAATAAACTCAACATTCAATCTTTTCTTTTCACATGCCAGGGATAATGTGGATGGTAGTTTGATGATTAGAAAGAACAAAATGTGTCTGATTATTTGGGTTGGCTTTAATCACTGACTTTGTTTAAGACTCCTCAGTAAACATTTGCTTTCAGTTAGTTTCATTTCCAGCCCTATGGAAAAGGATTCCCCGTGAGTTATCCCAAATGTTCACTGCAGGTACTTATGTTATTGCCACTGTGTCCAAAGGATCTGAGGGAATTGCCTCTGTGAGAGGGGCTGATGCTGTGCTGGTACCATGTGCTATGTCTACGTAGCAAGGAAGAGTTTTGTCACAAAGATGTTTCTGTGAGCAAATACAGAAGGAAAAAAACCCATAAAGGCAGGAGGTTGTGGCTTAGAGACCCAAAAGTGTTTTCCCAGTTGGTGGCTGAGCTGGAGTAGAGCACAGGCACTGTGTAAACCTGGGGTGTGCTTTACCTGGCAATCTACATTGCTTTCAGCCCCATGGAAAGGTATTATCTGGCCTGAAGGTCATTGCTTTGGAGGGAATGAGCTGTACTGCTGGGGTTTATTGTCTTGGGTCCAGTTTGTTCTTGTCCGTAAGTACACAAGTAACATTGATGTATCTCTATGTTCAGGCATTGTTGTATATTTCATAATGGGAACAGGATTTCCTGAAATTTCTTGAAAATACCACTGCATTTCTTTGCTACTCTTTTTGGTTCAGGAAAACCTTTAAAAATCTGCTCCCTAATCTTATTAATTTAAAAAATATCGCTATTATGGAGAGACTATTAAAAGCTGACAACTTATTGAGAAACCAAGCTCTGTGGCCTTTGATGAAGTGATTGAGAAAGACTAGCAGATGTTAGGGAATACCAGAAAGCCAAGCTATTAATGATAATGGAGGCAGAAATCCTTCAGAAATTTCACAAAGATGTGTAGTTCTTCCCCTGTACCCCAGCCCACCTGTGCATACTGTGATGCTGACAAGAGAAAAGCTTACTATTAGAAATGGTTTTCTCTGAATACATGTTTAGAGAAAAGTCTTTGAACTAATAAAATTCGTTTCTGTTGTTTGTCAGTAAAGGTGGCTGCAGCATCCTTGCCGCATGTATGCGAATGTGTAATTGGGATTATTGAAATTTGCTATGTTGCAAATGCAGAAAGAGCCATCACGATGGAAACAACCTTTCAGAGGAGGAAGCAAGGAATGAAATTCCTTTTATGAATAAACCCAAATTGAATGATTGTGCATATGCATTTGTATTTGCTTTCTCCCTTTGTTCTTTGTTCTTCCTTTAGTGATGCATTTGCATGCAGACTGCTAGTGATCAGCATGCAGAGCTCCCGTACAGCCGAGCTGTGTGCTGGCATTGATCTAGTGGTCTGTGCCAGCTCAGTGGTGCAAGATTTACTTTAATTTCCTCTTCCCTTTGTTCTTCTGCCTCTGTGCTTTAAATAAAGGCTTTTCTTTTATTACTTCCAGAAATTTTGAGAAGTCCTTGCTATTTTGTATCCAAATGACCGTGACACAATTCTCTCTGATAGATAATTGCAGACCTCCCAGTCTGGTGGGTCTCACACTTAGGTACATCTGAAATTCTCAAAGTTATTAACTTTGGGGAAGTGTGATTTTTGGTGAGCATTTTAAAGCAATGAGGGTGTGAAGCTGGAGATTATGTGCTTCTGGAAAGAAACCTCTGACACAATTTTGACAGAAGGTCTGGACCAGGAACATGTACTCTTCACTTAGACATCAGAGTTGATCAGGATTATGGAGGAAAGGCCCTAAAGAACGTTGTAACATCTGTAATTTGGCCATTCCCTCTTTTTGTACTGTTGACATTGAGTAGAAAAATAAAGCAGAAAATTTATATGAGTTGGTTTGTCTCCTTTCCATAGAAAGAGTTAGAGTAGAGGTTACCTTTTTCTTGCTAATTTTCCTTGTCAGAAGAACAGATGCCTTCATAAAGGAAGAAGACCTCATAAGTGCTGCTACAGTTGGGGTAGTTTTGATATCTTTTCTCCCTGTGCTGCAATCATGTAGCTGTGCAGCGGTTCAAGGTGTATTTACATGATTGATCCAGGGTCAGGGGTTTCAACCTCTTTGCCTGCACGTGACGTGGCTTTCTCCAGTAAATTTGTTAGGATTATATCCTCTTAGAGAATCAGTAGAACTCATTAGTTTCTATTCTTTAACTTCTCTGCTTAACACGCATTTTCTGCAGGAGCAGTATATGGAAGTTGTTTTAAT
Source organism: Neopelma chrysocephalum (assembly GCF_003984885.1). Lineage (NCBI taxonomy): Eukaryota > Metazoa > Chordata > Aves > Passeriformes > Pipridae > Neopelma > Neopelma chrysocephalum. The sequence goes on from NW_020897721.1 coordinate 754,753, forward strand.
TCTTTTGTTCTCCAGCTTGATTTCAATACAGACTATTTTCAGGGCTGCTTTGATGAAAACTCATATAGGAAAAATTGTGGAATATGTTCTTGGGTTTTGTGTTAATTTTGTTCTATTGCCCTCCCACCCAAGCTGTAAAACATGGCTATCTTTGGGCTTATCCTTGTATCACCGCTTCCCTTTATGTTGAAATGCTGACAAGCTGTTTTAGTATCCTTGTCAAGAGAGCCATTCTGGTTGCTCCACAGGTGCACAGAAGCTCAGTGAGCAAGGTTGCACAGAAACCATCCTTCCAGCTTTCTGGAAGGCGGCTTCTACTTTTAGAAGCAGCTCCAAGTGCTGGTGGCCTCACCTGACACCTGGAGTTTTTTGACCATCTTCTTTGCAGCTGGAATTCCTAAGCTGTCAGCCAGTTCTCGGAGGGGAAGCAGATTCCTCTTACAGGTTGGTGAACACAGAAACCAGTGTCTCCTGGCACAGCTGCCCTCCTCCCAGCGTGTAGGCCAGGCTTCCAGTGGCACTAATTCCAGTCAGGATTACAGCCCGGCGGGTAGTTTTGGTAGCTGGTTAAGCAGTAGTTCCCCTTGTCGCAGGATCTAATGAAGACATAATGGACCATGACCGGAGTTGTGCATCTCAAGGTGTTGTGATGCAGGTGAGCACAGTGAGGAAGGTTATCTGCTGGGCAGAGTCTGCAGCAAAGGGGGACGAATGCTGTTTTTAATGAAGAAACTGAGCAGAATTACAAGCAGCAGATTAATTACTTTCCTCAAAAGGAAAATGTGCTTAGTTTCAAACTGGTTGTTCCAGTGAGCCTTGTATTGTATAACACTCACCTGAGACAGAGGCTGACAGGCTGTCCCAACCTTTAATTGACTAATTAATAGTTATTAATTAGTATTCCCTGCAGTTGTAGTCTCAACCATGAGTTAATTGATTCTGATGGGGAATTAAATGTCCCATGTCAGAGATGAGTGCCCATAACAGCATCTGAGGCAGTTATTTTGTGTAATAGACTAAAACAAACCTGCTTTATATGTGTGTGTACACTGATTCTAAATGGCACAAACCTTTGGTTTTGTTTATTTAAACCTATTGCTCTGTGCCTGTTGGATCATGTGGTTTGTAAACACTTAATGGAGACACTTAATTCTTAGGTAACTGGGAGAGAGGGAAGGCTGTTCTCAAACCCTGTGCTCTGATGTGGGATCTGCTTCTCTCTCAAAACTGCCGTAAAAACATCTGCCTTTCCAATTCACTTCTGTCATGAGTTAAAATCCTCTGGAGATGAGAGCTAACTGGTAGATTTGATAGTTAAGTATTCCAGCACTGACAGGCTGCAGTATTTCATAGCAGCATAAATAACATTGTGTCTGTTCAGTTTATTAGGTTAAGAGATTTTGGAAAATAGCCTCTAATGGGCAGCATGATTTGATAGGCAGGTGCAGCTGACAGAGCAAACATTAGTTTTTCTGTTCAATTTATACTGTTTTCTGTAGTTGAGCCCCTGCCAGGCAGGAGCAGCTGGATGGCACTGACTTTGGTTAGCTGGTGTTACGCTCTCCAAATCTTCTTGCTGTGCATTAAAACTTCTGAAGCTGAAGGAAGCCTTACTCAAGGCTTTTCTGCAGAGTTGTCCATGGGCTTGTCACTACTCAAATTCAAGCTGTCAAATTTTATGATATTATGAGAGGTCCTTGCACCGCTTGGTTCAAAGTGTAAACATAGTAAATATATATTGATATATGAAATGGAATTGTCCAAACTCTGCAACAGAGGGGCGTTATAAGCAATGCACAAGCCATGCAGGATAAAATCCTGACTCTGTCAAAGCTGATGGATATTTGCTAAGCGGTAGAACCGAGATATCACCAAGGGTATGCAAAGAATATCTGACAATCTGGTCTGCAGGAGGTGGTACTTGCTTGGATGTGGAGCTTCATGACTGCTGCCATTTTACAAGAGCAGAATCCATGTTTTCTCAGGGGGGCTGTTGAATGGTAAACCCAGAAATAAAATTCTGCAGTCCATTTTCAAAGAGCACCACCAAGACCTTCCTGTCACCTGCTCAGGGGATATTTTATATTGCTTAACATCCTTGATTATTGATTAGAAGTCTCCATGGAGGAGAGCCAAAGACAGTTCAATCTTCTCTAAAATGATGATTGAGAGGTGAATGAGGGTAAAGGGAAACTGATAAATGGTTCTGAATATAACACTTTAGGCTAAGCCACCAAATGCCTAATTAACATTTTAAAGGAAAAGTGTTGCCCTCCAGGTGAGAAAAAGGGATGCTAAATTATTTTGAAAAATTCAGGTGTCAGGCAAGAATGGGGAAGATTTACATGTTAATGGGATCCTCAGCAGGGGAAGAAGCCTTGGTGTGGTGATGGCAGACAAATAGATGCACCCATCTGCACCTTCAGATGTTATCACACAAGTTTGAGTAGTCAAAAGTTGACAAAAATAAAAATGAGCAAAGATTGGTGGTTGGAAGAGACCGACGCGTGAAAGAGCCTTGTGCTACTTTGGAAACCTTTCTATAGAACAGGCCTTCCCACCTGGCCTGACAACATAGCCTTGTCTGCTTTAATTTAAGACATAGCCTTGTCTGCTTTAATGCATGCAGAGTTTGGGGGCTGACAGCTCAGAGCTGGGCACTGGGGAGGGCACTGGTCTCTGTGAACTTGAAAAGAAGCGACAGAGACCAGGAACATTTCTGATGGGACGTGACATACACAGCTGAGCCCAGCTGAGATCACTGAAACTAAATTGTAGGAGAGTGCTTAATCTGGTTAGGCTCTGTTTTAGACCTTAAACCAGATGATTTTTTTTTCCTTTTCATTTTGTATGTTTTTCCTTCAAATTTTTGTACAGTTTTTTTCCCCCAGTTAGAGGTCCTCAGAGTGAGTCAGGTTTTACAGTGAACTAAGGCAGCTCTCCCATGCCATCTCTTGAAAAGACATACCTTCTCCTGAAGTACCCTGTAACAGGAATGTATAAAACATCTTCATTTTATAAGTTTACCAAATTTCTGACTGCTATTTATTTTAATAAACTTTGAATTAAATTGCTGCTGATGGCAGATGCAAATAGCAATAAGGCACTCTGTCATCTTTTTGCTGAAAAATATTTTCCATACAGGATCCAATAGCCATGGCAATAGCTCCCCCCCGCCCCCCCGTGTTAATATGCATGGGCCTAGTAAGCTTGCTAAACATTTCTGCAGAATTATCTGCCACGGCTAATTCAGGCTGGGCGAGGCATTTGGGCCTGCGGAGAAGCTTTTAGAGATGTCAAGCATTTTATAAATCAGATAATTTTCCTTGGTCAGTAAAAGCCGTGGAGCTCCAGTCTCTGGGCAGATTGAGCTCCTCAATTGAGATGTTAAACTTTGTTTCCTTTCAGGAGCAGTATGAGTCAGCTCCAGGCAAATCTAAGCATTATAGCGGAACTGAAACAAACACAAAGTGGAACCAATCCTAAATATATTTGCATCTAGATTTTGGCAGACATTGTTATGGCTTTCTGTATTTTATGTGCCTTTTTCATTTCCCTGTGAAATATTTTTTGGTAAACTTATAAGGTTTTTAAACCACTTTAAGTTGTTGACTCTTCCACTTATGCTAATGATGCCTCTTGCTCCACTACTTTAAAGTGAGAGAAATGACTTACAGCTTTGCCTCTGCCTTGCCTAGGCATGTGCTAGTAAGAATTTGTGCTCTTGAGAAGGCAAAACCATAAAGAAAGGGAAAAAAAAAGCAGTGGATTATTTCTCTTAGTCTGTGAGGATGTGTAACATCAGAGTGAGGGTTTTGGAGACTTCTGTGGTTGAAATCTTACATTTAGCTTCAGTGTAAGTGGGACAGGTTCCTAGCTGAAAATAGAAACCTATCCTGACCTTGTGGAAATTCTCACTAAAACCCCCAATAAAATAATAAAAAATTGTAGGAGCTCATGTGGTTTGTATGCATAACAATATAGACATTAATTCAAAAGTGAGTTAAGATAGCTGAAGTACTGCTCCCATTTTATCTTTCTCCTTGTTTGGCTGCCCCAGCAGCACAGGCAGCAAACTCAATCTGTGGATGGGATTTTGAATGAGTTTGAACTGACACTAAATTGAGCCTAACCTTTGAATAGGCCTGGAGCTGGTAAGAAGAGCTCCATTCTGTCTGCATTGATGAGTCTAACGGTTTCAGACTTTGGTTACAATGGCTGTGGCAGTGACAGTGTAGCTAAATAATGTACTTTTACTTTTAGTATACTTTTTCAGGTCATGCTCTTTTCTCTTACTGTTGTGATAACTACAAGATGGCTTTTAACTACTGCAAAGAAAAGGGCTAAAACATCTCCACCCTTCTTTTAAAATAAAGAGGTACCAGGCTTTTTGGTTTATGTGGGCTCTTGATAGCAATAAGAATAGTTTACAATTGCTGTGAATACATAAAAAACACTTATCTGGTCATCTGAGTAGGTTTGCAAAACACAAAATCTACTTCTCTTGTGATGATGAAGTGGTTTCTTGGCAGTGTGCTTTCCTTACACCTTTCAAGGTCAAGTTTAATTAAGAATTTCAGGTACTCTCAGTGAGGGCTTTTTATTGCTTCAGTTTGGAAATGTCTTGCTAGCTAGAATTTTCATACATTTATAGAAATGTTAATAATGGACATACCATGGAAATCTGATTTTTTTTTGCTTTTGAAAACCCATATATAAAATAGCTGAATGATTTATCATCAGTTATTTACTTGCTTTGTTATATTTAAAACCAAAAGAAATGCTTGCTATTTTCAGTCAATACTTTAGATCAACTTTTCAGTCCTATGAGCATTAGTTGCATGGTATATGTATATTTGATGAATAGCCTTGTTTGAGTTTTGGCACTACTTGCATGAGTAAAGTTTCTTGCGCTTGCATAGTTCCAGTGTAAGAGGGACATAGAAATGTTGTTAATTTATAACAAGAGCATTGTAGAGATACCTACATGCAAGGAAAATATTTCTCCTCTAGATAAAGCCATAAGAAACAAGAAATCTTTTCAGTTAGAGATGGCCAATGACAAGAGTTTTAAGCAAATATTTTAATATAATCCTATTATAGAAATAGCCACATTGATACTTGGTGATTTTCTAAAATGAAAGCAAAACTTCGGGACTGTAATCCACACTTTTACCTATAGTAAGTCTTTGCAAAAAGGACTTAAAGGCAGTTACCTAAGTACCTTAATATTTTCTGTCAGAGAAGTTCAGAAAACCCCAGTTTTTACTCCACTGGTATGAAGAATTCTGTTTTCACAGTTAGAGCTGGGAATGCAGATCTCCCAGTGTTCACCACTGAATGCCTCCTAGGAGGTAGCAGTTGACAAATACACCTTGATAAAAATTCAGAGGTGTTTGATCCACATGCATACAAAGGCACATTTGAACATCTTGCTGTGATTTCCTCCCATTATAATACATAATATTCAGTTTCATGCCATTAATAAAGTTCTTGCCTAGATAAAACTATTCTGAACATACCAGGTATGATCCTTATCACAATGCCTCTTTTTACCACGTCTGCAATATCAACAGATAAGACTAAATGTAGGTTACTTGTACCCAGTATAGATTCTTTTATGCTGCTAGAAAAGTGTGAAGAAGCTGATATAAATGATAATTCAAATCTAATGTAGTTTATTCTTTTATATTAAAGAAGCCTTTTGTGCAATAGAAAACGTTCTCTATGGACAGGAAAGCTTTATTATTAAATACGCTCTATTTTGGTGCTAATTTATTATTTTTGACATCTTAATTATATCCTGTCCCATAAAGTGGTGATTGGTAGTGTCAAGATTCCTAATCTGTATCCATGAAATACATTTTCCTATTTTTTTCCCCCTCAATTTGATTTTTGTGTAAAACTTACTCATGCAGTCAGAGACAGAATTGCAGAGAGGAGGGTCCCATCCGCCCTTCCCTCTGCCAGGATGAGCAGAGCAGAGGAATGCAGTGGAAGCCTTAAAAAATGACTCAGCCTCCAAATGAGTTACTGAGAACAGACAGAAACAGCGCCCTGCCCTCTTTTCAGTGGCATAGGGAATAAAAGACTGTGTATGAAGTAATAAGAAATTCTGTACAAGAGGAAGTGCTATTAGGTGCTAGTTCAACCATGTCTGGAATTCTGCTTTATGCCCCAGTGAAAAGTCCTTTACATCCATGAGAATGTTTTTCAGAATAAGGGGAGGACAATAAACCCGAGCTTATTAGTTTCTAAAAGGCTCTATCCCAAAGCAAAGAGATTTTTAAAGAATTTGGCTTGTTCCTATGAGAAACTGTTCTACTGAAGTTTTGCAGATCAAATGTACCAGTCTACAGCTGTACAAATTCTCTTTCACAGAGTATGAATGCTGCAATTTGCTAATGTACATTTTGCTTTTCATAATATTCACAAAACCAGTTTACGGTTCAGAACATTCACAAAGCTGCCATTTTTAAACTTTGCTTCTGAACACATGGCATGGTTTTCCCACTTTTAAAAGCAGCGGTGGGTGGGGTTTTTTTTTGGTTTTTTTTTTTTTTTTTTTTTTTTTTTTTTTTTTTTTTTTTTTTTTGCAGGTGTCTTTTAGATAAAGAGAACACTCTTCAGCCTCAAAAGAAGTAAAAGATTGAAGGGATTATCCAAACCCTGAATTCCCTGGCGAGAATCCCAATAATTTTTTTTGTTTGTTTGTTTTGTTTGTTTTATTAATTATTTCTGGATGCTCCCAATGCTGTATTTGCTATAACTTTAGGTCACTGTATGTTCTACTTCAGTTAACAGAGTAAACAATCAGTTAACATCCTAAAATGTGCAAGCATTTCTAGTGTCTTCCCTAGGTTGCATTGCATTGTGAAGACCAAGACTTAAGTGCTGGTTTGCATTCTCTTGGTTACAATTTACCAGCACAAAAGCCAAGTGTAGATAACCCTGCATCACGCTGTGAAAGTAGCTGCAGTGAAAACTTCTCTTGCGAAAGCATAGATGAATATTTCTCTCTAAACCTGTTCTTGTCACTAGAAAAGATGAACAGTACCTTTCTGCTGATGCCTAGCAAAAACCTGGAGCTTTTGGAGCATTTTGCCCTCATTGTTGCTGCTAACAGCCATAAATAACTACTGCACCTTTCCACAGCTCATCCCTGTGAGTGCTTTGATGACTTAGAGGAACCTGATTGAGGCAGGAGAAATGGTACTAAAGCGAGGTGCTGCAACACCAGCTGTGTGGATGCCCCATTGCAGGAATTAGTGTATTGTTTTGACGATTTCAGGGTTTGGATGCATTTCTTTGAAACACACCCTTGAACTGTTGTTTACTAAACTGTCGCCAAGGCGTTATGCATTGGGGATATTGTGATGGAGGGGGGAAAAACATGTTGCCACAGATGCAGTATAGTTTTTTATTTTATTTTATTTTGTCTGTCTGTGTTGACTCAGCACCATGGCAGCTGTTCTCTTTTCAAATAGCTTTGTTTTCCTGAGGCATAGTCTATACTTATTCCAGGAAGTTGTAGAGGAGGGGAGAGCAAGTAAAGGACTCCAGATGAATTTCTGAACACAACCATTCTCGCACTGTTTAGAAGCAAATTTTACGGCCATGTATACTTTTGCAGAGGGCCTGAAAAGAAATGGGAAATTTAAAGTTTTAAGACAGAACAGTATTCTCAAAGAATGGGGTACTAGTATTTTTAACAGTGTGTGTGAATGTGTGCATCAGGCCTTGATGTAGTAAGGGATAATTGTGTCCATTTTACAGGTAAGCAGCAGAGGTGTAGCAAGTGGTTTGCCCAGTATTTCAGAAAGTCTGATGAAGCTAAAAATAGGATAAACTCAGCTTTGTCACTAGCAGAGCATTTCCAGGGAATGTGAGCTGCACTGGGGTGAGATCTGAATTATTCCACTTCTAAGCCTGAGGCCATCTGAGTAAGGTTTGTTAGGTCTGCTGTAGTGCTTTGCAGTCTCACTTGGCTGTTTGCTCCTGTCTTCCCTAAGTGTAGTATTTTCTTGCTGAGGCACAGGAATGCAGACATTGTTGAAAACTAGTAGGGAAGGCCCTTAATCCTGGAAAGATATATCCTTGTTTGCATACTACATGCTCCAGAAAAAGATCGTATAATATCTGATTACAGGTTATTTTCTCATAGGAGATTTTCTTTTTTTTGTTATATTTTTTGCTGTTCAGTATTTTTCCTTTTTTTTTTCCACGTGAATACAGAATTCCAGGAACTTGCTATTCTTCCTACTCTGAGAATATATAGCCTCTTGAAGTGAGTAGTGAATGTCTACTTGGCGCTAAGTTAACTTGCCTCCTTTAGAGATGTCACCAGCAGACACCTAGTTTGCTAAATACTTGCAGAAGTTGAACATCTTAGTGAATCAGGGAAGTGTCAGGCAAATTTCAAGACACTAGTGACGAGCTCTTAGTTTGAAAGTGGGCAGAAATGCTATGTAGCCTCTCTTAGGTAATTTGTATTCAGTGGATTCTCCCTCAGTGTCCTGTTATATTAATCCTGAGACACTTGTCACGAGTCAGCCAAAGGATTAAGAGAGAAAACTTTGAGTTGCTCAGACTTTCCTGGCCATATGCTTGGCCTTAAAGGATGTGATGAGTATGAGGTGATTCAAATTGAAAAGCTCAGCAGCTTTATAATCTCCTGGTCTCTAAAATCACTCCAACTATGGATGCCAGAAGCAGAAGCTCCCAGACTGGATCATTGCTCTGTGTGTTTGGTACATCTTGCCATTACAGCTTTAGGGGTAAAGATCCAAATAGGAAAGCTCTCAGCCATTTCTTTCCTGTCACAGTGTAAGTACCTGAAAATAATTATATCCCTTTACTGGAAATATTTGGCATCAGTTATGTGGCTCCACCATTAACATTTTCTACAGTTTCATTCCAGACTGCCAGTTCTTTTTTATTACTGCCTTGTTAGCATGACGAAATTATGACAATCTTCTATCCTTGCAGCGGATGCAGCCAAATGGCATAAGAGCATTTGTCTACAAAATGAACTGAATAAAAGTCTGAAATGACCAATTAATAACAGCACCTGCCTTACATTATCTGTAAAGCCTGGCCATGCATCCACCACAATCTCTCAAGGTTTTGTGCATTGAAACTAAGGAGATATGCTTCTGTTTTAACTAAATCCAAGTACAGTTTCCCAAAACATTATTTATTCTTTAAGGCCTCCCACTTCATTCCTTTCCAAATTTCTAGCAGTTCTGCTGTTTGTATATCAAGTCTTTGGCAAAAGCATCTGTGCTTAATGGGCCTCTGAACAGAGGACAATCTATCTAATTAAGGGCTGATCTTAAGCCATATTCTCTAATCACGGTCACAGAAATGTACAGCAAATACCCTGGAATTTTGAATGGACTTGAATCAAAGTCTTGGACAATGCAGGTCTGGAGTTTACTTTTTACAGCTGGTGTTTTATCTGTATGCTGGTTTTACTCATAAATTCTGAATTGTTCTTGGCTTTGGAAAAGTCTATGTCTACTTTATCTTGGACTTTTTTTTCCTACTCAAACTAGTCACCAATGACAGAACATCTCAGTTAACATGGCTGTATGTCTCTGCATTAGCTGAATCCACAGGTTAACAAAAACCACAATGCTATTGAAGCATTATCAGGAAATAAAATGTAATTTTACCATCTAAAATTACTTCTTCCATACCTTTCCCTCTTCTGTGGCTGACTCACTTTTCTGATCTAAAGCCCCTTGAGTCGCAATGTGGTCAGGCATCTCAGGCATCTCTTTGTGCTTCTGTTAGCTCAATGTTTTCTCATTCTTTATCTTGCATTCTACAGACATTAAAAAAAAACCTGCAAAAGGTGTATGGTTTTCTTAGATAATACCACTCAACATTTGTCTGTCCCTTGTTGTTTTTCCGTATCTCTTATCATGTTCTAGGTTCGTCCAATTTAAACCGCAAGCATACACAGCTTGGTGTGTATGAATTAATGTTTGCACCTTTCTATTCACTGCAGCATGTCAGGCACATCCTCTACAGGCTGACTAAGACCTGATGAGCAGTAGGAAGGTTATAAAGCACTGTTTGAAATGGGTCTCTGTGTGGTCATTAAAGTGCATTCATTGTCTATCTGCCTATCTCTTCTCTTAACTGTTTTTTCCTTCAGTTCTCCTTGACCCAAAATTACACTCTCATTTTTCATCAATTTTCAGTTCTCTTTACCTATCCAACTTCCTAATTCAATTCTGTAACAAAATATTCAGAGACACTTTTACGTTCCCTTCTTGAATATAGTTCTCTAGAGGGTCAATGCTGGCCCTACCATTTCTTCATCTGCATCTTTCTGTGGATGTAAGAAAAAAGGACTGATTCTTGTGCTAGCTTCTCTCATTCGTAGTAACTTTCCATAGTGACTGCTTCTATCCTATAGGTCCTCTCTTGAAAGATTTCTTCTGAAAAAGTGAGTTAAGTCTGCTAGTCACAGCTTTTCACATTCCTGCTGTTGATACAGGTACTGAGGAACTGACTTGGGAAGACACCATCCTGTATCTCTGCTAGTCGTGATTGATGTGCCAAAGCTTTCTTCCTCCTACCCAGCATCTATTTTCCCATCTCTCTTTGTGTGACATTTTGGTTGTTCTGTTTGTGTTTTCCAGGCATCCTACACCCTGCTGCATTCCTACCACTGTCAGGTACTTTCCTGTTTTCCTATATTAATGCATTATCTCAAGAGTTCAAAGTGTTGAAAACTACAGCAGCAAAAACTATTTTTCTGTGTCTTGAATGCATTTTTTAAGGACACATAAAAGTAAGGATCTTGTAAATCAAATAATTGCATTATGCAGAGTAGAGGTTTTGATTTGTGAAGAGGAAAAAGAACCAACAAAAAGAGAAGTCCAATTTAACTTGTTGTTAGCTAGGTCTGCTGCAGCATTTTGATGTTAGCCTACTTAAATGTTATCTCTGAAGCCTGTGGGCTTTCAATATGTTTCTTGGAGCAGAGTGAGATTTCAATTGTCCTCCTGCTTGTCTGATGCTTTGGCTGGGTATTGGCATTGAGAGTGAAAGGTACTGATTTGCCAGTGGTGATGCAGTTGACAGCAGTACAATTCTGGATGTCTGCAGAAGAAGTAAAAATTGGGTTTGCTGCCCTTAGGAGTATAAAGAGAGAAAGCTTGTTTCGAGATGAAACCTTAGGACTTGGTGTAGGAAGTAGTCACATATATCTAGCTTTATTGCATGCTAAATGGACTGCTCTTGACCTGTGCCTCCCAACACCCTCAAGTACCTGTCTGCCTCTCCAATTGTCACAGTCTTCCATGTAAGAAATATTTTCAAAGTAGTCAGTGTTGCTTCCTGGCCTTATGGGTGCCTACAGTTTCCTGGACTGGCATCTGCAAAACTGCTTGTGTAGTGTTGTTGTTCCTACCACTGCCAAGCTACCTGCTGTTCCTGTTCAAACCAAAGCCCCAGAGATCCTAAACTAGGTCTCTGAACTGCAACACGGAAAGGCCTGTCTTGTAAAAGTGTGCTACTCCATGAATGTGCTCAGAGGACACCTGTGCCTGTTGTTCCCTGCTTTGGAAAGAGTAAGGGTAGAGTGAAAGGACAGTAAGGAGAAGGCATGATTAAATACAGAGGGGGATAAGAGGGGCATTTTGTGTGCTAAGTCACGGCCACATGCACAGCTGACCCAGCTTGGGTATTGAATTGTGGAAGAATGGGTGTTTGGTGCATGATCACAAGCAAAGGGTAGGGGGAGTGGGTGTGTTTATAGCTCTCCAGTCTGAAATACCAAATCACTTACTGGAACATTTCAGCCCCACTCCTCCACATCTTCCCCAAGTCCTTGGCATCAGGGGCATTGCAGGGAGAGCTGCAGTGCCCCGGAGTGACACTGGAGCATCTGAGCAGCAGCCTCAAGGTTCAGAAATACAGTGCTGGGTGGGAGCTGGGTCTCTTCTGAGAAGGGGGAGGATAAGGATAATAATATTGTGCTGCATCAGATTTGCAAAATTGTTTGAGAACCTTCAGCATGAAATGTGTGGGTTTTCTGTTATGCTGGGTGGAGCAGCCTCACATGATAGCCAAATGCTCCCATGTTTTTCATGTTCAAAATATTGTCGGTGCCTAGCAGAGATAATTCTAGGCATCTATGTCTGCCAGAAATCATAGAGAGGAGATGAACTGCTAAATGAGAGAGAACGGGTTTATTTCTACTAATTTCAACAGAATTGTCTCTTCTGCCATCATCTGAGAAAGAAGTCAGAGCCCTTAGGTTTTATCTGAAAAGAAAAACTGTAAATTGAGTATTTTATAATTTGAACCAGTAGATGTCAGCAATTCCTTTTGAAATGGCTCTGGAAATGCAGCAGCAAATGAACTGACTTGTTCACGTCCAAACTTCTCTGTGATATAAAAACATTTGCCCAAAAAATCAGGAACTGTGTAGAACAGAGCCGATAGAAGAGGATGATCAGCTTCCTCCTGGTTATGGGGAGAGTGGCATGAAGAAAAGTGGAAAAATTTGGTCTTGATAAAAATAAAATATTAAATAGGGTCTACTAAAAAGGTATAATCTTTAATTATTGGACCACTGCATGACATGACTTTCATGCTATGGTCTTTAAAATGTGAGGGCTGTGGTTTCTTTTTTGTCTTTTTTAGCTTAGGTGGTGCAGTAACATAGATGTATGTTACAGTTGATCAAAGAGGTGCTATGTGTCTGACTGTAGCTGGGGATGTATTGTTTCATATATTCATGTCTAAAGTGAAACACAACACATATTCTTATACCAATTCAGTTTTTAATCTGTTACTTGATGTATGTTTTTTAGAAGCATAAAGATTGTATTAAACAGTTTTATTCTATTAGTCTGCAAACCGAGTAGTATCACTGAAATCTGAATCGGTAGCCACTCCAAAAGTAGCCCAGAGGGATGAAAATAAAACACATAATGTCCTTATTGCTGTTTTTTGGTCTGTGATGATAACAGTGCTTAAAATAATGTCCTTCTACAAGTCCACTCCTTTGACCTTGAGCCAATATCAAAAATGTTTGCAAAAGCATTTGAAGACAATTCATTTATTTGAGCTTCAGAGTCAGCAGGGGGAGCTCACACCCATGTGGTTCAACCTGGCAAATATTGGTTATTAAAGACATTTTAAACTAGGCCATTTTATTTACACACATGCACACACCCACTCACTCTCTTAGAGATATATATGGGATTCTTAGAGCTTATAATCTATACCTTAGCAGACTGTTAAAAAGAGTCTCATCTTCATATCCTCACACCAGACATTTCATAAAAAGAGGGGTCAAATGAACGAATGTTTAAAAACAGTCCTAAAAATTTTTCTCCTTTACTTCTTATCTCAAAGCAAGGGTAGGGAAACAATGTGTCCCTCCATCCTCTGGTCGGGAGTTGCTACTCAGTTGAAGAAATGCCTTGGGCTGTGTGTTATCCTGGACCTCTAAGGAAGCTGGATGCTTTGAGAGTAAAGTCACTGAGAAAGAAGTTAAAATCAGGCTGTTGTCAATATTTTAGCATGAGATTAGTAAATTAAATATTTTTCTTAATTTGATTGTGAAAAGGTACATTCTGATTCATCTGACTGTGTGCATGCTAAAATGCTTCCTTTCTGTTTCACATGAATAAAAATTAGACTTTTACCACAGGTCCACAATATTTTCTGAAACATCATTTGGATAAGTTAGTGCAAGTCAGGGATGGAGTCTGTGTAAGATCTTTTCTTCTGCTAGAGCTCTGTACTAAAAGCTGTTGTTTTATTATATTGTGTATATAAATCTGATGTTTGGAAGATTATTAACTAGATTATAATTACTGAATGGAAGAGAATAAAATTTCTGCATACAGATCTTGAGCAATTTTAGGTAAGGAAGAACTTTTAATCCATTCTGACAGGGCACAGTTAAATGACCGGCCCAAGGTCGCAGAGCAGATAGCTGGCATTGCTTGGAACAGACACCCTATCTCCTCAAGTTTCTCTGTGGTGCTCATCTATAGTGCCATGTCATTGCCTTGGGCAAAGGAAGAGATTTTCTATTTTCTGATGGCCTTTAAGTTTGCAGAAGTTTCTTAAAGTATCATGCATTATTTCCCCGGATACTGTTTCATTGTAACTGAGAATGTTTTAACCTGTTGATTGTATTGATTTTTGATGTGGAAATAGCAGGCTACTCCATTTCAAACTAAAATTTCAAGGGCATGAAGATTGTTAGAATGGAAAAGCCACTTAGCTCAACACAGTTGCTCCTTTTATTTTTATCTCAGTCAGGTATAGAACGAGCCTGAGAGGTCCTAGCCCCATTTTCTCTGTCCTGGACAGAATCCCGATTGCTTTAGATGCTGGAAGAATTGAGATGAAAAAGTAAAGCTCATCTGCTGTATGAGTGGAGATGTAGCTGGCTGTGCCTGTGCTAGTGATGGCTGAGGATACGGCAGGTGTGTTCAGCCTCTCTCCCTGTCCTGGCTGGGTGCTGCTGCCCCTCTTGTGGGATGGCTGCTGTGAGAGGCTCCTGTCTGAGCCAGTGACAAATGGTGGCTGTTCGACTGCGGGTCCAGCTGCCACCTTGTAAAGCAGCAACATCCTTACGTGATTTGTATTCTACACTCTGAATACATTTCTGTGTCCTGTCTCCCACCACACTTTTATTTTATTTTTTTCTTCTTTAATTGCATCCCCAAGCTAGGATTATAGCTTTTAGGAATTGTCCTTAAGTCCTTTCCTCTGGCTGCTGCATGCATGCTGCATAATTTTTCCATTTAATATGAATTTCTCGTTTTGGTCAATTGCTCCTAGTCCCATTACTTCACAGCAATCTACATTTGATGCACATTTCCTTTTACAGGCCCAGCCATCTCCCTCAGAAAGTCATTCCCTTTGCACGATGGGCCTGAGCCAACATACACTGAGCTCTGTGGCAATATTCCCATCGTTTGGAATGAGTTTGAAACCTGAAGCTAAGGATGAAAGCCCTAGTCAGCTTTGCAGGTTAGTGGGCTGGATTCATGGAGAACTTGGAACACGTGGGTGAAAGAAAGAGCATTTGTTTCAAGGCATTTCTGTGTCAGAGATTGTAATTTCCTGGAGAAACTGCAACTCTTTTATTCCCATACCCTGCAGCCCTGAGGCTTTTGCAGTGTCCTGTCTATACATCCCTTTTCTGAGTCCATAGGAAGAACCACTGATACAGAGGTCTCTTCCATGTGCTTGCTGGTTATTGTGAGTAGCAGAGCTGTGGCATTTTCCTGTGCCTCAAGAGCTCTCCACCTGTGGAACACAGGGTGTATTTGCTCAAAGTTGGTCAAGAATGAACTCTTGAGGGAGAGGGTTTTAGGTGGGTAACTGGCTTCAGTTCCTGTCCATCTCCATCTGCTTCCAGTGAACTCAACTCTGCCCATGTGAGGAAGATGAAGCCTTATTTTGTGATTGTAGGGTATTGAGAAAAAAGGAGTATGATGGGAGCAGCAACTGTAGGTAGTCTATGCATATATTCTAATATTAAAAAAAATTTTTCTGTAATTTTAAAGTGTGCCCTGTGGCATTTAAAAATACAGACTAAAAAAAACATTCTGTGTCTACTATTCCCCCACTGCCTCTCCATCAGCAACTTTTTAAACCACAGAGTCGCTGGCAGCCACAGCGTGACAAAATGATGCTGTTCAGGGTAGCTCCCTCCTTGGCACAGACTGGAATGAGATTGGGGAAGACATCAAATTAAAAAGAGCTCGCTTAAAATCGAGTGCTGATTACCCACTTCCATAAATACATTGGAGTACAAGAAATTTATTGCACTTGGACATATTTGCAACCCGCTTTTGGGAAATGGGTACAAGTACACCCTGAATAATATACTTTTGTGGCTTGACTGGCACACGATCTGTCTATGGTGCTACTGAAAAGCAACCTATGCTGGATTTTTCAGTGGGATGGATCTTCAAGCTTAGTTTTCATTCTTTCCATGAAGAAAATTCAGAAAGTACAAGAGAGCTCAAAAGAGTGATTCTATTGTAAAATACAAAGTCATAGTACTTTTCTACAAATGAGAAGTATAGAAGGTGTTGATCTGGGTGATAAATCACAAAGGAGACTGAATTTTCATAAAGAGTATGATGAGTCAAAAAATATAGCAATACAGACTGAAACACTCAACATAAAAATTTCTTCTTGACTCTCGTACTGTTAAATCAAGGGAGTAGACATCTATAAAACAAAGACATAACATTTCAAACCTGATTATAGAAAACTGTTTCTAGTTTTAGGAAGGATGACATGGGGGCATTCCAGAGTCCTCAGCAAAGATATCAAGATCTTGGCAAAACAAAACTAGTGTGAAAAGTCTGTGCATTTAATGTGTGTGAGTTTTTTTTCTTTACCCCAAAAGTGACACTGTTTCTTATGAACGTACCAAACAGAATTTGACAACAAGCAGGAAATTAAAGAAGTTATCTCTAAATAGTCTGTATAAAATATTCTAAAATAAAGGAAGAAAACAGAAACCAAATTACAGTGTGACATTGAACCTTCTGATATCACATAGAAGGTATTATTTAAAAAACCCCAAACCAACAACAAAACCTCACACAAGTCTATGAGAGACCACATCATAGTGTGAAAATTCTGTGATTTAATAGCCTCCAGAGCAGAACCAAAACCCCCAAACTTATGCTTTCCCATACCATATTTTTATCTGATTCATCAATGGAGGGAACACTAAAACCTGTTTTCTGTGCATTCTTTTTGTACTTACATAAAATGGAAAATATCAAGATAGGAATGATAATTCATGTCGTGTCTGAAAATCAGGAGTAAATATATAGGTTTGCTGTAAATTGCTAACATGGATCTGTAAATGGGGGCAAAGAAGACTGAATATTAAGGACAAAGTCACATAACTCATACAGGCAGTGACAGAACTGGGAACAGAACAAGTGGAACGGCATGCTCAGTCCTTTCACACTTGGAACAAACTGTTCCATTTAAAGGCAGGGGAGGAATATGTTACTTAAGTAGCTTACTAGACATATTACAGGTTCTTGGTGCAAGTTTGGTAACAACGGAAAAGTTGGTATTTTACCTGTTCACTGTGTGAAGAGGTTTTATCTGGGATGCATTCCGTTTGATTTTATCTTTGTTTTACTGCTACAGTGGGACGCAAAGGTGTGAATGATATAATGATTTGTCTGAGAAATGACATCATCATGAAATAAATTTCATTTATTCAGAAGAGCAGGTACCTTTGAAAAGTTCTGTTAAAGTACAGAAGCAGAGAAGATACGTTTCTACCTGATTTCAGGGATGTTAGATGATATTTATTAATGACTTAAAAATTTGCTTCTTCCTCTGTGTGATTGAAAATGTTTGCACAACTGAAGTTTTAAAATTTGTTCTAAACCTTCTGCAAATTATGGCTCCATCAGCAAATTTGTTTTCAATTTGACCTGTAATGTCAGGTATCACTGCACTGAGTCATATTCTGCATCCAAGCAAGAAGACAAACTCTGGCTCCTTATTTTTCATTGACATTGTTTAAATGTAATAATTTTCAGCAGCCTGGTGCTGCTGTTTGTAATACTGAATGATATTTGAAAGATAATTCAGCTCAGTATCTCACATCCTGCTATATCCCATGTGAATTAAACAGTTTCACACTGTAGTCAAACAAAATGTAAAACTAACATGACGTTCTATGCAAAGATCCAAGAGAAAACACCAGTTTCAGTCCTGTGGTGAAAATGTGAATGCACAGGAATGGATGTAGATATCTGTGTTATACAGAAGGAGAAACCAAGGCATACAGTGATTATTTGTTGAAAATCACAGTAAGTTAGCCCTAAAGGCTAGAAAAGAACACAGGTCTCCTCCAACAAACTGATACATGTAGTTTTTCATAAGAGTTTGGGTCAGCAAATGACCAATCCCAATCTCACCGTGGATTAATTATTGATTTTGGAGGCTGGAATTCAGTGTTTTATTCCTCATTATGCCCTTGGCAGGCTGTGTGGCACGTGATGGAGTGCTTCAGTTCTCCAGCAGTCATTTTTTTCTCTCTGTTACAAACTGCAGTTAATAATGGTTACTTAGTGTCTTGACATGTTTGAATTACATGGAAAAAAAACTTAAAAAAATGCCAGTTGGTATTACTAATTGTTAGGCTTTTATTTTAATTATTATTTGGATATTGGTAGAAAGTACTTCAAGCTAGAGGAAAAAAAACCTTCTGTTAAAAGAATAAATAAAATGGAAAATGTGACATCAAAAGGTGCATTCCTTACAAGGTGTCGTAGCCCACTTGAAGGTAGAATGCTAGTGCTGTTCAGAAAGGATGTTAATGTATGTATATATGAGCCAACATTACAGAAATGTTTGATTTCACATGATTTACATCCAATCTTCCATTCAGATGATAATGAGACTACAGCAGAAAAAAATACAGATTTCCTGGGTTTCATTATATCTGCAAGAGAACTGAGCCAATGGTAAGAGCTGCAAAAACTGTTGCGTAGTATCAGTTATATAATATAATATTGAAGAGATTAGAGAACAGAGAAAAATGATTCATTGCTGAAGGGTAAATAGACTTTTGATCTGCCAGAGAGTGCTTGAGCAGCCTTCTAACCCTAGGAAATGACCCCTGATAGGTGAAATAAATTTTTTTTTTAAACCCATTCCCACACGATGGACTGTGCCCCATGTATGATCTATTGTCTTAGTGATTGGACTGACCAGCATTCTGACACTTCTGGAAGAAGTAGGAGAGTAGGACCTGGGAGTGGAGCAGGAATATTCAGGTCACTTCAGTAGCATGCTAGAACCTACACAATGAGGCTGCTATTTATGAGTACCAGTCCTGGGACAGGCAGGGATTTCATCGCATAGAAGAAAAATCATGTGCACAAGTTAGTTAACCCAGGGAAATTTGCATGCACAAATCTCCTTTGATTTGAATGTAGGTCACTGGTGCATCGGTCCTGTCCTGGCCTCTCCTAAGGTGCTGCATAAATCAAGTGACATGTTTTTTCTACAGTACTTTGAAAAGTTGAAAATCGTATTGACTCATACGCAGGAACCAATTTGTTGCAATGAAGAGGTAAATTGTAATATCTTCTGCCCAAGTAGTTTCTGGGTGGAAAAAAAGGCCTTTCTCACCTTTCTGGAGAAATCTGCCTTTTTCTTCATTGCATGACTGTGCTACTTGTACCACTGGAGAGGATGCTGAGGCCACTGGTAGAAGTTTTACTAGAAGAAGTTGTTCAGAGTCAGAGGGCAGAGTACCAGTGGACTTATTTGATTTCTACTATGAGCATAAACAGAAATGAACCCCTGACAGTAATTTGAGAGGGATGGTTAATATCTCTGGTGATGGTATGAGACTGGACTTACCAATGTTGTAATTGTGTGACTCTGTATTGTTTTCCAAATGTTTTGAAAGGATAGCTGGAGTGATTTGCCATGTCTGTGTTCTGCTGCAGGCTTCTGTGAAATACTTTCTTGGTGAAAGTTTGAAGTTCCTTATCTATTCTGCTATTGTCTAGAGTGCTGACTGTCTGTATCTGGGACACTGGACAGATTTGAAAGTAAAACCTCAGAAAAGAGGAAGATTCAATGCTTCAGTGAGAGCAGCCTTTCTTAGCAAGGAGAGTGAGGGAGAAATAGCCAAAAGAAGAAGTAGAAAAGAGAAGGCAGGCAAAATAGTCAAATATGAAACCTTTCAAACGCTCAGTCTGAGCTTTGAAGATGGTCAGAGAAGGGGCTTTGTTGAACGCATGGAATTTCATAGATAGGGATCTAAACTGATAAGTCCCTGCTCTCAGCCTTAACTTAACCAATCTCAATTTCCTTTGAGACAACTAACAAGATAGAAACATATCTGAAGAGATGACAGTGGTGACTTATGTCTGGTATTTGGTACTGGGATCCCAGTGCTATCAAGGTCAATGTCTGCATGAGTTATCAGTCCCATAAGTTCAGACTTTCTGGAAGCAGTTTTAACTTGCCTGTTGGTGTTTTATCTCTATGTGTATATATATATATATATATATATGTATATAGGTATGGATGCATATTAATGCACCAAAATATGCATCCATAAATATGTGGGCATTGTGTTTCCCTTGTGGATGTGTCTGGTTTTTCCTCCCCAGCTCTTTCTGCCGTTTCATGCAGGAAGCTCCTTTGAGACTCTGTTTGCCTGGCTCATGAAAAGCTCCTCCTCTTGTTGTTCCTTGTGGTTGGAGAGGAGTCCACTGGACAGGTTTTACTTGGCCTATAAACAATTTCCTATGACACCTATTGTACGTTATGAATGACAGACTGCCACTCTAGTTTAAGCAAATTTGTGGTAAAATATACTAGTGGGGGAAAAAATGGAGAAAATGATCCAAGTGCAGTGCATTCCAAAGTGAATTCCTTCTCTATTTAAAATGCTTTTGATGTGGTTGATGGTAGTGTTTCAAAGGCAGTAGTTGTTAGCAAATGGGAAGAAAAGCAACAGTGAATTAAAGATTTGAAGAGATAAAAATGGTAATTTATAGGTGAGAAATACTGATTAGAGATGTTGTTACTTTTTAGTTAATGAAATGACCTATCTAGTCAAATTGGATAATTCCCGTAGTGAGATATTTTCCCTTTATTGTCAGTTTAGCAGAATCTCTCTCTTTCCTTAGTGAAAACGAAATGGCAATTTTAGCATTCTTAATTGGTTTGGTTCTTTTCCATGGTAGCAAATGAACTGAAAAAATACTGCTTATGAACAAGTTATGAACTTAAGTCTAAAGCTTGTGCACTGTCGGCATCAAATAAAAAGGTGGCTAATGAAACAGTCTTCAGTTTCTAATTTCACAGAGAACTGATGTTGCTTTAAGGTGTAGTTCCTGCATGGAATTCATGCAGTGAATGAACATTAGTAATGAGAAGCAGAGATAATTTGTGGTTGAATGGTGTGTCTACACTCAGAGTGACACAATGCATAGCCAAAACTATATATTATACCAAATTCCATTGAAAGCAATAGTAAAAGTGTAGGAAAATGTGAAAATTACTTCTTTTAAATAATCTTTTTGTTCCCAGACGAATCTGCAGATGAATTAGAGCTGAAGTATAGCACTCTTGCAGTGATTCATAAGAAAGGTATACATTCTAGGGGAACAGAAAATATTAACAGTAAATTTTTAATACAGTGGCTTAACTGGTGGTCAGAGAGGTGAATTAAGTAAATTATGCTATAAGTGCCCAAGTGGATACTACTGAGAATAGTATTGTTTGTCTAAAATAAAAGAATTTTGCAGCCCAGCTGTTTGTCTTGGTAACATGTAGTGGGGTCTCTGGCTACACTTCCGTGGGTTTTTCTTTCTGACTGTTTTGGCACGTAGCTCATTTCTCTCTGATGTATTAAAAAATTCATGGCAGAAATGATCTCCTCCATCATCTGGAATACTTTGCTCCTGATGGGTTTCTCCTCTCTGCACATGATACTGAAGTTTAAACCTTTTATTTCTCTTGTCACACATGCTAGCTCTGCCTCTGTCCATTATACCATTCTTTTAAAGTCATATAATGGTCTCATAGCTTTGTGTTCCAATTTTCTTATTTTTTCCATCCCCACACTTCCTTTATTACATCCCTTTCAGTGGATTTTTCATCTCATCCAAGAATATGGCATTCTAGCAACCAGGTTTTCCGTAAATTTCCTTTTGTTGGGAGTCTTATAAATGTAAACAAATGATTAAAAATTGCATTCAAATACAGAAATTGATTCTGGGAACTCAGAAGGGTATTTTTTTGGCATACATGTGTTGTCTGATGCTCTCTGGGTCAAGATTTTTTTAAATTTATTTTTTAAATATTTTTCTTTCCTTCTTTGGAAAGAGCACATTTGAATTTGAGATGCTTTTGTCACATACTGTCTCCTCCCAAGGGTTTGTCCTCAAAACTACTCAATTCATTGTAGTTTGAGTTCTCCATTAGCTCAGGTTGTAGGGAGCTGCACTGTGGATTCTGAAAAATGAATTGAGTTTCTGTCAACAGAAGGAATAAATGTGCCTCTGTGCAGGTAGTCCTGGATTACTGCATTGTCATTATGGCAGTGTGGATATGGTAAACGTGAGAGAAAGAGCTGTCATCATGAACTGGAGAAGATCAAATAGAGAGCAAGTACTCACCCAGCCATCTATTGTCTGCAGTGCTCTGACAGAATGGCACATTTTGCTGTGGAAGGAAACTACACTTTTCTAACCTTCAGTGCACTTATCTAACCTCAAAGTGCAGGTAGGCCAGCTAAGAAGGCAGATTGGTTCTTCTTGTAGTGTCAGCCACATATTCCTGATTTGCCAGTCTCTGACAACAGGACTCAGCTATGCTGTTTCTTTATCATTTTTGTTTTGATACAAGAGGTATAGATTGATAATACTGTTTATTCTGAAATATGTTCCTTGCAGTATTAGAAAAGACTAATTCTACCTTCTTGTTGCCTAAAATATCCATATAGCCATGGGAACCGAAAATACCATTTGTATCAATCTGATCTCTTTGTAAATGGATTTGTTTTTCTTGCTATGATTTGGCTGAGGTGTTGTCAAGATATCTGATTTATGTGTTTTAGTAACCTAGGGAAGACTCATCACTTCCCTAATTTAACGAGCTGAGAAAAAGTTGATCTGCTTCCTGAAAAGTGGGGGTTTGTTTGTGTGTTAGTTGTCATTGTTTTTTTTTTTTAGGTTTGAGGTGTTTTTTTGGAATGAATATCCGAAAGCACTGCAGCTCTTCTAGAGACTGGGTAATAAACTGTTCTGAACAGCATAGTATTAACAGAGAAGAAAAGAAACCCACACATCCTTTAAAATACAATTGTTCTTGCACTTCATTCTGAGTCTCTTTTGGCCATACATACGAGTAAGGGCAGCCCAGGACCTTTCTTATAAAGGTGCTTTAACTGATGGATGTTAAAAATAACCCTTTTGTAGATACTGTGATGGAATACCTACAGATCATTCTTTTATTCTTTTCTTTTTTTCTTTTTTTTTTTAACATGAGCAAGCAGATTAAAATGTATTAAAATGTACTACAGGGTCTTTTTGTGTTGTCTGATACTTCTTTGGTCACCCCTTCAGATACAGAATCAAGAGTTGTGCTTGGGATGCTGCAAATCATAAAAACCAAAACAAACTTTGAGCACAAAGTGTGTCCTTTTTTCGTCTGTTCAGTGTAATTTCTGACTTCAGTTATCACTGTGAATTCTAGTAAATAATCATAACATTTTTTCAGTGCTTAGCTTGCCAGGAATGTAAAAGTATTTTAAAAGAAATATTTGAAAATGTACCTGTGTGTTTTGTCATATCTGAGAGCTGCAGTTTTTATAAGCCTTGAGGAAATCATGCAAATCTGCATAATATGTGTAAAAATTTCTTCCATCTCAGGGCCAAACTGACACCCACGGAATAAATGACTTTCAGAGTCACACTGTGAATGGCAAATAAAGTTTTCTGAGTACTACTTAGTTGTTTGGGTTTGCTTTTTTTTTTTTGTGAAAAAGCACTAGTAGATAGAGTTTAACATATTAAGAAGAAGTGAGCACTTTGGGTTGCTCTGATCAAAATATTTACCCTGTCCCTGGCATGCCTCATTCTCCCTACTTTTTCTTGTGTTCTTTTAGATTACCTGTTCTTTTGGGAAATGCTGTTTCTACCTGTGTTTGAACAGCAGCTAACAAAATGGAGCCAGAGTCCTGTATAGACATGGCATTGATGGATTAGTGTAAGAGAAAATCTTACAAAGATGATAACAAAGGCTGTGGGATTTGTCCTATGATAGCTGGTCTGTATTCTGGCAGACTTCCCTCTAATTTTGATTTACAGGGCCAAATTATTGCCTCATGCCTATGGTGTGGGTAGGTTGGGGGTAGAGTGATGAGAGAAGATCAGCAGCAACTCTTGTGGTCTCTCAGCGTGGACAGGGGGCACCAGCACTGTCAGTGGGCACCACTTGCCTCTGCTAAATTTGCTGCTGAAAGAACGAACGCTCTATTGATCCATATAGATCTGCACTGCAACTGGAGAGCTGTACGTCCAACGTATGAACTTTCCTCGCGGTTTCCTCACGTTGGTAATGATCAGTGATGAGGGGCAAAAAAAGAGCAGCGTGAAGGATGTCTGAGTCTCAGAAGGACATAACTGAATCAACATCAGTTTTCCTTCTGTTGTCTCGCCCGACCTGCAGGCCTATTATAGCAGTGACTGATGTCTGTGAAGTTGGAGTTTTAGCTAAGTCATGGTGTCTGTTAAGTGTGAAGGATTAAGTCATGACCTTCACAGGTAGCGTGGCCTCTAGTTTACAGTGCTTTCCTAACCCTGGGTGTGTGGTGCTGTAATGTGCATTGTTAGGCATCTTACTCAAGCAGGGCTCACTTCAAAACACATTAAATCAGCCTTGCGATATTTGTATTGCATAATAATAAAGAAAATGGTTTGTTACTTATGATACTTCTGGGGGTAAAAACCAACCTGAAACAAAGCCCAAAACCTCAGCAACCCTCAGCAATTGGTCAAGAAAAGTAATGACTAGAACTTCACGGGGAGAAAGCAGTCAAGATTTGACATTGTTGCCTTTGACATTTCTGTTGAAAACAGAGAGTATCTGTGAGCACTGTGTGAACTATGCAAAGAGATGACAATTATCCTGACTTAAATAAGCGGGGATGCTACTGTGAGGAGATTTGGTCAATCATGTTCCAGACTATAGAAGGTACTTTTTTTTTTAATCTGCAACTTTATACTTTAATATATATTTTTTTGGCCTGGATGAGAAGAGGGTTGCTATGAATATTTATAACAGATCACTCCTATCAGAGGACACATTAAGTCTTGCAGCATAACAAAACTGAATTACCATGAAATAAACTTTCTTAATTAAACCAATTAAATTTCTTCCCAGCATGTAATTTAGAAACTCTGATAAACCCTAGTTGAAAAGGTTTGTTCTAGCCTTAAGCTGGCCTAAGAAAGAGTGAACATCTGGCCTGTATATGAAAGGCCTATTTAGGCCTTAGGCAGTGTGCAAAACATTAGCTGCTGTCCACGGCATTGAATACTTTGCGTGGCCCCAGGGCTTTGCTAAAGGACAGTGGTATCATTAGGGCACAATCATGTTTATGGAATATGCTGTAAC
Source organism: Neopelma chrysocephalum (assembly GCF_003984885.1). Taxonomy (NCBI): domain Eukaryota; kingdom Metazoa; phylum Chordata; class Aves; order Passeriformes; family Pipridae; genus Neopelma; species Neopelma chrysocephalum. The sequence continues at coordinate 779,941 of NW_020897721.1, forward strand.
TAAGATAAGTGAGTCCTCAGACTTCTACCACAGTGCTTGTAGCCGAATGAGAAGTATTTCTGCTTCCTCACATTTAGTTGTAATTCTACCGGAACAGATGCGGCGTTTTTTAAATTTAATTTACACTTTCTAAATGTTGATATTGGCAAGCAGCATGAGGTTTTATGAAAGAAGGAAAAGGAAAAAATATCAGAGAGAGCAAAGGCCTGCTAAGGGCTTTTGAAAGGAGGTATCATCCCTTGGTTCACAATTTCATGCTTGTTTAGGAGCAACTTCGTCAAGAGAGAGGAAACTTAGAGGTAAATGCAGGGACACTTGAAAAATATGCTGTCATGTAAGATTGAAACATAATGTGACAACCAGTAGCCTGCTGCCTTAGGAAGAAGCTGAATGTCTTCAACGAGGAGATGCAGTGCCTCAAAAAAGAAATACTTGTACACAGAAAACACAGTGCTCACAATTTATTCTCAGAAGAGTCACATACATGTGCACAAAACCTTGCCTGGTAAGAGAGAGAAACAGCCCTTACAGCAGGCTGGAGTATTGCTCATTAGGATGCAATAGTGCTGGGAAAAAAGTCTGTCAGCATGCCAGAAACATTTCAGAGGAGAACTGCTACAATGGCTGGTTCTTCGCTAATCAGGAGATGGAAGGGATGAATATCCTTCTCCCAGTAAATCCGTGATACTTTTGATGAGGAAATAGTCTGTTTCTATAAACTTACCTTATGCTGTTCTTAGAACCATGGAGGTATTGAAATGCAAAATGCCTGGCACTGCCAAGGCTGATGAATGATTTACAAGTATCTTTCATTAATTTCCATTTCCTAGCTTGCACTGAAAATACTGTCTTTTTCACTGTTTCTCAGGATGGGAAAATCATCTTCTTGCTCAAAAACAAACACAGACATTTTGAAGAAAATAAGAAATAAATCTTAACAGCTCTGCTGTTGTCTATTTCAGCCTGTTAAGTTTAGCAAATGCCTGAGACAAAATACAGTTGCATAGTCCAAAACTATTCCTGATGTAACTTGACATGTCTTAATATAAAAAGAATTTGTATTTTACCAGTCTATCTTTTCCCCACAAAATCTTGTCAATGATTTCCTTCAGCAAAACCAAGGTCAGTTTTTTGTTGTGTTGTGGGTTTGTTTTTGTTTTCTTTTTCAAGAAAGGCTAGTCCTGCTTTGAAGCAAGCTGAGGTAAATACTTCAGAAAACATTCTGTAGTTTATGGATTCCTGTGCAGCTGTGTTTGAAAGGCTTGTATTCATTTATTACTGTTTGGTCATAATGCTGTTTAAACATTATAGAAGAGTTGGTTTCTTAAGGATAAAAATCTAATATGTACTTTGTTTCACTGACCAAATTATTGCAGGCAACCTCATGGATCATAAAATAATTGCATACTGTCTAAGTAAGTAAGCTTTATTAGTTATGGTGGCTTTTGATTCCCACTTCTGATCCCCTTCTTTTGCCTTAAGACTGCTGTGAAACACCTTTGATAGAGGAGTTAAAGAAGGCGCCTGCAGACATCTTGAAGTAACTGTCATTTCAAGTACCTGCCTTTGTCAATGAAAGATATCTTAAAGAACACAGGAAATATATATAAAAAGGTGGGGGGAATGGTAAAAGGGGGCTACATAGGTAATTCTTAGAGATTCACAGTAACACAGCTTAAGCCCCCAACACTCCTTGTCTATGTTAGATGCTCCCAAAAATTCTCTCTATCCCTTTTTGCCCACTGCTTTGGGTGTGTCTTTCCTTCACCCTGTTCTCCATCTCTGGCTGCTTCTAACTTCTGTATTCATTGTCAAGAAACGTACACTTGACCATCCTCTCTTCTTGAAATGCTTTCACTGTTCTTATACCTTTATATGGCTCCAGTACTGACCACTGCCCCTCCTCATTTGTACAGAACTACCGTGCAGGAAACGATTGTTATTTCAGCCATGTAGCTGGGCAGAGAGAACGTGTGAATCCTCCAATATACCCAGTAACCTAAGCCCCACCAAGGTGTCTTTCTGAGAAGGCCACAGCACAGTCAGGAACTGTTGTTGTGAATTTCTCTTCTGCAGTCACATCCTGGCTCAGGATTGAGTTCTAATGGGCTTTTATCAAGTCTCGACCAATGGCTTCTCCGCCAGACTTCCAGATCCAGTCTTCTTGGTCTTCTGCTTAGTTCTTAAGTCTTCTTAACACCACAATTTTGCTTGGCACTTCATCTTTTTTTCCCCTGACCCTATTTAGCTGCTCTTTTCTTCCTTAGTTCCTTCTTCTTCCTGTTTTTCTTTTTAATTTATTTTACCTGCTTTCTCTCTGGATGATGTTGTCCAGTTGTATAATTTCACCTGCTATCCTTATCCAACTGAGTTGTAGCTCTATTTTTCTGCTCTTGACTGCTCTGCATCCAATTCCATCTTCTTGTTTCTCTCTCTGACAATTGCTTCTGGGTATCATGCCATCAGCTTACACTTAATTGTGTGCCTTTCTTTCTCCATCTTCTCCTTGCACATCATTGTCGACAATGACAATATTGGCACCATTGTGGTGACTTACAACCTGAGGGGGATTGTTTTTTTAGATTGTTTTCTTCCTTGCTGCAGCAGACAAGTCCTATATAGAAATATTTACAATTAACAAAGGAATACATAAAATTATATGAAAAGGGGAGCGAGCTGACATGGTGTAGCAGAGGATAGTGCTGACGTGCCACTTAAATTTCAGAAGATTATGCCCTGTGGCACCTCTGGTCAAAGAGAGAATTGAAAATGTGTTAAGTATGAGGACTTCAGACACATTATTTAATTTAAGACTTTGGGAAGGCAAAGTCAAGTCTGATGTTGCACACAGTGTTGTTCTGAATGAAACAACATGTAATAATGGAAGAACAGGTACGAATTTGATTCCAGTAGTTCTTGTCCTTGCTAATTAATTCTGAGCATTACATTAGAAAGGTTAGGGGGTTGTTTTGTTTTTTTGTTTTCTTTAGAGCGCATCTTCATTTTATGAACACCAACTAATTTGAAATTGCTTAAGTTCTAAACTGTATATCTGAATACACTACTTCAGCCTCAATGAGCTGGGTATGTGTTGATAACAAGAACTGAATTTGTCTTGACATCTTGTTTGGAATATTTCTAATCAAATATTAACATTAGCACTGCCACATGTCTCTGTTATTTCCTTTATCTTTTCACTTAGTCCCACAAGCCTTCTCTAGATAAGAATAACACTAATGCATTACTTAAGAGAGTTTTTTTTATTTTTTTATTTTTACTGGAAAGCTTAAATAATATAGAGCCCAGTCTTAGTAGCAACCACAGACTCCTGCAGAAGAAGCATGCTTAAAACTCTCCCAAAAGAGACAGATCCCATAGAGACTGATTTCACTGGCTTACGTATTTGTGTGTCAGCAGTGATACAGGAAGGACTCAGCAGTGACAAATAACTTTAACACATACAGCTAAATCACTGTTTCATTGGGATTATGTGACAAAATTGAAAGTAAAACAGAATGTTTGATGTTACCATAAATCTTTAATGAACGTTCCATGTTTTTGCGATGTGTCAGACAGTCAAATGCAGGCCTTCTTTCCTTACACTAATAAGGAAGCAGAGATGAATCTTGCACTTTAACTGTGGACAAAAATGAAATAAAATCAGGGTTAAATTTGCCTTTTATGGGTAGAGATAGGGCTTGACATGGCTGAAGTATAGATGGAGGGCTGTGAAGGTAATAAGGCTGTACAGCTACCTAGGAGCCTGTGCCCAAGGTGTGTGTGCTGTGCAGCACGGAGCTGACGGGGAGGCTGCGTGCCTTTACTGCTCCCCTCGCCTCCACCGAGAAGTTTGTGTGCAAGAAAGGAGAGCTAAATGCTTCCTGTGTCCTTAGATTCTCCCTTTGTCCTTATTTGAATCAATGTTGTCTTTAATTATTTACTGTTTGCCTGCCTGTGTTTGAAGTGCGCAGCCCTGAGCCTGTTTTGCGTAAGGTCTCTCCCACGCCGTAGCCGCGCCGGATCCCATTTTCCCTGTTCCGCAGGAGCAGTGGTCAGATGGTCTGTCGCATCCTGTAGGCTTAACAGATTCACTGATAAATCTGACTCGATGCTAATGGCTGTGCTGCAGTACAGTGTGGAGCAGAAGCCAGGGGCCGGTGGTCTGTCATGGACCATGTAATTTATGACTGAAATCTCTCGGATATTTATGCTGACAAGAGAAGTACTTGATGTTTCCTGCTAATGTGCTGGCCCACTCCTCCGGTCTGATAATTCTAGATGCATTTTTGGCCTATTGGGAGTTGAACTTGATGATCCTTATGGGTCCCTTCCAATTTGAGATGTTCTATGATCTCTCTCCTTTCCCATTTCTGCCGTCTACTCTGTCACTGGCAGCTGCCAAGGCTCTTCTTTTGCCTCTGCTGCCCCATTTATTTTAACAGTGAGAGTAACCAGATGATTGCAAGAGTTTGCCCAGAAATAAAGTAGATTCTCTAATTAGAAGGATTGGTATCCTTCCAAAAGCGATGATGTAGTCCAATCTCACATGACCATGATTCAGAAGTCACTAAGTGGAATCTTCTGGCCCACATTATGTAGGAAACTGGACCGAGGAATGAATATAGTCCCTGAATCCCTGAAAAGCTATGAGAACGTGTCAGTCTTTTCCTCAGATGTGATCATCTTTCCCTGTATCTGTAAATACTATTTTTTAAAAAATATCTGATCATACAAAAGATGCCTTCTTGCATTGTTCTAGCAACATATAGATGAAGTGGCTTGAATTAAAAAGGCAGCAGTTTTCAGTAGATTTTATTTTATTGTTTCAAACAGTGCCTGGAAATATGTGACTTTTTAAAAATTAAAATATTATATAATTTTAACATTTTAAAGGCATTGTTCTAAGGATAACTATGTCAAAATAGACAGAGCAAACCAGGCAAGTATTATACAAATATTTGATAGTCTTTCCTTCAGTAAATTTTGCTTGTTTTTAAACTAAGATAAAGACTACATTGTCTAAGGCTTGCTTGTGCAGGCACCTTAATCTCCCCTTCTTTTAAGTTGGATGTTATTAATAAATTGCCAGTATTTTGCTGGGTGCTATTTTTCTTTTTTTGCTTGTATTTGTCAATGCTTTAATGGATTCATAAAGCACAAATCCTCATTGCAGTTTAACCATCAGTCATGTGTACAGAAATCCTTTAATTTCACCCTGCATAGATGCTAAAATAAAGAGGAAATTACATATTTAAAAACAAAAGAGGCCAACAGGATTTAAAATTGCATCAGCCTCAATTTGTTTATATGAGCATGAAAGAGAAGAGGGGGAGACTTATCCTTTGGGACTGTAAATGGCACCTCCTGCTGCGGTATTAAATTTACCATTTGCAACCTCCTGTGCTTCTCTGAGTGTAGAGGGTGGTGCCTGACTTCTTGGCGCCAGCAAGTCAGCAAAGGTGTCTAATAGATGCAGACACAGAGATGAGGGTTGCTTACTTAACCTTGCTCTAGCTCAGCCCCACCAGGGACAGCCAGCTGATCCCCCCAACCCCTCACCCAGGAGAGTGAGGAGGCTCCAGAAGCAGTTTATGGTTTTAATAATTTACATATCCTCAGTTAATCTCCCTTACCAGCAGCCAATTAGTTGGGGAATATTCATACTGCTTTGATATATATTTTTTATATACTGATCAATTAGTGAGGAAGTAATGAGGTCATAGAATAGCAGGTGCGACTATTAATCTTTGCTCTTGAAAAGAATACTTCTGTAAATATTTCTTGGCAAAAAGGAATACAGAGCAGAAAGTGTTTTTTGGTGTTTTCTGATGCTGTTTTGCATTTTCTTAAAGAAGCTTTTAGCCAAACCCCTGATAGTGAGTTTGATCGTCAAGGCTCTGACCCTACAAGCCTGTGTTTAAAGGGGTTGAAACAGGATTGCTCATGTGAGTAAACTTATTCACAGACATAAATCTTTGCAGGATTGGGGTCCTTAATGATTTAGGACAAAGGACCAGTGGGAAAAAATGTTTATTCTGTTGCACCTGCATGATGCAGCAGATACTGTGAGAGCACCATTAGCTACTTAACGTACCAGCTAATGACTGGCAGCCTTAAAGGAATGTTGCTGGATAACGGGCAGCCTGGTCCATGCGGGTTAATGATTCCAAATGGCTTAGACAGTCTATGGGAATACTGGAGACAGCTTTGCAGCAGAGCAGGGTTTAAATAGCACCATATCACAAGACCATAGACACACGAATGACATGATGAGAATTGTTGGCTTACCCTTGAATTGATATTAATACAAGGAGAGAAAAAAAAAAATCTTCTCTAGCATATGAAAGGCTTTTTCCCCCCCTCTCTAAGCACATAACCACAGTGAATCTGCATGTGTTCTGGTGGGTTAATAGTGATATATTTCTACTGTCCATCTAACCCTCCTTTGCATAATTATATTCTTTCTCCCAAATGAGGAGAGAAAACCTATGAAATCTATCACCATGTCACCTACTAGTATGAAACAGAAATCTAGATAAGAGTGTCTGTAAGAAACTGCTGCTATGGCAGATTTTTCTGTAGGGTGTAGCCACACTAAAATAGGGTGAGAGAAGAAAAGCAAAGGAATAGAAAACAAAAATGATCCTGGAATACATCAAAGATATAGCAGAGAGACAAAGAATAGAAAGAAATACTTTAAAAAATTAAGATCAAATGCCAAAGTCTAGTTTTTACCACAAAGCACCAAGCTGATTTTTCATAAAATAAAAGAAGTCCCTGAATTGAGAAATATGTGTCTCTCTTAGATTGGATTGTGCAGTGAACAGTATCAAGAACTAAGCAATAATAAATCATCAGGCTGTATGTCAGAGTGAGCACTACAAGATAAACCCCTGTTGGAATTGTCATGAAGGTGACCTTATGAGCAACTATAGAAATACTGAAAAATAAAATAAAATAAAATAAAATAATCAATGTTTCCCTTTAAAACTCTGAAACAAATCTATTCATCCTTTGTCTTTCACTACATTTGCTATTTTAATTTGCTGTTTATTAAATGAAATATTGGTCTATCTAGGGAACACTGCATGATAAAATTATTGAAGATGCTGCTGGTGCAAAGCTATTTGTAGCAAATGAAATCCTGCTGTGTGCAATTCAGAACATCATATTGAACAGTCCAGATAGCAGCATCTGTGGATAGCTCTTAAGACTTTAGACTTGCCTTAGTTAGCTTGTTTGTTTTTATCCTGCATTATTGATCTGGACTTCATCATGTTTGTGTGGGGAATGGCTTTTCAGATGCTGGGAACATATTTAGAGACAGGTCAAGTGAATTGAATAGAGGTATAAAATCTGCTGATTCCTAGAAGATGTCAACACATGACAGAAAGAGCCCAGAGAGTGGGAGACCTCTTAAACGGGTATTGACATTGCCCAGAAATTTGCAGCATAAAAGGGGGAAGAGCTTCTGTCTCATGAACAAAGCTTGCACTATCAGCAATGCCTTTGTGAGCTTTGACAAATAACAGGCTACCCTTGCATGTGCTCTGAAAGGTGCAGTCAGTGTTAGTTTTTGAACACTGCAGTTAAGGCTAGAGGATAAATAATGCTACAAGTATGCAATGTTTTACTCATTACATATGTCAAAAATATAAGAAAAAAAATACCCATACTGTCAGGATAACACGTCATTCAGACTGATCCAGTACCCTCTGGACTATGTTGAAATAGAAATATAGAAAGAAAAAAGGAAAATAAAGAAAAAAGAACTATTTGGGCTGTTGAGAAGAAGCAGGAATACTGAGCAACACCCTATTTCTCTGCTACAGGTCTCTAGTGTGACCTTGGGCAAATCATTTATCTCCCTGTACCTCAGTCACTCATCTATGATAAAATAGAAGTAGCAGTCACTTCTCCTCTAATAGGGGTTTGGATCCCCAGGATAAATGGACAAACCTGGATAGTGCAATCATCACGGGACACGCTAAAGAGGATGTTTCAGATGCCAAAGTGGCTCCCATCCACTCAGGAGACCCTGATCTGTCTCTGTGCAGAGCAACTTTGGGCATTTCTGCATTTGTGCCTTGCCTTATCTATAAACTGGATAAACTGTGTATGGTTTAATTGATCATTGGCTGCAGTATTTTAGCATCTCCAGGGCTGCTCAGAGGCTCAATTAATATTTAAAGAGCTCTTTAGGATCTCGAGATGGAAAGCTTTTATTGAAATAGAAATAACTTATTGCTACCACTGCTTGAAGGTATTGTTTTCAAGGTTTTTTTTTATATAGTTGGCAACTAGAATGTCTTGTCAGGAGTCTTGCATTATTGCAGGATAGACTACAATCTGAAATCCTTGTACTGTGACGTTTTTTCCATCCTTATATTCAATAATAAATGGTTACATGACAAAAATATCCTAATCAGGACAAAACAAGCTTTTTAGTCCTAATATAGATGCTGTTAAGAGTGAGCTGCTCTTGCACAAATAGATATTGAGCATGTACATGTGGGATCTTGAGGGAAGTTTATGCTGCTGCAGTGTGCAGTGTGCCACATCTGAGGTGATGTTGTATTGCCAAGGACTGTTGATTTAAGACCTCCCCTGAATCCCTCTGTTCACCTCTCCAAAGAGCCTTATTAAATGGGTATCACAAAGTATATTCAACCACAACGTTGAATGAATCCTACTGTAGCCTTGTGTAGTGACAGGACAAGTGGAAATGGCTTTAAACTGACAGAGGGCAGGTTTAGATGAGATATTTGGAAAAAGTTCTTTACTGTGAGGATGGTGAGACACTGGAACAGGTTGCCCAGAGAAGCTGTGGATGCCCCATCCCTGGCACTGTTCAAGGCCAGGTTGGATGGGGCCCTAAATAGCCTGGTCTGGTGGAAGGTGTCCCTGCCTGTGGCAGGGGGATTGGAACGAGATGATCTTTAAGGTCTCTTCCAACTCCAACCATTCTATGGTTCTATGGTTTTTCACTGGGTCCACAAGACAAGCCTGTTACTTGACAGGAAATGAGGAATTTTAAGTATTTGTCACATCTTGTGCATTTTGTCTAAGAATGAAGTGTTCTCACAGTGCTTGAATAAATGACTTAAACAGTGCATTTGTTGGTATAAATCAATGTTACTGTGACTTTGCAGGCTTTACAAATATAGTTAATATATTATGAGACTTTCTGTTAGAATAGTAAATAAGTGACAATTTTTGCAAGTGAAATGCCCTTTTCTTCAGTCCAGCTACAGAATAGCCATGACTTCTTCAGGGCTTCTTCCCCTCTAGTGCTACTGATTTCATTTCTAAAAATACTGTCAGGCTAAGGCTTTTTTGTTTTAGCTCAGTGAAATAGGCTCTCCTGAAGACCAACCACTGGACTTCCTTCCTTCTTCCCTCCCTTCCTCCCTCCCTCTCTCTTTCTTTTCTTGTCTTCTTTGTCCCCCTGTAGTGTCAACAGAGTGGAATCAAACTACTGTTTGATTAATATTTATTGTAGCTAGACACTGAGATCTTGGGTGTGGAGACCATCTGAGCAATGCATTCAGATTACTGCAACAAAATGATAGATCAAAAACTCAGTTCAGGAGTCTTCTGCAAAAACATCAACAGCCCGATCCAGGTGAGCGATCTGAGTTAAAAAAAGTCAGGCATTATTTTTTATATATTGGCCTGTTTAGCCTACTGCTAGGATGGCAAGCAAGTTTACCTCTGGCTTGTATGCCTTTGTTCCTTCCCCATGGAGACTGCAATATGCAGGAGGTGAGGAACAGTGTTTGCCATCTGGTTTGGGTTGAGTCAGGAGGGGAATGAAACATTGAATTGGACTGAGGAACTGGGAAGGGCTCCCAGGTCCTGCAGTTTGTGCACAGCCATGTATCTACAAGCATCAATCCCATCCATTTTTGTCATGATCTCATTCATAGTATAGCTGGAGTTACTAACTAGCTCAGAAATTCCAAAGTAAAAACATATTTTCCAATTCAGCAAGGCAGAAGCTTGCAAGGGTCCATGCAAGGCTAGGGAAGACCATTAATCTATTTCATAAAAATATGCACAGTCATCTTTCCTCCGCTGGGCAGCGATAACTTAGATCTTGCCTGTGTGTCTGGTTCTCTTGCCTGCAGAACATGTGGCTGAGGTGCAGCTGTGCAGCCAAGAGCAGCTGTGCTTCCCCAGACACACAGTGGGGTGTCTGAGACGGGCTTCAGCCCATCCCTCAGCCCATCCTGCCACTGCTGCCAGGTTTCTGTCAAGCCTGTTCTCAAGGGCCTCTAATGAGGGAAACTCACAGCCTGCCCTAAGAACCATATTGCAGTGCTGCATTGTCCTTTCTGTTGCCCTTTTCATCAGGGTGTTTTTTCTTGGTCTAACCTGACTCCTGCTTGCTGCATTAGCTGAGTACGTTTTGTTCTGCTCTCAAGGACGTGGGGCATAAATTGGTTCTTTCCTGTATACATGATTTATTCAATTATTTATTTATTTACACAGGAATGTCTTTTAAGCACTTGCACCTGTTCTCAGGTATCTCTTCTTTAGCATCAAACAATCGGAATTCTTCCTGTATTTATTTAACTGGTCACATTTTTGAGTTTGCTCTCTGATATGGTGACACAGTGGGCTCTGCTATGGATTCCTGCTTGTCTGCATCTTTCTGAAGAGATGGTGATAGTATAGCAAAGAGAGAAATGATTATGGGATGGTCTTCATAGGCCTGACTTTGTATGTTCCTATGCCTGACTGCCTTTTTTGGAGCAGCATGTTACTACTAATTTATATTCAGCTCAAATAATTTGAACTTCCAACTACTTTTTTCAAATAGGGCTTAAGTTCTCTTAACTAATTTAGTGATTTTACACTGTATGCATCTACAGCTGGTTATTCACAGGTACCGTGTCTCACGTTATTTATCCCATTTTTCTGAACATTTCTCCAGGTTGTCACAATCATTATTAAATCTCTTTCTGTTTTCTGATAAACTGTCAGTCTTTCCAAGTTTCTTGTCATCTGAAGGTGACAGCTACATGTCCTCTGATTGTACCATTAGAGAAAGTATTGAGCAGAACAACGCTTAGGACAAATCCTTTACAGAAACCATGCAGTGAATTTGCCTAAGTATGGAAAAATGACAGACATAGTTTCTCTTTGAGTATGATGGTCCAAACAGTTGTGTACCTAACCCACAGCAGTTTCATTCATGTTTTCCTAGCCCATTTTTAGACCATCATGCAAGATTATATGGCAAACATTATTAGATTCAAGGTACAATATTAACTGTTCCTCCCTTATCCACAAAGCCCATTATCTCATTAACAAATAAATGACTTTTTCTTGGCAAGATGACTTCCTGACAAAATCTTTGTTGGGTGTAACCCATTTCCTTATTAACATGCAGGCACTTATAATATGTTTGATTATTTGATTTGAGAATTTCTCCAGGAAATGAAGGTAATTAATAATATTCAACTTCTTTTTAAAGAATGGAAAATATAATAAAAATCTAATCCTTTCTTCTACTGTAAGCCCATCATTATTTTCCAAGGCTAACCTTTAATCCAAAATCTGAGATCTTGTCTCTGCAAGATCTGAGCTCCGAGATCTCTTCTAACACAGGTTTAAGCAGCCTAGGATATCAGAAGACCTGAATTTGAAAACTCTTAACTTACCAGAAACCAAACCAGTGGTTGATATGATGCCTGTATGGCTATCCACTGGTTGGATTTTTTTTAAATATTCATGAACTCAGTCATGAGCCTGGCAGTCAGGCCTTCTGGAAGAGCTTTGTCAGGCTAATAAGGCTTTCTAAATTTCTTCCACTCCCTTTTTTATGGAAGAGCTCAAAGGTATTCCCATGTTTCTTCTAAGCTGGCAGGCTGCTAGTGGTGCACTAATGTGGTAGACCAAGGCAAAAATTACTATCTTGTAATATTTGAAAGCCAGTACACAGCTCAAAAATCTCTTTGCCATTACTAGGGAAACGAAAGGAGTTGACCCAATAGTAGATTTTCCAGATTTCATGTATTAGCCTTTCTCTCACCACAGACATGAAGAAAAGGTACTGTTCTGGGCACTGATTCTTCTGGAAAATGCATCACTATGGCACTGCTGGAGTCAGACTTTGAACTTAAGGAGCTAAATACAGCCAGTTTGTATCCTAACTCATGTCTGACTTTACTGCTATCAGAAAGTAACTTTTATCAGAAAGCTTCTAACTTTTTTTTCCAGTGAATTTTATCTTCAGAAAAACAATGCAGGGACCTGTCTTGCTCTGGCTGCTGCTAACAGTACTTTCTCTGTATTTTAATAACTTTCTTCTGCTATCTCTCCGCCAATAACTGAGCATCTTCTGATCTATTTCTATTCACTTGGTATAAACATAGTAATGATGCCCATGTATCTTCTTAGTCAAGAGCATTATATACCTTTTACATACATAGAAAACAAATTTTCCAGAAAGGCAGTGATAAGGGTCGTTTTGTGCTGTATGCTATTTAATCTTCCCCATGTCAGCTCTGACCCTTGCAGAGGAATTGAAAAGATGTAAAACAGCAAAAAGTAATTTACCTTCCATTGTTTAGTCCATTCAGCTTTCAGAATCAGATCTAAATGGTTTGCATTAATTACTCTGAAACCTCAGGAGACTTGCAGATCTATCTTTACAGGGTTGCAAAAGATAGAGTCTGTCTCAGCAGAATAAGGTTAGAGTTTTTTTATTATTTGCCTTTTGGTAACAAACCTTTTCTATTCAAATATTATGAATAAGTAAAACTCTTTTTTTTTCCAATCAGCAAAAATTGTTTTATCTTGCCATGGAGGAAAAAAAAGAGAAATGTAGTATAATTCTGGTGAACTTTGAAAGGGCTAGTGGTTAAAATATGGAATTTCTGTCTACGTATCTGCATAGGGTAATTTTTATTAAAGGGCAAGAAGTCAGACTGAGCACTGATTTCTGTTTTTATGCTATGCTCAATGTGTTTACACACAGCTCCATATTTTTGGAAAGTTTTCTGAAGACTAATAAAACTGGCAAGCAGTTCAGCATCGGCAAAGTGATTACATTTTAAATGAAATGGACTTTCAGTGACGTACTGCTCAAAGTTAGTGGAGACAACTGGCAAATTGAGGGTGGGAGAAGATCAATACACAGAATCTACAGAACTTTGAATCTGTTATCCGAATTATTGATTGAGTGGAGAATTAAAGCAGAGATGCAGTGAGTTTAATTCTGCTGTGTGACAGGTGGAAAATGGGTACATTAATTAGGGAGCCCCAGCAGGAACGTTCTCAGCAGGGCTTGTGGTTGCTCCAGGGAATCCTTTAGTAATTCTGCCTCATTCTGTGGTGTGTTTGATGATGTCATTCTTAGGTCTCATTTTTCTGTGCACTGCACTTTTTAATCTTTAAACATTCTGTCTTGCAGAGCCAGACAATAATTGTGTATAGTGGACATAAGCAGGGAATGTGGGCAGAACATTTCTGGATGGTTTAAGATGGTTCTGTCAGACTTTATTGTTCAAAAATCATGTATTTTGATAAAAGCAAACTGTTACCTTTTGCTGTGCTTAACAAGCAACAGGCAATCTCCTCTGTAAGTCCTTTTTATTGCATTTCAGAGTTGTCTGGCTTTCCCTCTTACATGGCAATTCACTTTGTGTTCACTTATAAAACCTTTGCCACTCTCTTGATTTATTGCTTTCTTAATCTGAAATAAATATAACAACTTAAAGTAGCCTGTTGCTTTTTTGGCTAAGGCAAAATATAGCAGATTGCATGAATGACTACAGGACTCAGGAATGGGAAGTGACAGAACAAGTGCAGCCCATTACCCAAATGTATCTCAAAGATCCATGTGCTATATTGTGATTGCTCTCTTCTCTGGTACAGATTATCATGAGATTCTGGCATGAAGTGTGTCCTCTGGGTCTGAGGCAGGTGCTGTGCTCTAAGTTGTGCTTTTTCATGAAAGAGAGAAACATTCTGTCCAGCACTGATTGCCATTGGTTTCCAACTGATCAGAGTCAAGCTGCCAATAAGGCTCTGGCTTAGAGAGAATTTGGTCTTAACTGTGACAAGAAATGCAAACAAAAATGAAAATTAGCACTTAACACTGTCATGTAATACAAAACTGTCAGAACCAATTCTAAACCCATCAGACTTTACATTTATTTCGACTACTTCAAGTATTTTGGGGAGATTTTTTCCTTGACTGCATTCTTGGTTTCAGTCAGTAAGATTGGTGTCCTGGTTAGGAGACAGGGAGAGGTAAACATAGAGACCTTTGAAGTAAATTACTCCCCTGATTTATTTCTGTCTCGCCTCTGCAGGAAGCAACGTTGCTTCAATTTTTCATCATGATGTCTGAAACATTAAAGTCTTAAAGTAGGCATTTAGTTCCCTGTTCTCAAAACGTTTACTCACAGAGGGCTGGGGATTCGTGTTTGTTGCCTCAACAACTAGGTGCCTTTCACGAGATTCAAAAAGAGAGGGCCTGAAATTTCCCCACTATTCCCAGTGTAACTCTCAGGTGAGGTGTCGCAGCAGCCATGGCTAATGGAAATACTTTTTATTCGATATAGGAAGAACGGGCTGCTCAGGTCCAAAGGTGCTTTCAGGATCTGTAGCTCCAGGCTTGCTGCTCTGAAGCTGTGAAAGTTGTGGCAGCTGCTGCTCAGACTTTGTCTCTTAGGGTTCAAGGACTCCTTTGAGCAGAGCAGGCATTCAAAGGCTACAGATCTGTGCTTTAATTCTTAACTTGTCCTAGAGCCACACACTCTGGAAATACTATGGCTGCAGCTTTTGGGGTTGACCTGAGCAATCCACATCGGGGTTGAGCTAAGCTGTCTCCACACAGTGGGGCTGTTGCAAGGTTAGAGTGTTTCCAGGGCTTGCAGATCTAGTGCAGCCTTCCAGGGCTTTCAGGTGGCCCTTGCACTGTCAGGCATGTGAGAAGTCCCCCAACAGGGAGTATGAAAACTCTGCTTAGGAAGGCAACCTAGTGGAGGTATGACCTGCAGCTTGGGGCCTGGGGTCCTTTGAGGTGCTCCCAGTCTGCAGTTGCAGGGCAGCTTTTTCATAAAGATCACCTTGAATTTTACTTTGGGTCCCAGCAAAGACAGAGATGGCTCAGGGCTCTCCAGAGGCCCAGGCAACCTTTCCAAAAGCAGAAGGCTGTGAACCCACTGAGTAGAATGACACTGAACAGGACCAAGGGCCATTCTTGTCCCTTTCATATTCCTGGTTCCTAAGATTGTTTCCAAGTCAATCCGCAAAATGTCATGTTTCAGTCCTTTTAAAATGCACTTTTTTTTGAAAGTCTCAAATCTTCATTTCAATCCAATTTAGAGCAAAACCTTAAAAGACATACTTTTGCCAACTGCCCTTTCTTTACTTTGTCTGGCTCTTAATTGTAACAAATGATCCACACCACTGCAGTATATCCAGGTAGGTACCATATGCTGTCTAAAAGGAAACCACCCTGGTGTGTCTCTGTTATTCAAGTTCATAAACAATGTGCTCCTACAGACTTGTAATAGGTGCAGGCAATCTTTAACAAAAGCTTTGTGAAGTGTGGCTATAAATATCGTATGCTGAGTAGAGAGAATATTTTCTGAATGCAATGCAAACCTTTGAGAGACAAGCACAAACACAATTTATATAAGCTATGTATCAAAATAAAAAAAAAATAAAATGAAGAAGCTGTCCTGCAAGAAAGGAGAGAAGAATGATTAGTGCTAAAACCCATATTAATATTAGTCTTGTTCATTCAGAATAATATATTCCTAGCAATGCTTGCTGACCTGTACAACACAGTCTGATATTTATTGCATTAAAATAGTGAAGATACTTTAACTGATCACAAATGAACATGAATGATCATCTAAGTACACAGGACAATGTTATTTAGC
Source organism: Neopelma chrysocephalum (assembly GCF_003984885.1). Taxonomy (NCBI): domain Eukaryota; kingdom Metazoa; phylum Chordata; class Aves; order Passeriformes; family Pipridae; genus Neopelma; species Neopelma chrysocephalum. The sequence goes on from NW_020897721.1 coordinate 795,849, forward strand.
TCATCAGCAAAGTACAGCAAAAGTCAACAACAAAGTCAGGGTTACTGTAACTTCCAAGGATTTTCTTATGTGTATACTGTAGTGGGCCAAGTACATGCTTTCAAAGATATTTCAGTAAAAGGAATTAACTTTCAAAAAAGGCTTACTGCTTCCAGAGTTGCTCTCAGAGTGATATGATTTTTGTCATGCAGGCTATAACCTGGTCTTATCAAATTCCAGCATTTCTGTGTCCAATTAGGTAACATGGTGTTGCGTTCTGATTAAGTGACCCTACCCATTTTGGTTTAAATGCTTTGGTTGAAAAGTTACTGTCCCTTTGGAACAGAGCTTTTTCCTCCATGTTTTATATTTTTGTGTAGCAGCTTCATGTATGAATCACGCTAAGAAGAGAGTAAAACTGAATTACATTACATGTGACCCAAGTACAAAGGTTCAAATCAGATTTTCCTTAAACATTGCATTTATGATTATGTTCATGATTATACAGTCTTTTAATAAAATGAAATGACTGGGATATGACATATTCGAAGCAGAGGTCAGATAATTAATTCACACATCAGACTGTTTTTTCTTGCAGCTTTCTAAAATTCTTCTGTGTCTGGTATGTCTCTCTAATTCAGTGTAACCTGTATATTTGTGAAATGGTATTCATTATGTCTGAATTCTTGTATCCTGTCATACAGATTATTTTCCAGACTGTATGCACTGTACAGTATGTATTTTAGCCATGGGTGTTTCCCTTCATAGTCTGTGGACTGATGCTTCTTTGTGAAATACGTATTTCAAAGGATGAACCTCAGGACATGTGACAGACACATTTTGCATATAAATTATCCAGAGTCCTTATTAAAGTTTTAATCATGCGGTCAGTTGAAGAAACCTCTCCTAAGGATCATGAAAGAGCAAGTAGAAAATTGACATGATTAAATTCGAAAAGTCTGTGGCTGATAAATGAAGAGAAGGTGTCAAAGAACAATGGATCCAACAGTTCACTCCCTGCTACAATATAGAGCGTCTATTTGAGGCCCCTTATTTAAAGAGGAGGACAATTTATTCTTTAGGTGACCAACAAACTACAGCAATAAATCCAAGTCCAAACAGAAGTCTACTTGTCACAGTGGGCGATTAGGTCCATCATGAACAGGGCCCCAAGGCACTATGGTATTAGGCATGATATATAAGTAATAAGGTGATATATTGTAGCCAGAGTTATTAGATAAATTTTTATTAGGGAAAAAATTACTTCCTTTAAGTGATGTGACCATAAGAAGTAGAGAGATCACGTGGTCTTTGGTGATCAGTTCTGCTCTGAATAGTCACCATAAAGAAATAATTTCATAAAAAATTGCAATTCAGTGCAGTATTGAAGATAATTCTTAAAGGTGGCCTTCTGTGTAGTTTGGTGCTCATTACAGTTGAAATAGGAAAAATAAAACATGCAAACATCTGAAGAACTAAAGTGTACAAAGAATTCACTGACTTTTGACCTTCTTTCTTCTGTAGATGAATACTCTTACTTGGCATTTGTAAAACTGCCAGTGTAGCCTACTCTATGATTAGGAATGAATTCTGCTGTCAGGGAACTGGCAACTTTCAGTCTCTAAACAAGGGCTTGTAACAACCGAGTAAGTGCACATGCTCATGTTATTTTGTTGTTACTTCTATTTTTTCTATGGCATGTATTATATCCATCTCTCTCTCTCCTCCTCTTACTAATAGCATCCTGGTAGTGTCTGCACATTTCTGCAATTGCCTGTCCATGCTTACTGTCTTTATGATGGTTAAAATCCTTGCAGAACCCTATTCATAATAACCCACTTGAGCTATTCTTGATAGGTACACCAAGGTCTTCTATTCTTCTACTGCATTTTTGCGTTTTTATTACCTTGGATGACATTCGTATAAAAATTTTAAAGGCATTTCTTTGCCTGTATTAAAATTCAATGAAATATTCCCTTCCAGTCCATTGACCATATTACTATGAGTGGACACAATGCCACCAATGAATATTGAAACCTTTATCTCTAATGCTTCAGCATTAAACTTTCTGTGCCTGAGAAGGTGCTGTCTTCTTTTTGGCTGACTGTTCAACAGCCATTATTTTTTATAATACATTAGACACAGTTTGGGGAAGATTTGGACTCGCTCCTTCTCTTGTTCTGTTGCTGCATATTCATTTTGTAATTTTCTCTGCAGAAATCATGACCTAAATGGACTTCAATTTAAAGTTCAGCTTGCTTGTACCCCCCCGTATATGAGTAGGATTGTTTTCCAATGCCATCACTGTGTCTTCTCCTCTTTCCTTCTCCACATTCATCTATTTGTTTAATTTTGCTGTCTTTTGAGTTTATGTAATTTTCATAAGAGAACCTTTAATTATAAGTGCAAAAATAACACCACCAGTATTTTACAGGAGTTGAGGATGAAAAGAAACTTTCTCATGTTTATGAATTGATAACTAAAATCACGTGAACAGAATGACAAATGGGAACAAAGTAAGTGGAGGAAGAGCAGAAACTTCTGCTATTCCAAACAGACCCTGAAGGTGTAAACGTGAGATGGAGTCATGTTTTTTAGCAAAGGAAGCTACAACTAGCAAACCAGTAGGTATCCTCTGAACAGAAGGCAGTAAGGCTGGTTGATACAACACACAGGTATTGCCTCACAGTTAAAAGATTGTTTACCACTGTAATTATTCATGGCCATGTTTATTTTAGTCGGGATGGTGAGTTTAAAATTATTTTAGTTTTAATTCCTACAATTCTCTGCGATTGATTCTACCTGCAGATAGTATCATGGCTCAGAGTATTCTCTAACACAACTGATAATCCCTATTAACCATCTACTGAAGGTGTGCTCCTCAATCTTTAAGGCTTTAGTAAAAATCTTTGCTGATACAGCTGTAGTGCCAAGCCCTTGTGGTGGACACATGACCAATAATATAATTCGCAAAACTAAAAGTGTACCAGTATAAGCCAAGACTACATTAGAGTTTTAACTTAATAAAAAAAGTAAAAAAAAAAATAAAATTGTGGACTTAGTTGGCATTACATTTGGTACAGCACAGGTACAAGTTTCTATCTTAGAGCAGGCCTGAGTGAAAATGGAGGCTTCATCACTGACTGTAAGTAAATTGCAGTGGAAATGGAAATTCCTATTTGTATTTCTCAAAAAACAGACCCAGGTGCCCCTGTGTCTCCTCCCTTGGTCCTGTCCCTACCAGGTCAACTCTTCCCTATATGTCCTTCTGATTTTTTGCCTCCTTCATTTTCACTCAAATGTGTGAAAAATAAATTGTCCAACAGGGGAATAAATGGAACAGAATTTGGTCCAAAAATTCCCCAAAGGCATACCATGGTTACACTTCCTTCATTCCACAGCTGCAAATTCTCATTGTATTTGATGGTGCTGAGAAAGGACTGAATTTGACCCTGCTTTTTAATACTTACCTTTTTCAGCATTTTCTTCTTTTTTGGCTATGTAGAGAACTCAGCTGGAAATCTTTGCACAGCTTATTCTTTCTTACATTTGTAGTGATATCATGGTCAACTTTACTTTTTTTGTCATGTACATCCTATCAAATCTGGACAGACAGTCTGAAATATCTATTCCCAACCTCCTTTCTCAGCTCTAGAAAACCAACAGTAGTTCAATTTCCAGGGATAAGAAAGTAACTTGGAGATCTGTCTTCATCCAGCTCTGTTCTGCTGCAAGCCTCACGATCATGGGCAAATGAATCGGACACTTAATGACATTTCTCATCTCCAAGGAGTACAGATCTGTTAAAGATGCCTCTGAGTAGGATGCCAGAAGTATAAGGTGCAGTGAAGATATGAGTTTCAAGGGGTATTATGGAGAAAAAAAGTATTATCAGAGCTTTGCAGTGCATCTGCAGTCAGCAAGAAAAAGTTAACACATTTCCTGAATCCTGACATGATGAACTTTAAACTTTTATCTTTGGACAATGACATATCCAGCTTTCCCCCTCCCTCCATCACTTCAGCTTTATGATACTGCCTGGGTGAAAATCAAAAAACTGTAGAATTTATGAGGAAAAGTAAACAATGCTTGGTAATTGCTTGGATTAATGTTTCTCTTGCAGACATGACTTTTCTTGTGCACAGGATTTTTAAAAAAAGCAGAAGTCACAACATGTACTGAGCATCCATGCAATTAAAGAGTATTCTGTGCCATGAGATAGACTTTTCTTTGTGATATTTTTATATAGCTGGAGTTAATGCTGAATATAATCTACATCCAATCAATGGTATTGTGCATCATCAGATGAAAAACATATTCAACGTAACTGCTGTTAGTTCCTGTTTAAAGCCCTAATCAGAGTCTATGCCAACATGTAATCACATTGCAGAATAAATTGTTATAATATAAAGTATGTGGAATAGATACTAAGACATGCTAAAAGACTGCTTTCCATCTCCAGAAATAATTGCTGAGAGGTTTCCTTGGAAATACCTTAAACCACATGACCAAATGACTGTAACAGCTATTACAGCACAGAGTACAGGGTAAGGAACTGTCCAGCATAGGAGCCAATAGATATGGGGAGGGAGAAGGTGCCCAAGAGGTTGGTATCACCTAATTCCCCTCTGTGCATAGATTTGGGTACCACTACACATTTAAGAAAGACTAGGGGATGCAGAGATTTCCAGCTGAGTTCTCTGCAAGTGCGTAAATGGTTCGACTATAAAGATATTTTCAGTGACATTAAGGAAATCTATCTGGTCAGAGAATACGCTTTTGATGCACAATCCTCTCCTTGCTTTGCTCTCGTTCTGCCCATGTATGTGCTGGTAATGTGTCAGGCTGTGTCTGTGTCAGCAACCACCCTTGGCTCGGTGTGGTGCTCCAAGTCTCCTCCTCATCCCCAACCAGAGCCAAGCAGCAGAGCAGCCTTTTTATAGCATTTTTTCCTCCAGTCCACCTTCTGAATTGTCCATCCAGGTGTACAAGAATCACACTGTCCTCACATGTGCTGTTCACACTGAAGGTATGCCAGTAGCAAAGGTTTCTCCTTGCCATACATCCCAACTTGACTTTAATGGGGTGATTAGTACATCTGTTCTAGCCTGGCTCTTTTGGGCTGGGTGTAGCCTAGCTGACAAACTAGAGAAGGTGGTGATGTGGGGCAGGGTTTAGTGTGGAGGGCCTGTGAATGAAGCCAAGTAGAAGAGATGTGCAGCCAACTAGAGATATACATCTTTATATGAACCAGGAGATTCCATGTTGTGTAGCTCCTGTGGCACCAATGTGGGAAGAGAGAAGTTTCATTCTAATGCACAGATTTGTGAACTTCAGTGACAGCTGCAGGGCAAGGAGGTGATTTACAGAAAGGCTGAGTTAATTTCACGTGTTTCAAATCCGTTTCCTTTCTCTTGTGCCTCTCCTAAATCTCCATTGCTCCAAAAGCTCGTTCTGGGTGAGACCTTCGTAAGAGCCCAGAAGGCATTAAGCCTTGGAGGGAGTTGAGACAATGAGTGTCACAAACTGTTTCTTCAGGCCTGACTGTTCATATATGCAAAGATCTGTGTCCTGCATTTGAAATGTCTGTAAATGATACTGCTAAGTAGATCTATTATGTAGTAATTTTTTGGCGATTTTCTTCTTATTGTTGCTGTTATCAAATTGCCAGGGCCTTGGTACTCAGGAAGTGGTGGGGTGGGTCTCTGCTGGGTTGTTGTGCCTCAGGCCTGTGGCTTTGGAGCCAGGTAGCACTGTCAGGCACATGATTTCTCCCCAGTGTCCTCTCTGTCCAAGAGTGCTGGTGACCAGGTAAGGGATCACGTGTCTTAGGACTGTTGTCACCTACTGCACAGAGGATTTTTTACTCATCATCCTTTAGTCCTTTTCTATCACGTTCTGGTTGGCTCAGCTCTACAAAATTGGAGATGTATGGATCTGTCTTGCTTTCCCCAGAAAGTCTCTGCACTGCTTTAGAGAGAGCTATCAAGCATGTCCAGTGACTGTCACTCTCCTTGTCTGCTGGAGCCTCTGGACCCATCTAATTAAGATGCTGCGCTTTGCTCTTGGTGTGTGTGCACACAGAGCACTCAACACAAAAGAAATCTGTCTCCCCTTCACTGCTTCTCTCCTGTTTGGACAAAATGAAAATCAAATGCTGCAGTATAAACAGGAGGGTTACAAAAGTGTTTCTGGTTTCTTTGCATGTTGTTACTATGGAATATATAGGCAATAACAGAATTATGATTTAAACATTCTCCTTACCATGAATCTGCTACTGCACAGTTTTTAATAAAATAATTTGCAGCCGCTCCCAATCAGTTGTGTCAGCAGATTTAGTTCATCTTTGAGGCCCAGCAGGGATGACAGTCTATTTGTTATTAGAGTAATAAATAAACAAGGAACTTGTCAGAGGCAAAACTGCTATGTGTGCTTTCGTAAGATAAATGCTGCCTTTGAATAGACAAATATTTACGGTTTTACAGACCAAAATTGTCATCCTAGCTGAAGGCCTTGTATTGTGAAATTAAAGAAAAAAAGATTATGATTTCTGGATCTTTCTGGCAAAGGCAAAGAGAGCTCTACCTAATGAAAATGGATCAATAGATTTCATGATAATGAGCAGGTCATTTTAGTAAAGGTATAGCCCTGTAACCCTGTATCTTTCTACAGAGAAATTTATGTTGGGTATTTATGTCAGCATGCTGCTGGTATAGCAAATATTAAAATTTTTAACATCACCTTCAATTTCACATCCCTGAGACTGCACTACATATGTTCTCTGAGACTTTTTGCAGGAGGTTTTCTGAAACGCTTTAGAGGAATTAGGAGAAAGGATTTACTGAAAATCAATGTGATTCCTGATTCGAGTGCTGGAGAGCCTTTGAAAATCTTCAGAGGAGAATGTCGGAGGCTGGTTTGTTTATTCCAGCCTAGCCAATATGAAGTTGAATGTTTGGGGAATTACTGTATTTTGTACAGAACTGGAAAGAAATGTTAAGTTTTAACTTTATTATACGGCAAGTGATCTCTTATGTGACTATTCTTCTGTGGTGGTAAACCAGTCACTGCATCAACAGACAGAAGGAAATACAGAGTTGAGGGGTCAAAACAAGATTGGCAAGGCTCTTAAGAATGAAAAGATGTGAAGCGTGAAAGCAAAAGGATGCCAGCTGTTATCAACTTTTAGGAGTTAAAGTTCCTGCATTTCATTAAAAATCAGGGAGGAAATAAAAGATTCATCAAAGTAAAGTAAAAATTCTCCTTCTCCTGAAAGAATTCCCAGGAGTTCTCAGAAACTCCCAAGAGGAGTTAACACCTCTCAGACCGGGTATTATTTTACGTTTAATTCAGCCTTAGACAGAACATGTTATGCGCAGGCTGCTCCTTGTGGTGTTCAGATCCATCAGTCTGTTTATTTGCTTCAGCAAAATGCATCAACCATGGGCAGAAACAGTGAAGTTTGGACAGTTCCAATCTGAAGTGTAGCCACAGCTTCCAATTCCTTGATATAAACATTGGGTTTTGTTGGAAGCAGAAGTCCAAATGAAAAATGGCATCACCAGACATGAATGGTGCTGCTTTTTCGCATGACGTATATTAGACAGGAGATGTTGAGGAATGAAGTGATACCAGTATTACCTACCCTTGTGCTTTCATATAAGGAATCTGTAACTCTAACCAGCAAGCTTCTTCAGAAAATTATGATTCTCTTAACTTATGCCACCTCTTATGATCTTCATGTTATAATTATATATTTAAAAAAGGGTTCAGGGGGAAATCACAGCGGGGGGTTGACTTTAAGTGACTCTGTGAGCTGAATCAAATCTCACTTAGAAGCAAGTAAGACTTACTGGGGACTCCCTCAGAGTTTCTCTTCAGGCAAAACTTTGATTTCTGTCCTATGTTGTTACGGTCTGATGACAGCCTCCATGTAAGTCCAGGGCTGATCTCACTTGCCTTAATTTGCCAGTCTATCAAATTTACCTTGTTTTTACAGATGTAACTGAAGTAAAAATTGTTCCTTTTGCATTTCACAGGAACTACAATGCAGAACTTACTTCTATTACTCTAGTAGTATACTTATAAGCTGGATCCATCCTTTGGTGCTGTCATTATAACAGAGTTTATTATGATCTGCAAGCTAAATAGCCTGAGCAGCAATAAGAAGCAAATTAAAAACCCCAGAGCAGTATGATTTCATTCTTCTCCACCGAGATCTAACTGTAATGTAAAGCTTGCTATTCTTTTAAGGGGAAATAAAATTTGCTCTTCTGTCACCTTGTTTCTCTTTAAAGAGACTATTTCATTGCCCAATTCACCAAAAATAATTTCCTAAACCTATTCTTTGTGCTGTATCCTGATGTACACACAATTTGCTGAGATCATTTTTTCTGACTGTCATCCAGCAAGCCACACTACAACTGTGCTTGTGCCCCACATGGGACACAGAGAAGCAAGATTAACCACCATCTAATTTCTACTTTTGTCATAAATGTTGCCTATAACACATGGCAGACAAAGTGTGCTCTCTGAGGAGTTTGACACAGTCACTGTCTGGCAGTCTGGGTGGTAGAGAATATATTATTTATCATACTCAATGGGATGAGGCAGGCACTGAAGCTACTTATTGGAGCAGCTGTGAACCCCCAATCTCCTTAATTTTCAAAACAGGTAATTAACTGGAAAGTCATTTATAATAACTACTGACATCTCCAGAAAGCAGAGAATGGGTTGTTAACTTTGCAGCTTTATTGTACTGATATTTTTGTTGACAGTTCTGTACTGAAGTCTGTCAGGAAATCACATATTCTTTATACTGAAGAAGAAATATATCTGAACATTTCTGACATGTCAATATTAGCCTTGGACACCAGAAAAAATGGCTGGAAGTTGGGTGATTTGGAGGACAGAGCAGTGGGATATTTTTGGCTGGGCTTGTTTTTTAACGACTATGTGAAGAGGCCAGAATCTGAGCAACTAGCATTTCACGTAGTAAGAATTTTGTCACGTGCTGTGTTTGGATGCTGAATGGAATCCTAAGACAACAATATTCATCCATGTAAAGGCTGATGTGTTGGGAAGGGCATAAGGCTGCTGCAAAGAAAAATCTGCTCTGCTTCACTCTGGGTTAGGTAAAAGGCCAAGGTCCAGGACACTATGAAGAATGAATTGGTTCTAACAGGGCTGTCATTCCAGATAAGCAATCAGATATTTAAAGTGGTAATGTGGAGAATCATGTTGTGAGTCCGTGTATCCAAACTGACTGTTAAATGGAGTCAGTTGTGGCATCCAGGTGCAGTGATAAGGGTCTGGCAAATGCATTAGACAGATGAGATGCATCAGATCGGTGTCCTTACTTTATACTCTGCTTGACTATGATAAAAACTTCCATCTCCAGATGACTATCAGGGAGACTTAGGCTGAATTTTCTGCTCTTCACAAGAAGGTTGCTCAGGGTGAAAGACAGCTGATTTAAGCAAATATTTCTGTTGAACATTTCTGAGCTGTGAGGTGTCTTTATTACACAGTTTGATTCCTGTGAACAGTAAGCAGGATTCAGCAGAAACCTGATCTTTGCTAACCGAGTATCATTTGTCAAAATATACCTGATACTCATAAACTAACCCTTGAATATGTGGTAGTAAGCAGCATTATAGGCTATCTATCAGGAGATGTTTTTCTTCAAAACTTGTCAGTATTGTAATGGAGTTTGGGTTTATCTTAGAAAACTACTGTCTGTGGCTGTTAGACAACAAGAGAAGCTCTTGGTAACCTCACAAACCACAGATTTACGACTCTTGTAATAATAACAGCAGCTGATTCAGAAACCAAGAGTGTTAATATTTTGCAGAACCTTAACAAACCCTCAGCAATGCATAATTCTGCGTCTGTTGAAATGTGTTCTGGGAACAGAGTATAGCAAAGGGAGAGCGCTTGGAAAAATTCATCCCATTGCATAGGACATGTGCATGAAGGATGCATGTTCAGATGATGTCTTGTGAGCAGTATTCCCCAAATTCTACTTTATGTCCTAATTTAAAAACATTCCAGGTTGAAAAAGAGAAACTGAAACAGTAAGACACACAAAAAAAAGAAATAATTTCTATGAAAAGTCTATCTGAGAACTTGAATCTTTGAGTCAGATTCTCCTGTTGACTGCCCCATTCTTCATACACACTGAATACTGTTCCCCAGAATCTCTAATTCATTTCATGAGGGTTATGAACATGGAATGGACAACAAAATTCAACTCTGAGATTTTATTTACTAAATGAAATTTTGTTTCTGTGTTTTTACGTTTGCCTAGTTTAATTGGGTTTTGTCTATTGTAGTGAGAAGCACATCTTCCTTCTTTACAGAACATAAAATTAGCTTTCATTGGCGATTTGGGTTTGTTTGTATCTATATAAGCTTTTTCTCTAAATGAGTTTGTTCTTTCTAAAGCAAATATCACACTCATATTTTGAAGGTGCAGAAAATTTGTAATCTTGTTTCTTCGTTTTCCTTATTATGTTGTGTTAATTTATGTATACATTAACATGTATTTGCATGATTTATTCATTTAAAGCTGTACATGTTTATTTGAAAAGACACTCAAAGAGCTTTATCACAAAAAATGCTAAATTCAACACCATTGACAGAGTGTGTGTTTTTGGACTTAAGCCGTGAGAATAAAAAATGGGTCTATCATTTTGTTTGATTGAAAAAAAAACTTTCTGAAGAAGGATTTTCTATTATTTTAGTGACTAAGGGTGAAATTTTGCAAGCAATATGAGGATTAAGGAGAAAGTGTTGAGTTCAAAGGCTCTACTGCATAAGGCATGGAGTATTTTCTTCTGGCCCTTGTGTAAGTCTTAGAGGAGGCAACAGTAGATCAGGACAGAGCTTATGATTGCAAAGTGTCACAAGCATTAACCATTGTGAAAAGGAATTCACAAAATCCATCTGCAGCAAACCTGGAAAATTCCCTCCCTAAAAGGGTGATAAAAAACTGAAAATGTCTTCATTTTCATCTGCAAAATTAAAACCTAGCATTTGTTAATGTACAAAACCCAGAAATTCCTTTCCATTAACTTTAACAATGAAGTCCATTTTATTGGAAAAAGTAAACATTCAGAAAATTGTCAGATGGTGCTGGTCCTTCTTCAACCTTGAGCAAGTTAAGTCAAAGCAAAGAATTAACAGTTTCTGGGATCACTCCTCGTATCCCGTCTCCACTGCACAACAGAGCTCTGACCTTGACCCTGCAATTTTCAAGGTGTAGCATATACTACCATCCAGAGAGAAAGCAGTCCTGGGGTCTCAAATTTGCCACCTCATCACAGGAAGAGTACAATATATGTAGCATAAAAAAGCCATATGTCCATTTCAATATAACACAGCTCTGTCTGGATTTTCTGCTATGATTATTGACCTTCTCTAAGTTAAAATCAAAGTTGGAGAGTCAATGGTGCATCCTCCTTATTCTTTTGTTTATATGATTCCTGTTGGGCCTTTTCAATTATTTTTTGCCAAAATAGATGAAATCACCACTTCAGCCTCTTGTTTCAAATAGTTGAAAGTTATGAAACTAAACTAAAAAAATTAAAAAATTATGTAGAGAAGCTGAGTGGAAAATTGAAAAATCTGTAGCAGTTCATGGTGCTGTGTAAAATAATTGGCATTAATTGCTGTTTGGAGCAGGAAATAAATGATTTTCAGTTGGTATTACATAGAAAATAACTTAATGACAGTTGCTATTAAATGGGTACAATTGTAAAAAAGTGGTCAATGAGAAGTACTGAGCATGGAAAATTTTTCTATTAGGAAAATTTTTCATTAAATGCCTTGATATTCAGCATATGGACCATTTATCCAAAGCCATCTCACATTTTCTGATAGGTCATCTCAAGCTGATTAAAAAGCACTGTTAGAGCACTCCTGCACTTTAGAATTGTATTAACGTGCTCTCGCTGAGTCCCTCAGGCACTCAGTTAATTGTAGTCAATGCCCACTTTCAAGCCTCACCCACTGTCCACGCTGTAAATCTTTGCACTTACACTACAGAGCCTGCCTTAGCTCCAGCTCCAGGAATTGCTGGAGAGGTGAGGAACAACTTGACCTTGTGTGTTGTGGTACTGCGGGAGTGGGTTCTTCACCATGTCACCAGAGTACCTGGCCTGAGGCAGCTGAGCTTCAGGGCTGGACTGACACTGCCACTTTTGTGGCACACGTTCTCCAGCTCTTCCTCACACCAGTTTCTGGATTGCTCCATTGCCTCAGAGAGGATAGTACTTCAGAGTTTTCGCCTTGTGCCCAGAGGGGTGTCCATGCTGTTCCACCTGTCAGTGGAGGTGAAGCCCACTGAGCCTGGTTAGGACTTCTAAACCAAAAATGCCCTCCTATTTCAGTTTTGAGATTCGTTACTTGTAATTGTTCTGAGACACTGTAATTTTTTTCACTGTAAAGCTAATACAGGCCTTTTCTGGGAAGAAAGGATTTAGCATCTTTATGTTTTTTTCTTTCTAAGCCACAGTGCCTGTCTGACCACCTATTATTCTTGGTAAGCATGAGAGGAGAGGTTTTTAAATCCTCAGGCTTGCAGAAGCCAGGAGAATTAGACTAGATCAGCTGCATGGGGCTGTCAGCTTCTGAGATGTTCTCCTGATAGATGGCTTGCAGTGCTTCCTTGCAGAGCTGGGCTTCAGTACGGTCCTTACCACAGCTGGTGAAACAAGAGTGGGCAAGAAATGTAGCCAGTGGCTGTCAGAACGATTGCAGATAGTGCAGATACAAGGGATACCCCAACAGCTGTAGGGCTGCAGTGCAGAACGAGGTTTCTGGTGTCCTTTGCCTTGGGAAAGAAGAATCTGCTGCTACAACCAGCTGAAGATACCCTCCTCTTCAAATTCAGTTTTCTCTGCTTTACCTTGAGGTCAGGATTCAGTCCTGAATAATTTTGAACAGGAAAAGTGTTTTTTTGCTCAAGCAATCCAATTTTAAGCTGCTCAGTCTGCAGTTCTTTTCACACATACCCACTCTTCACATGCTCTTGATGATCTGCAAATAAACAAACAAAAAAATCAACAGCCACCAGTTGTGAGTTGGCCAGCCCACTCTGTTGGATTGCACTGGAATTGTGTAGGCACAGGGATATTAAAAGAACTGTGTTGAAAAGGTTTTGTGTATAAGGCTGAACCTCTTACAGAAAACGTATGTGATTGTTATTGCACAGAACTGGATTACACAATTAGCTTAGACAGAAATAACAGAGCTTTTAAAAAATTTGCTACAGTCTCATTTACTTTATTCTATGAATCAGAGAGATCCAAGGCCAAATAATCACAATGAGAAGGAAGTATCCAAGTCCTGTGATGAGCACTAGACAGCTCAAATTCCTGTCACCACACAGAATTCCTTACAGGCTCAGAGACAAAAGACAGACCCATAACCCAAAGGTTTAAAATTCAAGGCACTAATTAGAGGTCAGATCTCTGTTCCTAATGTGATCTTGGCTTACCCTTTTTGCTTTTGGAAATGTTGGATTCTTCTTACAGCATTATGGTATGAGGCTTCACCAAAAACTCCAGTACAGATGTTGATGTGTAGAGATCAATTCTGATTATGTTTGGACTGGGATCAGAATTCAAATTTTGTGAAGCTGAGGTACTTAAGGGTCCAGTGTGGTGGGTTTTAGCCATTTTTGCTCATGAAACTCAAATTGTTGGACTGTAGACTTTCTGGATAGGCATCCAAATCAATGTGTACATTAATGATGTAGAAAACATGAAAGGTAGGTTTTCTAAAGTGCTCTACAGCCACATTTTGAACGGTGTTGGTATGTCAATAGCTGACTAACCAGAATTGCAGAAGAGCCTGACCACTCTCTTCTGGCTGGTTTCCACTGAGCTTTTCGAATTTTATTAAGCATTAGGTAACTTTTTCAAGTTGCTAGAGAACTTCAAAAACAGGCCCTGCTTGAGTTGCGAGGGCAAGTATCACCCATCTGCATTGGGCATAAATTTGTGAGTCAGATCTTCCCGCAAAACTTGTGTGTGGGATTTCCTGAGAGAGATGTTTGCACAGTGTTTGTAGCAACGCTGGAGCTGCTGCACTGCAAGTGAGGGCAAAGCTGGAAACGGCACAGTTTAGTGAAAGATTCTGCACTGTTTGGGTCATGTACAGGCTCGGGTCAAGGCTGACCTTGGGATTACAGGTGCAAATTCTGATGACGAGCAGTGTGTGTGTGTGCATCTCTTCAGGAGTGTGATGATATTAATAATCTGACAGAAAGTCCCTCAAGAAGGCCAGTGCTTGCTGCGTTTTGAGCAGGGCAGAAATTCTGAGAAATAAATCTTGTGATCTGTTTGCATTCTAGCTGTTCCTTTCAAGTATATGGTAGAAGCCCAGGAAGGTTCTGATTTTACTGGGGGCCATTCACCTGTCCTTAGGAGCTGTTACTGATTTGAATGTGGCTAAAATTTAGTGGACTAAAAACTGTGCTTTCTTTTCTGTTTCATTTTCTCTGCATTTTCATGAGGTGCTGTATCACTGTAATCCACATATGAATGTTAGTTTGAATGGTGTTATTGTTGCAAAAAAAAGTTTAATAGGAGCCCGAGGGTGTATAATATTATTGAAATGAAAGTTTTTTTGAAACTCATATTTCAGAGCTCATTAACTTACACAGTTCTGTGGGGGGTAAGGATCAGTAAATGAACGGCAATTATCTGTAATCTGCTGTACATGTGCTGGTGTCTGCCTTAGCTTTATATCTAGACCTGTATCTAGATAGATAACCTTTTATATATTGGTACATATGGTACAGACAGGGAATTTTTCTTTGGAACAGATTGTTTAATGCTGGACAAATATACAAGGTCAAAGGATGACTGAACATGTAATCTTTGACTTGAGCTCAAAGTCAAGTTAGATCGTGAACCAAAAGTGTCAAAACTCCCGAGCTGGACTCCCAGGGTAACCTTAACTCTGCTCCAGGTGAACCTACAAGTGTGGCTGACATACTGTGCTCAATCCAAGCTCCATGTCTGTGCTGTTGCTACAGATCTTCAGCCAGGAGTGTGTTGGTTCAGGCCTACAACAACACTTGTCAATGGCAGCAGAGACCTCAGCACTGCCTGTGAAACTCATTCAAAGAGTCAAGTGGATTTTCAGGCCTGTACCATGCCCTGAGCTGCCCAGGCTTCACCGTTGGCAATATTCATGTCAGCTAATTTTGGACTGTTTCAGGTTGATGACATATGTCACCCTTTGGCTGCTATCCTAAGTTATCCAGCTGGGCAAAATCCATTTTACCACTAACACCTAGTCATAAATGGCTATTAAAGAGTTAGACTAAACATGCTTTGTAATATAATGTGTGTAGTATGTGCTTATAATTTGGTCAAATCAGAGCCAATGTTGCCCTGAATACTTAAAGACAATTTTAACCAGTGAAGTTAATTTTCAGTCCAGAATTCATCTTTCTTAGTTTGGTGCCACATCTGTTTAAAAGAACCCTAAAGGCTGGATTTTTTTTCTTATTATACATACATACATTTCTCTCTGCCTTTTCTTAGAAAAACTAGAATCCTTTTTGCTGAAGCTTCCAAACCTTAGAAAACAATAGCTCTAAAGAGTAAAGTTTGAAAAAAATGGGTAGATGAAAATAGGCAGCAAAATAGGAGATTTTTCTCCTCTGATCCAGGAGTAGCTGCTCAATTTAGCTCTAACTTGTGGTGGCCCAGATACCAGTGGTGGACATAGTAGGAGAACCTTGGCAATATTATATGAAGACACCGAAGGATACCTAGACAGTAGACTGTGACTCTCAGCACCCAGAGTAGTATCTCAAGCAGTTTGTGACAGTTCTGCAGCTCTGACATATGGAAAAGACCGTCTTAGAAATTTTTCCTGATTATAAACTTTATATTGTAATTTATTAGATATAACCTTCCCTCAGATTCACTGCATTTATATTAGTCTCATTTTCCTGCAATTTTGGCTCTAGCATTTCAAAAGCTATCTACAGATTTGGCCCTATGCCTTTGTCACTCTGTGCTGTCCTCTGCTATGCCTCACCTCTCTTGCTAGTCTGTTTTCCCATAAGACTTTTCCCTCCAGTGCTGTTCTGCTTCCCTAACTCAGAATCTCTTCCTCTGATGTTTTGCTCTTCCTTCTCCCTTGGAATTCATCATCTTCTTGTCCTACAGGACCTCTGCTTCCGTTACTTTACCCCGGAGATTTCCTTGTCCCCACTCCAGCTCCTGGCAGGATTAGGAAGCACTGTCTGCAAGAGTGCCTTCCATCTGCAAGTTTCAGCACTGTATGCCCAAGGCAGCATGGAAGGGGTTTGGTTTTTATTTTAAAACACTATTTGGGAGTAATAAAAATTCCCGATTAAGTTTTTCAAATAAAAAATAAGAGTTGTTATGGGGATAACCCTAGGCTTTCATTATTTCTCTTTTTTAGCATGCAGTATTTCACAGTGAAGAGATGAGATGCATTCAAACTTCACATCCTCACATCATGACTCCCAGAATATGCAATTCCATCCAGTCGTGTTGGATGAGCCACTGTGAGGAGCAGGAAAGGAAAAAGGAAGACTGATCTCTGAGATTGGGTTGGAATTTCTTCTTTATCTGGCATTCCAGTGGTAATGTTGGTAGAGGCTGTCTCTGTGGTTTTCTTGTGGCATTGGAAGTGGGACAATCCATTTAAAACATTGGAGGGTACAAGGGCTGCCAGAATTTGCTCTGTTCAGTGTATTGATGTTAGCAGTATTATTCCATACACAAGTGGCACTCGATGTGCTGGTAATCACATCTGTCCTTAACAACAGCAAACTAAACTAGGCCCTCTCTTTTTCTTCTCAGCCCTTTCCCCACTCCAGGTGTTCTGTTGTTTTTTTTTTTTTCCTCCCCTTCCCTTTTTCTTCATTTTCTTTCCACTGCTTCTGGAAATTTAACAAGAAAATTTCCTTTCTTCAGACTCATGGCCATCTGTAGCTCTTTTGATTGCTTTTACTCAGGGCTATTGGAACTCTTCACTTTGAATTTTTATTAAAAAAGCTTGAAGTGGGATGGGGAGTTTATACTCCTGATCTAACTTTTTAAAATAAAACAGGTAGAGTTCAAAGCCGGGACAGCTGCTGGTAACTGCCGTTCAGAGTGCTGGCTGTCAGTCTGATTTTTAAAACGACTGCTTCCCTCTTTCCACTGTAATAACTTCATGTTTAACATCAAACCTCAAAGCTGTGATGTCACCCAGGGCTGTATGTATAGTGAGTGCTGACTTAAACATTACTAGGCTTTTGAAACAAAAAAAAAATTGAAAAATAAATTCCTTCTTACTTTTCTGTCAATAAGACGGAAACATCAGTGCTGAAAAATGTCTGCTTGTTGGCCAAATCAAGGCCAAGGATGTGAAATTAGGGCAGTGCTATAGTAGTTTGAATAATCTCCTTGATACATAGTTTATACAATAGATTTAGTCAGGAATACAAGCCTCAGATCAGGCTCAGATTTCCCCAGACATGAGGATGGAGGGCTACAATTATTAAAAATAACACTGGAAGCTTGCTTTGAAGTTTTGGTCTGTCGTAGCCTGTAATGCTCATGACCTTGGCCAGCTCTGACTGGTATAAAGAACCTCTCTTGCAAACTTCCATCTTCACTGGGTCAGCCCTTGTCTAGAGGTAACAGCATCCCCCTCCTTGCACATGCAGCGATAAAGGAACAGGACTTTGTTGATATTTAACCAAGTTTCTCACCCAAATACTTGAAGGAAAAAGAGAGTTGTCTTCCTCTGAGATAATCATAAAATGGTTTGGGTTGGAAGGGACCTTAAAGATCATCTAGTAATGAAAGGCTAAGTAATATTCTTGTTTGTTTTGTGAGTCCTCAAATGTAGCTGCTGTTGCAATTATAAAACCAAATAGTGTCCTTTTGGAGAACTATTAGCATTGACAATGACATCGAGCATCAATTCATCAGGAGCCACAGTGTCAACTTCAGTTTGGTAGAGCAAAACAAACAGAAAACTGAGATGCTGGTCTGGGGAAGGGAAAGAACTGCTCTGGGGAAGGCATTACATTATGGGCACCTTTTTCTTTTAACAATAACATTTAATAGCCTTTAAAAGAGCATTTTCCCCATTCCCCCAAGTAATTTCTTGGCAGAGAGTTAAGTGAGAGGAAGAGGGTTTTTTCTAAGGGCTTTTATATGATACTAAATAAATCTAGGAGACTTCTGAACAACAAACCCCTCCCCTGTGCTGCCCAGACTGTCTCTTACCACCAGCCCTAAAGTGGCCTGATGGTGTCTGACTGGTAAGTGCTGAGAGCATTACCAAACCACACTGAGGGCTAAGCTCTCCAGCGGATGCCAGATGGAACCGGCATCAAGTAATTATTATTATTATTTATTAATTATCCACCTGACTAATGTGCAGAGCAATTTAGCGCCGTTAAAATGCACATTACAAATGGAAAGCAGGAGGCCTTTTCTTGAAGACTGTGCCTGTTCTCCAGGGATGGACACCTCCTTCTAAATGGAGAAGTTTTACCTGAGTCAAGACAGAAGGTGGTGGACTCCTGGCCACCTTAACAGTGTGTTCTCTCCTGGTCTCCCTCCTTCTACACTGACCTTACAAGCCCTGCTGTCATATATGTCATGTGGAAGAGGGATGGAGTCTGCTAAGTTTGCTCTGCTCCTTTACAAATCTTGTCTTTCATGTACAAGGGGCCCCCACTAGCTTTTCTTCCTGGATTCCCTTGGTGCCTTCAGGGGAACAGGAATTTGTCCCTGAATATGGAATCTGGCTCTACAGCTGAAATGAGCTGCAGATCAACATTGGGCATATGAACCTGAATTTTAGGATCATGACAATGGAAGAAGAAATAAAAACATCTGTTCACAGAATGACTGAGAGGTGACAGATAAAGAGAAAACACCTTTTCTGGCAGCCAAAGGTAGCATTATCTTGTAGGGATCAAAGGCCGAGATATGAATCCTTTTTTCCTTTGTCATGTTGTGGCTTGTGTAGCTGTATAATTTGGGACCTGTCATGGTGTGGGGCTTAATATTGTTTGCCCCTAATGTCAGTTTTCCCTGCAAGCTGGAACTACTCATGTGAGCACAGAATAAGTAGTGGTTACAGGGAGAGGTGGGACGAGGAACAAGACATGCTGGGAGTCAGAAGAAATCAGATCAGAGAAACAAGACACAGTAAAAATGTGGAACCTCTCCTGACCCCTTTTGCACATTTTTTCCCTGAAAATTTCTGCTCTGATGTTTATTCCCCTTGCCTCCTTCCAAACCCCCATGTGGGCAGGAGTGCAGTTGCTGAGGGATTTGCAAGGATCTAGGAGTGTCAGAATAGCCAATGTAGAAGTTTGTGGAGCTGTTAGCTGCAGCTTTGGGAAACAGGAGACAGGACTCAGAAAGAAAAAAGTAAATATACTTTTCTGCTCCACATCAGTTTTGGTGAGACAGACGGCTTTATACCAGAGGCAGGATTCCTTGGCCCAGGAAACTACCTCTGGTTTGGGTCCTGGAAATAGTGGGCATTTCTTACTATTTTGACCTTAACTGTTAGCTTGTCTGAGGGACATTTTTGATATTGAATTTGAAAAAAAAAATAAACAACAGCACCTAATACTATATTCAGCCTGTGAACTGGACTGAATATTGTGCTGACGATCCAGTTCTTGACATTTGCATGCCAAGGAGCTATGTAGTGCAATGTGATATATATTATTCATGCTCTCATGTACCTCATTTTCACTCTGTGTGACAGCACTTCTAGGATCAAGGTTCAGCACACTTCAGTAGACCTGGAGGTTTTATGGTTCTGATGCCTGGAAGCAAAACAGAAAAGAAACATTTGGGATGTGAGGTGTCTTTTGCCCAATGGATTTTCTTTGGATCATGCCGGTTAACCAGGTCTTTGGTCAGCACGCAAATAGGCACTATCTTTGGCTCAAGCATGCACCTTAATTAAAAGGATTCAATTAATGCAGATTAATTTAAGATTCAATTTAAAAAGACCTGAGTTGAAGCAATGTGGATAGCTGCGTAGACACTTTGATCTTTCTAAACTAGACTTTTTTAGCTGAGTTTAAGACATTTAGGCCAACGTGAAAGAAGATGCTTGCCAATTAGTAACAGGGGCTTAGCTCATCCTGGATAAACTGCTTTAAGTAAATCAGAAAAAGCTTGTGGGCAGATAAGGACTAAATAGGTCAGAGACAACTGGTGTTGACTTAATAGATTTGCATTTCCCTCTGAGTTAGTTTAGAGCTGATGCCCTCACGCTGTCGGGTGTCTTTGCTGATAGTGCTGTTTTTCAGAGGAGCTATAAAGCTGAGTTCCTGACCAACTATAAACCCCCACAAAATATTCTTTCCTCTTTATGTTGGCCTGCTTCTATTTTGAATAAAATTTATGTTTGAGATGTCTAAATTTTAAGTCAGTGAATCTGCCTTGTGCTTGTGGCCCTGATCCTGGGTACTGATCAACAAGTGCACATCACAAGCCAAGAGGACGTTGAAAGGATGGCTTTAAGCTGCTTTTGGGGTGCTCTGCCCCACTCTAGGGATACTAGTACAGCGTTGGCTCCTGCATAACATCCATCCAGGCAGCTCTAAATCACGCAGGTTGCCAACTGCCCTTTGCAGCTAGAGAATGTGAACCTCCTCGTCCTCTTTAGCAAGCTGAACGTGCCTTAGGGATGGAGCACATGTAAAGGAGCTGTGCTAATTCCATGCCCCGTGACAATCCTCCGGTAGTGAAAGATGCCTCTTAATCCTGGCAGTGGGGCTGCCCCCACTCCACTATAATTGCAGAGCAGGCCCAGGGAAGGCCTGGACTGATGGTCACTGGGAGCACTGCCTGGTATTGATGCCCACGAGCTTGGGATATTTCTGTTGAGTAATTTAACAGTGGGTGACAGAGATTCAAATCAAGTGTCTTTCATTTTCTTTTTATATCAAGTAGGCATTTTGCTGTTTTCTGTTAAGCAGACTCTGGAATGGCTGTTTCAGTGGTAACAAATATGAACTCAGCATTTTTTAGTACCTTGTTTTTCAGAAGTGCATGTGAAAGAAACCGAGGAGATGGACTGTCTCCCCCTGCCCTAGACAATCTCCCAAAGAGACTGACCATGATGTCACACTGCTGCCCAAATATCAATTCATCTTTGATAAGGCTTCTGAAAAGCAATGGTATATCCTTATCCTTGTTATGTACATGAGAAAATGGAGGCAGAGAGAGGGTCAGTCATTTGCCTAAATCTGTGCATTAAGTAACTGTCAACCAGGGGTGTGAACTCAGAGCAGCCAGAACAGGAGCCCATGACCTGTCTCTTTGACCATTTTACTGCTGCTGAAAAGGTTATTCGACATTTGCATTCAGCTTGCAAAATGCTTTGGTTCCTGACAGATTTAAAGCAAAATGTAGAACATTAGGCTGAGATGTAAGGAAGAGAAATTAAAAAATTAAAACCCTATACCCAGGGCCAGAATGGGCTAATGTGGGGGGGCAAAATGAGATGCCGCAAGTGATGAAAACAAACCCTTGTTTTTTGGAGACACTGACTTTTTATATAAGAAAAGAGCATCCAGGTCTGTGGGAGTTCAGACAGAGAGATTTAGGCTTAGTCCTTTCTGTCATTGTGATCCCTGTACTGTGGTTCTTTGTAGACTGCCATGAAGATGGAAAGCTACACCCAGTGATCATTTTTAATTAAGAATAGTTGCTATTATTTAGCATAGTGACATGGACAGCGTATCAAGGGAATTTCTAAGTTCGTAAGATAGACAGAATTGATGACAAAAGCCCTTCCTGAAAGCTAATGGTTTCAAGCATATCCAAAATTGTGCTTGCTTTGCCTGTGCTATTAATCCGAGGGTGGAAGCCAGTCAAGTAGGAAACACTGGGTGCAGCATCCAGAGCTTCAGGTGCACATTAGTCAGCCCACACTGGTTTTGCTGAAGTTTTGGGCAGGGATTGAAGTAGTTCACAAGATTTCACCCTGTTCAGAAGCAGCTGTCATCAGTATCACAGGGACAAGGGATCACTCCTGAGACATGGGCTCTGCCAGGTCCCTTTCCTGCTCGTTCTCTGAGGGTCCATAATATCCCATGGGGTACTTAAATAGAGGCACCCTGCCTGGTATTTTGTTAATGGGGTGCTTTTGTGCAGAAGGCAGCATTTCTGTAGGTCACTTTATGCTGCTGCTGATTTACAGAGAAGACACTACTGGGTATTTGTCATTGCTATGAGTTCAGTTCTATGAAGGCATGAGGTGGGGCTGTGGGGTGCTTGTGTATGATCCTGGTGAACCACTGGCCTTTTGCAGTGAGATGCTGAGATGTAGGTCTTCATCTTCTTGTGTTCATATCTATTACAGTCTTTTTTTGTATCTAAGTTTTAATTTCTCTGTAACAGTTCTGTGTTTTTACCATGCTTAGGAAGAAAGGATCCATATTCATGAATAAAGATTAGAGGATGTAAAATAATAATAGTAAAAACCCACAACAGTAAAGATTCTTGCAAGAATCTGGGCCATGCTGATAGTCATGTCAGAAGATGCAATTGAAATTAAGTTTTTCTTTTCCTTTTTTATTTGATTTTATTTGTTTGTTGCGAGGAATACTGGAGCATTTCTAGGGATAAAGAAAAAAAGCATGTCAATGAGGGGTTAAAAATATTGACTTTTGGTTCTTATAATAGGAAGACTTTTCTTAGTTCTGCAGGCAGGCTCATATCAACTTTGAATTCAATTTAGGGATTGACTTTAACATGCGTAACCCACTGGGTTTGAAACTATAAAGGGACTTAAAAATGTACAACAGATAGGACCTTAGAAGTCTAAAGGATCCTTCACAAGATGAAAAGTATTTTATGTTGTTTGAGATACAGTAGTCTCTGAATTACACTTCAAAAAGCTTAACACATCTTTAAAATACATTCACAAGGGAAGATAATAATGTACAGTTTTAAATTTAGGCAGTGCATGTTCACCAATAAAGTTTCATCATCTTGAATAATTTAAGCTAGTGTGGATATTATCACTGAACTTACAGAGAAAGCTGAAAAATGTGGAGACCCCTGCTTAGAGCTGATGACTGTGTAATGCTGTGAATGGTTGTAAATTCTTTGGAGAATCCACTGATGCATTCTTCTTGTATATTTATAACAAAACTCTGGTATTAAAGTTTCATTTTCTTCTGTTTTAAACCTAAGCAAAAACAGGAGTATAAAAGCCATCGAGGAATGCAGAAGTATTACTAATGTTTCAGAAAATGGAATTATTAACCATAACACAATAATGCTCAAGGCCTGCTGGATGTTGCCTACTGATCAGCCCGCCTTGAAATTATGTTTATTTGCTTAAGTGAGTTTTTGGTTTATATTCTGTGAAAACAATTTTTTTTTTCCCTATGCATGAACCCAAAATTGCTTAGTCTGTGTCCTTTTCCCTTGGATGCGATACCATGGCAGCAGCAGCAGAAGCACACGCAGTTGCTAGCTAGGTAGCTTATTATTATGGTCACACTCCAGCACACAGCATACTTGTTGGAAGTTTCCAGAAATATTGCACTGCAGTCATTTTCCTTGCCGTTATGCTAATGGAATCAGGAAAATCAATTGTCCTTAAGGAACAGGGGAATGAGATGTGCTGTAAATGCCACAGGATGAGTGATTGGTTGATTGCAGGGATGGTGATTCAAACACGCCTCATCTCTACATTATCCTGATGAATTTTTATGGCCCTGCCTTTTTTTCTTCTATAGCTGTGGAGGAAGGTTTATGGCTTGCAGCTTTTTAGTTGATTGAATGCAGCTGGCATTGTTGCAGTGCAGAACAAATAGGTACTTTTTCTTTACAGCCTTAAAAGTAGATTGAAGAAATTGCACACCAACATTTTTGCAACAAAAGCATTCTTAAAAATGCAGATATTTTATGAAATTACTTTGCTCTCCTTCTCTACTGTCAGTAATCTTTCTATCAGAATAAAGGACAAAAATTGCTTGAGATTCTAGAGGAACATAGCTCCAATTTTTTATTCTTATCACAAAGAAAGCTAACTAAGGAGTTTCATTAGTATTCATTTTAGCCCAATGTAATTTTCTCCTTCCTAGTAACAAAAAAATGAAAAAAATGTGTGCCTGTAACACCACTGAACCAAAGAAGGTCATCCTAAGTATATCAGTATTTTCTGTAACTCTTTCAGATTGTATTCACAAGGTAGTAAAGATAACTGCTTCAGCTCAAATTATAATAGTTCTAGTTACAGAATATAGAACACTATAATATAAAGGGTCTTATTTGATTGCATAAAACAACACCCATGATCAGCTCTGAGCGCTGAGCTGCTGACAGCTAAAGCCAAACACATAAGAGCATTCTATTTATATCCCAATTAATTTGCTGATAATTTATTCTTCCACTATACAATTTCCACATTACAGACAATGTTGATGTGACGTAGGAAGCTTTTTTTGTGAAGTGGCTTTTTCAGAGTTGGAAACTCAGCTTGTTTTTTGCCTTTGAACCAATAATCTTTAAGAGGCATGAAAACTTGGGTTACAGTATATCCTTATGGAGTTACTTTTTTACACCATCACGACTTCTTGACCATTTTCCTATTACATTTTGCATTTATTTAATATTCTCAAAACCGAGAGAACTATAACAGCTATGCACTGTGACATCTTTCTGACATGGCCATGCTTGTGCATTTTGAACCTGGTTTGTAACAACTTCATTATTCTCGGGCTACTCCTAAGCAGTGCCTTCCAGCCACAGGATTACTTGGTGATAGTTACAGGAATCCATGAGAATTTAAGATGAACTCAAAAGTTATTTCCCTTGGTGCCTAGGTCTGCTGATGGTATCTGTAGGTGAAAGTGTGTGCTGTTGTTTTAAGTACAGAAGGCCTGATTCACCGCTGTGTTTAATCTCATATAATAAATTGCATCTGTGCCAAGCGGGTACAAAATATCACTGCTGATGTGATTGGGGAATTGTGATTTGATCGCATTTTACACTCAGTTTGCACAGGTGTTAATGTCAGCATGAGTGTAAGGAAATGAGGAGCACAAAAATTAG
Source organism: Neopelma chrysocephalum (assembly GCF_003984885.1). Classification (NCBI taxonomy): domain Eukaryota; kingdom Metazoa; phylum Chordata; class Aves; order Passeriformes; family Pipridae; genus Neopelma; species Neopelma chrysocephalum. The sequence continues at coordinate 820,925 of NW_020897721.1, forward strand.
AAGAAATCCTTCTGTATGGAAATTAAATTCAAATTCACGATATTGTAAGGTTTTACTTTTACGTGTGCACCACTGAAATGATAAAATGCCTCTAATATTTGGATCAAAATAATGTTTAACAAAATGCCAATGTTTGAAAGAAGTATTTATGTGTAATAGATTGTAGTACACACCCTGAGTAAATGCAGGCTTAAGTAAGACATAAGTAACACGCAGCCCTTGTCCTGCGAATTTCACCTACTGACAACATTATAACAAGAAAGAGGTGCCAGATCGTAGGACTTACCTTAACAGAGGAAATGAAATACGATTTCTTTAGCATTGTGATGACTCTGTTCACGGATGTCATGGATATTGATGACACTGTGTTTTAGTTTTTGCCGCCAGGTTACTGGAAGCAATTTTATTTTTATTCTTTTCATCCTGTTACCTCTGTTATCAACACTCCCCTACAAAATCTTCACTTACGTTTTCTTCTCATTTCAGATACATACCCAGATAAAATTATTGTGAATTGCAAATGCCCATTATTGGAAATACTTACTTTCTGGCTCTATTGTCTGTGAGATAGATTTGCTAGAATTTAATTTTATATACATAATATTGTTCTTTCCAGTGTCCTGGTTTCACAATGAAGCAATTTCCTCAAAATAATTTATTGGTAATTCATTAATGTGAAATGGTAATGACCTTCTCAGATTATTTGTTAGCAGTGCTTCTTTTTTAATCTGAAACACATAAGCATAGTTCCATTAACACATTTATAGCTAAAATTGCAAAAGTTATTCATGTTGTCTTTGGTCATAATGGTTCTGATGTGATTTCTGTCAGTCACAGGGAAGCGGAAGAGCAATAGCTGCGTCATGAGGGTTCACTGGGACAGATTCCTGTCTTCTGAAGGATTCCAAGGCGGCTCATATTGATAACGCTTTAAGAATGGCTTATTATCATAGTTACGCAGGCAGCGAGCCAGAGTCAGCTTTCTCTGGCTAATACAAATGGTCTTTCTTGTTTATGTTCTGGTCAACCATCTAAGAGGATGCAAAGAAGTAGAAAGAAACCATTTTGAATGCTAATGAATGAGAGAAAATCACGGCTCATCAGATTACAAAGCCCCCGCTCATTCTTGTGAGCAGCAACCAGGAGATGCTCCTGTGTCTGCCTAGGCACTAGATATATATTCCTGGTGGAAGTAAGAGGGCTCTAACAGTCCTGTCTCCTGTGGACGTTCGCATTCTCAGTGCATTTATTTACATTAGGGTTGTTTGTGGTGTATTATGCCTGATTGAACCAAAGTCTCTTGGAGAGCAAAGTGCTTTTATTTTGACATTTTCACATGGAAGTCAGCCATCACCCCTATAAGGAGAGTAAGCAAGATTTATGATGGGAATATTGATTTCCTTTATACTCTGTTATAAAATACATCTAAGCACAAAAGATAAGCTAGACCTCTTTGTTTGCTCCTTTTTGCCATCTGATGTCAGGACTTGCTGGAAGTGCCTTGATATTTTAAATCATAATGCAGTGAGGAAGGCAATTTGGGATCGTCTGTACATCTTTATATATGTATTTAAAAACCCTAGAGAGTGAGAGCTTCAGCAAGACTGAACAGAACTCCCGACCCGTGGGAAGGGGGAGATGCCTTTCCAGCAGCCCTGTGTTACCTGTGTCTTGTCACTCACCTAGACCAGCTCTCTAGTCTGCCCTTAACATGTTGTCAGGGCCAGGGCAGGTACCTCCAGTGAAGGGGAAGTTGTCTGCATTCCTCTGCTACACTGCTGGAACAACGGCCACATCTGGGATTTTGAGGACATGTTTATGTCTCTCCATTTCTGTGTCTGCCATGAGGAAGCTGAGCAAGGATGAAGCTCTCAACCATTGTTACCAGATCCACACCCCATCCAGTTGTTGCTGATCTGAACAAAACATGTGGGACCATTTCCCCAAATGCTTTGTGTACATGCTTTGTGTACATGCTTTGTGTGCTGTGTTAGCCATGGTCACACTGAATCGGTGAGCTGTGGTTGGCTCCTGATAACGGGACTGACAAATAACTCTTTGCAATGAGAACACAATCAGCCCAACAGCAAAAGATAAGCAAATTAAATCTTTCCAGGATTTGAGTCCTGGTAATTTAGTTCCTTCACCTTTTGCTTCATTTATTAGGGGTCTGATTATTTTTTTCCAGGGTGAGTTCATTGATGTAGGAACAACACGGACACAAAGTCAAATAATGATGTTAACAGTACTGTGACTTTTTACTATTTGTCAGTTTGCAAAAACTTATTGAACACATTGAAGATAACTGGCATTAATAATGCACCAACCCCACATTTTCTCCTCCTCTTCTTGGATCTCTCCTTATTACGCATATCACTTGACCTTAAAAAAAAGAATGAGTAATTTTTTACTGGAATAGGAAGCCTTTTTACTCTGGGTTTAAACTGAAAATAGAACCCAGCTCAAAAACCAGAAACTGAAATTCATGATTTTATCAAACGTGTATGTATCACAGGGTGCTACGTACCTCACTATTCCTTATTGGAAACCACCAACAAACGAGAGAAATGTCAGTTAACCTTGAAGTAAATTAATTTGGGAACAGAAGCACATCCTTTTGTGACTCTCCTTAGTTAACGTGTACTATGAATAGAAAAATAACAAAACCGGGAGGATCTGATTACTCTAAATAATCCCACTAGGGGGTGCAACAGAGTAAATTATTTCTTTCATGCAAATGTGTTAAACTTGCTGAGAATCAGAATTATTCCTTGTAACTGAGCCAGCGCCAAGAGTGACTGAAGCTCAAAATGTGCAGTATTGTCTGCCTACTACTCCTCGGTCATCAAGGCTAAGGCATCAAGGCAATTCTTTCGGTAACCAGGCACTCCCTGAAGTAGAGAGCTTTTTGCTGAATTGTTCACTTGAGAAGTCTGTGTTCTGTGGAACAGGGGGAAGACAGAATTATCCACGTTTGCTTTGAAATTAAATATGTATATAGTTTTCATATGGAAATATCTGATACGTATATTTTTCTGAAGCAGACATGGCTCTTCTAGTATTTTTTTTTTTTTTTTAAATTCGGAGATGCTATGAGTGGCAGAAATATCAAGCAAGAGCCATTTGATGTTTCAGCTTCTTCCTGCTCTGTTTTTATCATGCTTAATTTCCATGCTATGCTTTGATGCTGTGCACCCATTTTTAGCTGTAAATGCAGATTTCACATATTGTGTGTGTTCCAACAGAGAAAGAAAGATTTATTGGTATCCCCTGCAAAAAAAAAATATAAAAAATTTTAAAAATCTAAAAATCCAGATATAATTATGCAGTGGCATTCTATTTTAATGAAAGTTACAGATGAATTCAGCTTCTGCTACCCAATAACAGCTGATGTGCAGCCCAGGTGTACACTGTACCGACATGGTAATGGTGCTGAACCATTTCTGTAAAAATTACCTTTTTTCCATCAGCACTTATCTGTAGAGTAAGTCTATCTGTTTTTTCTTTTGTTACAAAAAAACCCAAACCCTCAAAAAGCTATTTATAAATGAAGTGACTAGCAACTGCTTGCTGGATTTACAAAATTATTGACTCATTTCAATTGCGCAGCGTGAATAAAATTGAGGTGCTTTGACTGGATGTTTTCTTCCAGGATTCCTTGGTCAAGGGCTGTAAAGGGGTCCTGCATGGAAAACAGCAGTTTTTGCAAGTCTTTCTAAATACAAATATTTAATGAGGGATTGTGCAGATAATTTTGCAATGCAATAATTGATTGATGTGTGTATGTACATGTTTATGTGTGTGTGTGCACGAGTAACACTCTCTCAATCTCCAGCTTTGTGTGCTATCAGAGAAAAGATAAGTTGAAATAATGTAAGGGTCTGGCGTAAATTGAAGAAATGTGGGAAATTCAGTTAAAGGCTGAAATGTCATCTTCAATTCACCCCTGCTCTACTTAGTTATTGCAGCACACTTGGTACAGAAGGTCACCCACTGCTCAGAGTCTCGTCTAGGAGAAGGCACTATTATCTGTGATGTGCAGGTAGAGGAGGATAAGTGAAGGATGATGTTTTGGCCCAACTTTGGAGTTTTCCTGATTTCACTCAGTTTAAATGAGTCTTCTCATGAAACTTTGGAAGGTTTGTCCTATAACTGAGTCACCGTTCTGGATTTTTTTTTTGTTTTGTTGGTTTACATGAGTTTGCAAACTTTTTATTTTGTGTGTTTATTACATCCATGTATTTATGAGTCTGGGTTATCAGGGTAATTCTGATGACCATCCCTATGTGCTACAGAGGTCCCATTCTTTCCCTGAAGTACTTTAAAAAAGATTTGGAATGATCATGCGCTAGTGTCAGACATGCAGCTGGGGTTCCACTGTCATTTGAGCAGGTATTTATTGCATTTTTGAAGGATTCCTTTATTGTGCTGAGCTTGATTCATGTAGTATTAGCCTCTCTGGTGTTCAGTCTGTGAAAATTCCTTTCAGCCTACTCTGGTCAGTGGCTGCAAAGCCAAGTATGATGCAGTCTAAAGGGAGACCTTTCATCCTCAACAACAAAATATCTGGTTGGGCCAAAGAAACCTGACAGCATTCTTAAGGGTGGAGTTGCCAGGATCAGTTAAAATGCTTGGAGATCCTGAATCTTCCCATATACAAATTCCGTCCTGGTCATTTCAGAGAAGACTTTTAAGAACCTTTGTCCTTTGATTCTGGAGGCTCTGAGTGATGGGCAGTTCTGCTTTAAAGGCCAGATTGGGGTGGCTGACCCTGTTTCCCTTAATCGATGAGAAAGGAAAGGCCAGTATCTGGGATAAATGCCTTGCCCTTGCTTAGGGCAGAAATGATCTGAGGAGCCAGGAGCAGCAGTAGAAAGCCCAGCAGCGGCACTTCATACATGCATACAGAACATCTGTGCTCAACACCAGGACTGTTAAATGATGTCTGCTTTATCATTTATCAATTTCACACTTGGTAATTAGTTTATCTTTTCATTGCTGTTTTAAGAAAGCCTGGCCTCCCACGTTCCTGGCAGCCTTTGTTCCCTCCTGCCCTTCCCTGCCCTCTCCCCCATTACCGTCCTTCAGTCAGAGGGAGGTCAGGGAGGCAGGCTTGGTGTGCCACATAACTGAGTAGCTACAAGAATGTAAGATCAGGAGTGGAGTGGGAAGGTCCTAAAATAGATCTACTGCCAATGAAACACAACCTTTTTTCCTTTGTGATGTTCGTTTTGGGGCTCTTATTCCCTCTTAGGCTTTGCTAGTTCAGCTGCATGTGGGCTGGGCAAAACAAACCCAAACAAAAAAATATAAACGCCACTTCCCCATGCTGGTCACAGGTTATGCTTACAACACAAAATTAATACCTCTGCTCTGTAGTATAAAAAGGGATCTCATAGGCTTGTAATTTCTGCGTGTTGTGATTGAGCGAGTGGAATTTCAGGGGAAGTCACAGAAATTTCTGATTTTGAACTACCTGATATTCTGAGTTTTCAAACAACTATTGCTTCAGATGGCATATTGCTGTGCAGCTATCATGGTAAGGGCTAAAAAAAAAATGATTTTGAAAGCTCTCCCAGCTTTTGGCACCTAAATCCTTTGGCATGTGGATTCATTTAGAATAAATTGACAGTCAGATCAGCAGACCCAATATGTGCTTCATTAAGTGTTTGACAAAGACATGTTAGGTAGTAATCAGTGCTTGAGGCTGTTGATGTTTCCTTAGTAGTAAGTAGTACAGTGTGGTATTGGGCATCCCAAAAGGTTAACATCTGTCATCAGAATGACTATGCAGAATACCCTGCTGTAGATGTTGGAGAGGCAGCTGCATCATCTCAAATGTGGCCAGGCAGTAACCAAAGGCATAAGCTCACTTTTTAGTGGAGATCTTTGAAACAGAATGGCATGGCATGGAGCCAGCATGTTTGATTTGTGTAGAATGATATTCCTGTTATAAGAATGGTTCTCTGTTGTTATATAGAAGGTGGATACAAATATCATGGTGCATATTTCAAATTGCTTTGTTTGTCCATGAGAGGATTTCTATGCAAATACCCACTGAGGTCATTGGAGCTTGTTTGCATGTGGTCTTCATTGTGTACTCTTGGGATTTGACTATTCTACATCATTCACCACTGAAACGTAAGCACCTCCAGAAGACCATACAGAAACCTCCTCTGGAATAGCTCATTTCACAGTAGGAATGCAGGATTCAAAACATCTTTCAGTGGGTAAACAAATCCCACCATAACCAGAGAGAGATAAAGGTTATAATGCTTTCACCAGTAAGTAAGAATACCCATATTTGGAAAACAACATCCAGGGAAGTGTTTTTTCAGTAATTTTTAATAAAATAAAAAAACAGGGAAAGAGGCTGAATTCTGTCAATATGTGAGCTGTAAAGTCTGCATTATAGATATGCTGGGACATTGTCTGTGCAGGGCAGTCACTTGCCGTTATGACCCTGGCTTTGGGGGGCTTGGCTCCAACTCTGCCAGGCAGCGTGTTCACCTCATAAGGAAGGAAGTCTGAACTAGATGTTTAGTGAAGTATTCTGTAAACACTCTAAATACATGTCAGTTAAGTGGGTGCATTGGCAGGCCACTGTCTAGATAGTGTCCTCTGTGATCCACTTCTGTACTGAAACTGCACATAGTATCACTGAGAGACAGGGAAGGGCTTTTTATTAGACATTTAGCATCTAAATAAGAAAACATTGCAGTTTGGAAGTTCAGTGCCTTGTACTGCCTATGATTTGTAGGACAAAGCCAAGGCACAGATGGAAGATAGACTTGCAGAAAAATTTTCAGGAAGGAGAAGCCAGCTTTGTCTTGAACAAACTGCATGAAATGCTGTTTCCTTTGAGATAACGTCTGGGACCAAACCTGCTTTGCACATCTGAGAAAGCCTAGTTTACTTACATCTAAAAATTCTAATATTATTTAGGATTATTATTAATATATTTTTTAAAATAAAGAAACCGAGAAGATTTTTTGTAGGTAAAGAACTCAGCTGTAGTAATTGGCAGTGGAAACTCTTCATTAATTAGCAGATTTTTTTTTTAATTCTTATGTTCCTAAGTATAGTATCAATTTTCAGGGAACACATGGCAATCACTTGTATGTTGACATTTCCTAGAAAAACCAGTTGGATACAGTGTAAAAGGAACATTGTCTAATATGTAGAAAATTATTTGTGATTCTCTAAAATTTTAGCTCATTCTTCTACTGCCCAATCTTTCTTCACACTTTTATATTTTTCTTATTAAGCACTATTTAAAATACTTGTATGCTACAAAGTTTATAGGGGCTGCAACAGTGTAAAAAGTACAAATTTGCCCACTGTGGCCATCTTTTTTAGTTCCTCCTGGGAGAATGGCAGATTTGTTATCTCCACTGTGCAGAGGTTCTGGGTAAGATGTGCCTGAGGTTCCTGACATTTTTGCAACAAGTGAAGGGAACCTCGTGGCACACCTGTGTGCAAACAATTGTGTGAAGAGATGCTCAGTAGTATCTAAATACCAGTTTGGTCTGCCAGAAGTGCAGTGTGAATTGGGAGGTTGAGATAAGCAGAGGATGATTACGTATCTGAATGGGAGCACACTGATTGACTTAGGAAAGCTGGTTTAGTTCAGGAAAATAACTGGCAGGTGTTTTGCCCTGTTTGTTGACTTAAGCAATGCAAGAAATGCTGAGAGCTTGTGAGATAGATACCTATAAAAAAATCTGTATGTCACAGACTGCATGACTAGTGCTCAATTCAAAGAAAAATAAGAAAATGGTTTAGATAGGAGAGTCTGTACAAGTCAAGGGGCTGTTAAGGAATAAAAGTAGTTCATGATGGGTGGAAGAAACTGAAGAAGAAAATGTGAGGGTGTGTTTGGGTATGCAAAGATGAAATCAGATGAAAAGCCACATGTGAACATTTGCAGGGTGACTGAAGCCCCATTCAGTCAGGGGTGGCAATAAGGCTTTGTTCAGTGCCAAGTTCACTTGTTGAAAATTATGCTGTGGGGAAATGAATATGAAGAAGATATGAAGAGATGCTTTGGCCTTGTGATGACAGTATGCACATTTTAATTGTTTGACAAATCGCATGTGAATCAAGAGCAGTTAAAGGGATATAGGCTCAGTTTCAAAAATTATCTTCCTCTGAAAATTAGGTCTTCACGCCCAGAAATAGAAATCTTAGGCAGAGCCCATCGAAGCCAGTGCACAGGCTGTCAGCCCAATCGTTCCATTTGGAACGCCTTTGAAAATGGGAAAATTATGGTAGGGAAGCAATAAAGAGCTCAGTTATCTGCTGCCTTTCACTTTGTCTTGTTGCCTACACAGATGCAGAATGCCAAATTTCTGCTGTTTCTCTGGCGGTGGCTCGCGTGGGTGCACCCAGCACTTCCTTGTTCTTGGGAAACTGCGGGACAGAGGAGAATAAGGCCCATGGCCACTTTTGGGGTGTGCTGTGCACAGAGGATGTCAGGGAGGTATGTTAGCAAAAGGCAGTGTCTGGCGCTCTGTGGAGTCGGGCGTTGTAGCAGAGAAGACCTCGTCAAATCAAAGATTTTGTTAAGTGAGAATGTTAAGTGAGCCAAAAGCTACAAGAACGTTGCTGTGGGCCCCATCTGGGAAAATGCCACAGATGAGATATTGTGGGAGTATGTAAGAGGATAAGTGGTAGGAAAAATGATATCTCAACATATATAAATCCTCAAAAATACATGAGGGTATAAAGTCTTAATATTAATTTCAGCGATATTCAGGGAATTTTTTTAAAGTGGTACCTCTAGGGGCTGAAGTAAATAGTCCCCCTTAGTATAAACGTTTGATTGAATTCCCAGTGTGCCAAAGTCATTGGGTATCACTAGTAGTCTGGAGTTACATGAACTGAAATAATGATTGGTGTAATCGAATCCAGCTCAGTGCTTCAAGGCAGAAACTGATCATTTGTGGACATTCAGGAAGAAAATTTTCCATCCCTGTGCAGGGTTGCTTAGTGGGTGAGGTGCATTGTGGAAAGTGTTTGTTTGGTTTAGTTTTTCATTTTTTTCACGGATCAGTCAGGGGAGATTACCAAGTCATGGACTCATGTGCTGAGGGGAGTCATTACAAACAACTCTCAGGAGGTTTCGCTAATGAAAAATTGGTGAAAGACGGTAGGAAAATCTCACCTGTGTTAGTTTCCTAAAAACTAACTAAGGACAACATTGTAGGTTAGACTTTATCCCTGGTCAAGGGAACAGATATGCACCAGAACTATCTCACACCTCTGCATGAAGTACTGGTACACCAACATCTGGGCATAACATGGGCTGTTTGGACGCACCTTGGAGGGGATGTTGGTTGAAACCTCTTCCCAGCTCAGACTGTTAGCCAGCAATCAGAAGCTTCAACTGGTATGGGCCAGAAATAAAGAAACATCCAGGGGAAATTGGGAAACTAATTGCGTGAGAATGAGGCACTGAAATTTTTAATTAATACAATAATTGCATTAATTTGGCCAGGGGAGCTAGCTAAATGGCCAGGGCCATTTGCACTGCAGTGACTTTTCCTGTTGCTCATGAAGGGCAGCTCCAGTGGAGCCGGCCAGGCAGCGTGGAGCCACTCTGTGTGCTAAGAGCAGCCATACAGGGAGATTGTGGCCAGCTAATGTACGTTCACATCATGACTTCCTTTCTACTGATTTTCTCAGAGGGCAAAACTTTGGAAGCTAGTCTTGAAAATGCTGTAGACAGCTCAAGATGCTGACCCAACATGAGAGGTATTTCCTTAGGGTATCAAAAAGAAAAAAATAAAACTCTCTCTGAAAGCCTTAGCAAAGAGAAGGAGAAAGATCTGAGAGAAATGTATTTTGAATAGTCCCTAATTTTAACACTGGAGTGTCACATACATAATCCAGAAGGACATCTCTTCTACCCAAAAGGGCTTCACATTCCTCCTTTTTTAAAGTCACATTCTTAGGTGGGTTATTTACAGCCTTTGCCTCCATGAATGACAATATTGATAAATTCCATAGCCGCTGCCAGTAAGGAAATGTGTAAATTAAGAGAAACATTTTATACTGAACCATGAAAAAATATGAAACCTTCCCCCCCCCCATTTTTTAAACCAGAGGTACAGAATTTCTCAGGCACAGGTCTTCACTGGAAATTTTCCAGCCTGAGCCTCGTTATACGGACCATTACTGCATTACTGAAATCTCCTATTGATTTCAGCCGTTGTGATCCGCTGGGAAAAACATCCCATTCAGGGTTTTAATCACAGTTGTAACCTCCTAGCAGACTGGAAAGGGACACAGAGCCAGTGAAGAAGACAGATCATTCACCTAAAATGATCCCATTAGTGCACCCGGAAAGGCAGGTGGACAGCTATGTTTCCATCCAGGAGTGCCTTTGAGGCAGGAGAGAAGGGGTTTATCGTGCATGTTCCTGAGCCAGCTGGTGATCTGTGTTTCAGGAGAGCTGCAGCTTGGTAACACAAGAGGATTGCTGTTCTGGCTATTCTGAAAGGAGTCTCAGGAAGTGGATACATTTTAAAGAGGGACTTGTGCTCTTCCCTGAGCCTGTAATGAGAGCAATCAGGAAAGCAAGATGATTCGTCATAAAACATCTATTGCTGGATGCTGAAGGAACAAATCCAAGATAGATTAACGAGATAGACTAATGGATTAAATGCATTTGTAATGTAGTTGCCAGTTAAATTTTTCACTGACTCTGAAGATGGTATGGAGTTTTCCAAATCTTCCTTGTTTGGATGTACCTTTAAAACAAATGTGACGTTTCAGAGGGTAAGAAGCGACAAACTGGGGACCGATGTATGTTTGTTTATCACTTCTCAATATGCAGAGGCTGAGGAATTTGTCAGCAGTGAAACATTCGGGATGGAGGATAGAAAAGAGTACCCTCACCATTGTAAAGTATGGAGTGAAGGAGAGGGATGTTGTGTTGGACTGGCCTCAGCTCCCAGCAAGTGCTTTTCTCCAGGAGTTTTGGTGCGTGGTTCACAGATTGTAGCTGTCGTGGCGCACACATCACAAAGCCATGCATTATGAATGTGTCTGTCTTTTAACTCGAGGCACAGGAGAAGCACAAAGATAAATTAGGTCTTCCCTAAATGAAGGAATGGATGACTTTCTAAAGTCGCACAAGACAAATCCCAACCATGCAAGGCACAGGCACAACCTTTGGTGAAAGGCATGTAGCCTTGGTCTCTGCATTGGCTCATCTGGAAATTCATGGAGTTATGCTGCACACCTTTTTGCAGTGTTGACTGCAAAGTTTGTGTTCGGGGTAGAAGTGGGGCTCTTGCACTTCTAATATGTGTATGAGAGCATGTTAATGCTTCTGAATGAGTCCAGAACCCATGATCCAGCTGCAAGCTGTCTTTTGCTAATGCAGCCTTAGTGTGAGCGCATTGATGATTGAAAATACCAAGTGGAGCAGAACTGGGAGCAAAGGTATGAGGAGTACTAATATATTTGCAGAAAACAGCAGTTAATTAGCTGTGGTTTCTGCAACTTCTGCTTGCTCTTAACCTGTATCAGCCTTATGAGCCTTTCTCTTATTAAGAGGTGTCAAGGCCATCACCCCTGTAGGTATTTTGATGCCTTGATTTCTGTGGGACTTAGGTGGCTCAACACTTTTGAGACTCTGAGTCATAGTTCCTTCAGTTAATGGATTTCAGCTGCAAAAGTTCTAGTCAGTTGTGAGTCAGATGATTATGTTGGTATTGGTTAGAAACGAAACACCTCATCTTGGTCAAAACCAATGCTTTTCTTCATGTGCAGTATCTCTAAAATCTACTCGTGTTTTGTTTCAGTCCTCTTAAAGTTATTTCTTCTGTATTGCAAGGCCTGTCACATGGAGAAACATCCCTATTTTTATTAGTGGTGATGAGAAGCAATTAAGTCTACAGTACAGGGTGACGCTATTTTGCAGGATTTTCTTGCAAGCCTAGGAAAACAGTGAAATGTGTTCTCCTCTCTAGGCTCAGAATAAGGCCTAGAAACTGGGTAAACTCTCAGATTTCAAAAGCATTCACCTTTTTTTAAACTCTAGATGCTACATCAGTTTTAATAAGGTACTTACAGACCTAAAATGAAAGTAACATTAGTGTGATTGTTGGCTTTGGTTTAAATCTCTATGGAATTCCTCAGATATGGAGAGATTCTCTTATAGTAAAGGACATGTCAGACATCATTTTTGTTTGTGAAAACCTGAAAGTGGTACTGGCTGGAACCCATGTACAAACAAAGGTGAACCTGTCTAACGAGCTCTGTTTTCAAGACAAAGGAAAAACAAAAAAGAAGACAGCTAATAAGTTGATATTTTATTTTTATGATCAACATTTTATGCATATCTGATTTGATGTAAAAATAAATACATCACTTTTAACTTGCTCTCTTTTCTCCGGCAGTTTTGTCATTTGTAGAACAGAGGGACTATAAACTCTGAGATATTTTTCTGTGCTTGTGTGGTAAAAACACAAAGTAATGTTAGCCCATGATTAAAGCTGTTATATATGATGATAGTTTAAATATTAAAATTAATCTATTCCTTGTAGAGGACAGTGTGAACAACACAGGGTATCACTAGATGCTCTATCACTTTAGCAATGTAAGACAACAATTTGCATTCCCAAATTTTAGTGAAGCTGCCTTTAAAGCAGAAGTAAACACAGACATAATATTTTCCTTGTAGCAACAAAGTTTATTTATATACCAGGAAACTTGTTGATGTTTAATATTTTCTCAAAAGCCTTCAGTACTAATTTCTACCAGCCAAAGCTGGTAGAACAGCTAAAATTGTCAACACAATTGACAAGGAGCAAAACTGAACTCAGCCAACAGGCAATTTGTGACTGTTCTGTGTTTCTGCTTTCTATAGGTAACAGCAAATGTCAGCGTGGATACACTCAGGAAACTCAACGCGTGACCTCAGAAAGAAGAGTGACCTTAATGGAAACCCTCTACTTGCTGCTGAGAAGTGGTTCAAGAAGTCACTGGACTTCATCTTGACATTTCAACCACATTTACCTTTGCTCAAATGGTCAGGCTGAGGGGGGGGGAGGCGGCTGCCATGAGCTGCCACACAATGATGTATCTAACATGTTTGAATGGGGAGGTGTGGTTTTGTTCCTTGGGCAAGGAAGAATAAAACTCCTTTGGCAGCAGAAGAGTTGAGGCTGGACAGTCTCAGGAACAACTTAGCAGGGCACAAGGTAGGATCAGAATAAAGTGGCTCCACTGAAGTGAGACTGTTTGCTGCTGATAGCTCCTGCTGCCTGCTGACGCTGCCAGGCCCCAGGCAAGAAGTGTATTCATAAAAGAATGTAAATTGGATCTCTCAGTATATTCAAGTATTTAACTCACTGCCTGTGCTGGTCAAAGTCACAGGCTTGGGCAAGGATTATCAGACTGCTGCTTGAAAATACTTTCCTGTAAAAACACCGTAATAAGAGATTGCTTTTGTTGAGAACCTGAGGCTCAGCTGTGTTTTTGGTTTGCATGGATCTATTCAGAATCAGGACTGACCTTAAGCAGCCTTCCAGGGGTGAGAGATACAAGCTGGAGTTGAGTTTTAAGTGAGGTAGACGGTTTTATTTGTGAATACAAGTTGTTTTAAGGTGTTTTGAGGAGTCACAGGGAGTTCAAGAAGGGTGAAGCTGTTTACATACACATAGCTAGAGACAGGATTATGTAGTTCTTGAACGACTGGTTTGATCAGCAATGTTTACTCTCACGTTCCTTTGCTTGTCTTTTCAGAGAACAGAGAAAAATGCTTTATATAAGTTCACTTAATATTTCCTACAACGTTTTTTAACTTGGCCTTTTTTAGCATTTGGACTATAAAAGCAGGGCATCAAACTATCATTTGGTTATCAACCTTGCTGTATCACTTCACTACTGCAAGAAAATACTCCCAACACATGAATACCAATTAGTCCACAGTTGTTTATAAAGTGCATAATGGCTGGAGTGGATCAATACATATAACAAATACATGAACCACAGGGCAACCTGGCAAATATGGAATAAAGAAAATATGACAGCTTAGATTCTTTATAGAGGCATAAACCCCAAGTCCCACTGAGATAATAAAAATAATAAACTATTCATTTTAATGAAAATATATGAATATATGAATTTATGTTAATGCTACTTGTACCAGACATCACTATGAATATTAAGCAAGTGCAGCTTATATTTTAATCACAGTTATAATTTGCATTCACAAAATATTTGGTTCCCTATGGTCATTTAGGAGGGTAAACCTTTTACTTTAATTTTTCTAAATAACTAATTGTAATGAAATATGTTTGTAAATTGCTGGGCTGATCTTCCTCTAGGAAGTATTACTGTTTTCAGGTAATTTGTCTGGAATGGTTATTTAGGCACTCTGACATTCCTCCTGTGTCTGGTCATGCCTTGATGTCAGGGGAATATTTTAGACTGCGACTATCCAAGTGCTCTGCTGCCAGGCAGTACCTCTCACTCAAATCCTTCTTTCAAAAAGAATATTTCTGCTTCATGAAGGGCAAGAGGGAGATGGGGAAAACCTTATAAAACCTGATCTCTGAATCTTCATTGTATCTGCACAGAAATTTTCTTGACAGTCAGTTTCTTGGCACTGACTGGCTGTCAGCAGGAGCAGCACATCTGAAAATGTGAGAGTCCAGCTCCTCACACAGGGTGGAGGGGGTTATACTGGGACTTCTTACGTGACACTTTATACAAAGAGTTATAAATTCATTCCAAACCTGTTTTTAGTCAAAACACAGTTAACATTGTAACAGGGTGAACACAAAGATCCAGTTCAGCTAAGTACGGGGTAGTACATGAAGTCTGTTAAGTCCTTGTGGATCAAATGTTCATTCTTGCAAGTAAATCCCAGTGAAGTTGGTTGCTGGTCCAGAAGATGAAAGCCTATGCCCTCCTTAGCTTGAAGCCTATGAATCTAGAATCTTAGTTTGACTTTTACTTAGGGAAAAAAGAGAAAAAGGTAATTGCCAATCTATTGTGTACTGTATCCTTTTTGGTTAACTTCATCCTCTCCTGTGTTTCTGACCCACTAAAACAAACTAAAATGAACATGCAAAGAATTCCAAAATATACAACTGCAGACAAGAAGAATGTGTGCACTACAATGCTTGATTGCACAGTCTGTGGGATTTAAACATGTGCTTAAGCACTTTGCTGAATTTTGACTTAAATATTTACTCATGCGGTAATTGAGATAATTTTTACAAATGGGTGTTTTAATCACTATACTGTAGCACCATTCTCTGCCCAGGCCAAACAATATGTCATTATTATGCTATGATGGATTAAGATTTTGCTGTTTCCTATTTAAATGTCCTTCGTTAGGCAGTTAAGAGGAAGGAGATATGATTATTTAATTACTGCTTTAAAGAAAAAAAAATCTTCTCTCTGGCTATTTTGTGGAAGAAACTTAAATTTATAACTTTATTCTGATAATTTGTTCTACAGGCCTAGGTGTCCCCAGGTGACCTAGGCAGGGACATGCTTCTCTGGGACTAGTGATATGTCTGGGGTAGGAAATGGATGGTTCTTAAAGTGCAGATTTAGGAGTCAAGGACAATAACATGCTAGACTTCCAGGATAGATCCTAAAAGGGACTGGGACTCTTGGTGCTTGGTTTTGCCCTACCTAAAGATAGGGTTTTTGTTGAGAGAATAGAGTTAAAATGTAAAAGGCACATGCTTGAGATTGCACATGGGCTAAAAGAGAGTTAAGCCAACAAACATAGCAATGGGAGTCAACTTAAACTAGGAGATAGGCAGTGCCAGTGGAAACATCAAAACCCTGGCTCTTTTGTATTTAAGGAGTTTTTTGAGGTCTGTAGCCAGTGAACTCTGTGAACAAGGTACAAAGACGGTAATACTTCCTGTGCTTAAAATGCACAAGGGGCGTGGGAGGGAACAGGACAAAGCAGCAAAAGGCTTGTGATGAGAATGTTCTCAGAATGAAGGAATTTAGGTTAAATTTTGCTCCAGCTGAGGAGATTCAAACATCCCCCTCCAATCTTCAATGAGAACATTCTTGCTATCCGCAAATTGGCTATTTTGCAGCAATAGGAAGGGATACCTTCCACATCTCCAAGTGAAAGTGGGCCAATGTAAAACCAATTATGCAAGAGTCATGGGGACAGAGCGGGAACAAGCAAGGGGAAGTCTATGACCTCATGGATAGAACTGAAAACCAAGAGTGTAAGGACAATATCAGTGTTTGAAAAGGTGGCCACAGACATACAACTCATTTGCCACTTGACAAGCAGATGCCTAAAGCTTTGCACTATTACAGTCAAATAAAATTCAGAAAGTATCAGGGTATGAGGATGCAATAAATGAAGTCATCCAGGCATAGCAGAGTTATATTATTATAGTGATTAGTTTTCTGGACATCAAAAGAGATAACAGTGGAGTGCAACCAAGGGGACTTTATTAACACAAGTCTGCAAACATCTCCATAGGAGCACTATGCTCCAGAGTTCTCAACAACCCTAAATATGTATCTGGTAAGTCAAACCTATGCTTTCTGTGTGCCAGGGGAAGTCCAAAAGTTCCTGACCTCATTGCTGGAAGCAAGAACAAATAGGCACTGATTAGACTCAAGTTAAGGGTATTTCACCTGAGGGCTCATTAACTATAAGAGAAAGGGAATTGGGATGCCTTTTGAATGTAATAAAACACAGTGCTTGTACTGTGAAAAAATACTGCCTTGATGGCAAAATATGTATATAATGAGTTTTGTGCTAAAATTATAAAGATACAGTTTAAGAAACAAATTTCCAACAAATAATAAGTAACAACTACAAGACCTAACGTTAAGAAAGTTTGCAATTACTAATCTGGATACTAGAAAACATAGAACAAAGCAAAAATATAGTATAGGGCTAATGTACAGTTTAAAATTATGCTATAATTTGGTATGATGTTGAATATAATCAGAAGAAGTCTGATTAGCAGATACAAAAAACCCCCACAAAGATAATGAGGAGATTCTACTAAATAAAGCCAGGATGAAGGACCACCGCCTCCCTAAGATCCTGCTTTATGGTGAACTTGCCACCGGCTGCCGCAAGAGAGGAGCTCCGAAGAAAAGATACAAGGACTCCCTGAAGCAACAACTCAGCCTCGGGCATATTGACCACCATAACTGGTCCACTCTGGCCTCCAATCGGGAGGCCTGGAGACACACCATTTATAACGCTGCTGATGCTTTTGAGAAGGCACGCAGGATCACCCTTGAGGAGAAAAGACAACGCAGAAAGAATCGTGCCTTGCAGAATATACCATCCAAGGAGTCTTTCTGCTGTGTCTTTTGCAACCGGACTTGCCTCTCTCGTATTGGCCTTTTTAGCCACCAACGCGCTTGCAAGAAAAGTGGGTAGAGCCCTTCCCAAATCTTCGTTCGCGAAGCCTAGCCATGATGATGACTAAATAAAGGTAAAGCTTAATACTGCTATTAAATATGGAAAGAGTAAAAAGAGAAATTGGCCTGCCATATTTTAAATATGGAGCAAAAGTTAACTATTAAAGATACCCTTTTTTAAAAAAACCCAAGCAAAACCAGACCTCACCAAACCATAAACCAAAAACAATAAAAAAGGGAAATGTGGCTAGTGACTCATCAGGAAGCTCAGCTGAAGGAAAAAAATTAATGACACCAAAAGGCCACTGGGAGCTCTCTATAGGAACGTTTTCTTCCCATTAAAACCTGTGTGTTTATTAATGCCTATACAAGTAGTGCTGGACCGTAAAAGTTTTCAAACCAGATGCAGAAGGAAGATGACTTTGCCACTGATGTTCACCCATATAAAATTTTAGTGTTTGATTAGTGCTTGCAACAGCCCTGGATTCACAGATAATAGTTGACACATCAGCTCAGTATAGGATACATAAACAAGTATTCCAGAAGCTTCACTGAAAAAGCTTGAATGTTGGAATCAGTTTATAAAACCCAGAGCTGATGGACATTGGAAGATTTCTGCAATTTAACAGAATATATTTGTTTCTCTGAATCTCTCAGAATGCATACTCCAGGTGATTTAATTTTGATATCAAGAAGTCTATTATGCAAAATTCTCAATATTAGAATAAGAACAGCAGTATCTCTGGCTATGCATTGGTATTCATAAAAATAAAGTTCGTGTCAGTGGAAAAAAAGATGGAGATTAAGTAGCACTGAAAGAAAGTGTGAATAAAACAGAAAATCACACAATAATTATATGCTGGGCAATCTCTTACAGAATTTATCTTCAGAATCCTAAGAGAGAGGCCTTTACAGCAATTATAAAGGGATATATGTAAGCTTGCATGGTGGATTTCGGAAAAACGTGAGATAGGCACAAACATGTAGACTTAGAGCAACAAGTTTGCACTTTGCAGGAACCATAATAAGACAGACTTTCATGAGAGTGAAAGTGTGAAACATTCATTCTCAGATAGAGCCACTACTGACAAAACCAAGAGCCAAAACCCAGAAAGAACTTCTATTTGCAAACAAGTGGTCTTTGGCATTTTTATCTTCTCAAGGGAGAAGAAATTAGACACATTAGCAGCCGGATTTAATTTTAAGAGATGATCTGAGATAGCTGATATGATAAGAACAAGGAGGAGCGCTCAGGAACCCTCTGGATGCCTCCTCAAAGTTTTGGGAGCCAAGTACCTTCCTTCTTCAGGAAGGCTCTTCTCTGGTTGGAAACCAAATCCTCGGCCGACAACTTACAGGTAGTTTTGAAACTCCTTCCAAATCAGGATGAACCTAATCAACCTCTCTCCTGAGCCAACTGAAAGAAGCATTTTCCACTAAATCCTAGTGGAGTTAGAGAAGAAAGATTACGCTGATGCAAACCAAACTGTATTTCAGGAAAGGAATTCCCTTAGGTAAGTGGAAGAAATTCTTCTGTGACATTTAGCACATCATAGAACCTGAAAATTAGGCTTTTACGCAGTGTATAGGTACAGAGAAAATGTTTTGTTTTTCTTGGTAGAATCCCTGTGTTTAATTGGAATATTGGAGAAACATGAAAAATGCTTTCAGAATTGAATTAGCATGTGAAACGACTTTCCTTGTGCCTTGGGTTCAAGTGCTTCAAAAACAAGGAACAAGAGAAGACTGTTCATTATAATTTGTTTAATTATTGAACCATTAGTGCCAAAGATTAGGGACACTGAAGAAGTTGAGTAAATAAATGTACTGGGAATAGATATCATATGCTGATTACTTCATGCTGGCTCTACAAAATACCAATTTAATGTAATGGAAACTTTCATTTGGGAACCAGTTTACAGGCAATGCCTGAGTTTCAAAAGAGGATAACTGCCTCCTGAAAGTGATGTCAAAAGGGTTGGATATGGAGATATAAAAACCAAAATGGAAGAGCTGTATAAGTTATCATATTAGGTTTATGTTATCAAATTTATCTGTAATGATGTGAACAGACGAATGTTGCTATAGATAGAATTAACACAGTTTTCCTTAAGCCCTGTATACTTTTTTAGTGAAAAAAAAAAATTAAGACTTTAATAAGTATTTTTTTCCTATGATCAACATGAAAAATAGTAGGGACATTGGAATTGCATAGACCACTCATAGATCAATCTGGAGCTATAATACATTTTTACTGGAGAAAATCTATTATGGATTAAAGCAGAATAGAGGTGGTCATATATTTCATGCTAGAACTACGTATTGGGCTTTATTCCAAAATTATGATCCCAAGAAAGTGCATTTAATAATTAGGTGTGTGTGAGGTATAATGAAAAAAGAATCTTTGGCTGAAAAAAAGAACATTTAGACTACTAAAATAAATAGAAAGATCTCTCCAGGGATGAATGATGCTGAAAATAAGGTATATTACATTAAAATGTGTGCACAATAAGTTAATACAGATTACTTGCTTAATTGAAACGCTTCTGGAAGAAAATAGCAACAGTAACTGCATAAAAGCATTTCAGACATAGGATAGCATTTTGGTAATTAAGATTATGTCTAGACCATCTAGTTATGACTGTTTTTTTCAGAGGTAAACCACATTAAACTATTTAGTTATGAAGTGCAGATTGTAAATATGAAACAACAGGGAAAGAATAAAATGTAAAAACTGAAATGAGCAGAAGTAGGTGATAAATATTGGCTTTGCTACTAATCAGGTAGTGTAAGTTCTGTGCTGCCTGGTTCACAGAATATTTTTCTCTCTGTATAATAAAGTACATTTTGTTGTGTTGGATATCTGTCTAAAATGCCAAACAAACTGTCTTTCAGAAAAATTATATGGCACTGTTGCATTTCAATGTCTGCTGGAAATCTGACAGGAATAATAAAAAATCCCAAAGACAGGGAACTCAGCTAGGTCTTAAAAGTATGCAGTGGGAATTGGAGTGCTAACAAGATTTCAGCTGCCCTTTGTATATAACCTCTTTTAAGCCTGAACCTGAGCCCTTTATTAATATTTTTTACAATCCACTTAGAGAAAAAAGTAAAATATCTAATAAGAGACACTTCCAATTGTTTGGGTGTTAAAAACAAGAATAAAAGTAATAATATGCCTTGCCTAGGAAAACAAGGCATCAGCAAAAGAAGGAATTAAGAAGATGTTATGGTCTGATACTTCAGAAGAAAAATAGTAGGAAGAAATATACCTGTAAGATCATTTAAATGTCCATCTGTAGTTGTCTGTACCTGTCCTGTCCCAAATCTCCTGCTCCCAGCCTTGCTGAAAATGTTCAGTTTTCCCTTGAAATCTAAATTCTCATGATAAAGGGGAAAGATTAGCTGTATAATTATATATATTATAATAAGCCCTATTTTTTTATTTATAAAAAACTTAATGGATTTTCTCAGACAGTAAAAGATCAATATATAACATTTTTCTGAATAAGTCCCAGTCACAGAAGGCTATGTTATAGTTTCTGCCCAAGAGACAGCATCAGAGACTATCTAAACTTGTCAACCCCGGGAAAGGACAGGGTAAACAAAAGTTTAATGGAAGCAACTGTTCGTTCAGACCATGGATATACTAATTCTGGGGAGGTCAAAATTTGACTTCTGCCTATATTGGCAGTATCTTTTTAATACCCAGCTGCAAGCATCTTTTCAGCACTAAAATTATTTTTAATGCAATGTTTCCTACCCTGGATGAAAATAGTTTTTATAATCTAAAGTGGGACTTGAGCCCAGTATCCCAATATATAAAGCCATTACATTAACCAGCTGAGATGCTCTGTCATAAAAAGATAACTACCTTTACATAAATAACTCCTGACTATGCAAGCAGGGCTCATCTTTGAAGGTGAGAGAGAACATTGGAGTTTATTATATTGTACAAATGATAAAAATGATATTTATAGACCAGACTACAATGACCCTAGTGATGAGCACTGAGAGATTTACACTTTAAGGGGAAAAAAACTTTTTAAGAACTGACATCATCATCAAACAATTTGTGTTTCTCGGTGAATCCACAAGCTGAGCATGGTGTTTTAATGACTAGAAATCATGAATATTAAACTGGAGAAAAGTTGACAGTATTTAAATGAGCATCATTAAGAGACACATAAATTAACAGGATTTTTAGTTCTTGTGGAACCGCCGTTTCAATGTTAATTAAACAACTGGAGTGCTCTTGTGCATTCCCAGCAAACTGTCCCTAATGTGTTCTGCTGAATATCATTATGGGTGGCTGCCTTGCTGTTTAATTATTTTCAAGCTGATTTTTTTTCCCCGTTGCTGCAGTGGTTTTATGCTTGTCTTGCATTCAGAAGGCGATGGGGCTTAATCCCAAAGGAGTCTGTCAGTTTGATCTACATGTGGTGCTTATACTGAAATACCCATTTTTGTAACTAATAAAACATGCACATATAGTGTTGCTGCCTAACCCTGCTGAAAAAGCCTCACTATTGACTGCATTATCTTTGTACGTAACAACCATTTGATGACTTACTGGGATTTTAGCAGTAGTTCTCTATCACAGTGGTAATCATTATTTATTCCATTCTGCACACGCAGGTGGTAAAGAATATGAATTTAGATATAGAGAAGAGAAGCAAAATAAGCATGAGATCTAGTTATTTTCTAAATGTGAAGAGAAATGCTGCACAGAGCACTGTGTGCTGTATCTGTTTAGCAAATTCACTCTTCAGCTGTTCCTTTACTGCCCTGTGCATTATGTATGTGCACATCAGGAATTAAAGCAGGGTTTCTTTTCAATCTTGGACATTCACCTACCCCTCTTGCTACCAGATCTTTAGGGAGAACAGGCTCTGTTTGATTCTCCTTCAATAGACCTTGCCTTGCCAATCTCCTGTAGCTGGCTCTGCATCCTTCCCTTCCCGTGGCAGCCAGCACTGTGCCTGCCTCACAGGAGTCCCCAGCCGTGTTTGAAGGAGACATTCCCTCAGATTTCCACATGTATCCAGGCTTCCTGTGGGGTTGCTGCTCATCCAGAGGCTGGTCACAAGGCTGTACGGACTCTTGGGATCTGATGCCACCTCTGCTGCTTAGATGTTTGTCCATGTTACCTCTTCTCTTGCCTGGTGGTTGCCCATCCTGTCTGCTCTCTCCAGACCCAGCACATACAGGTAAACACCCCAGCTGAGCTCACCAGGGCCATTGCAATGTGCACTCTAATCCTGGTGCTAAAGCAATGCCAGGTGTTTACGTAGGCTCCACATAAAGGGGCCACTGAGGATTGCTCCAGCCTACACAGTGAAGAGGACGTGGCTATTTCCTGCTCAGGCAGAACAGAGCAAAGACTCTAAATATTGAATGAATTTGTATTAAGTCATATGTTACTGTCCTGCTTCCTTCCCTGCTACCCTGCAGTATCATTAGAATCAGAAGGCACTACCTTCAAGTTGTGGCTATTTATTACTGAAACCCACCAAACCTAAATCTTTCCTTGGTAGCTGTTGATGTATTCCTACACCATTTAACCTTGACAACAGTCTGGCCTGCAGAATAAAAACTTAGATGGCAACACGACAAATTGCTGGGTGGCCAACCTGAGTATCACAAAAGGTCTTTTTAAACTTGTGAGTTGAGGGAGGGGAAAAAAAAAGTCCTAGTTTTCTGTCTGGGAAAAGTCAACCTCGGTGGTTGGTGGTACTATCCTGTAGTATTACTCTGTGACTAAGTAAGGCCGAGGAGTGCAAGTGTTAAAAATGTTCTACCATCCTACACATTTGGAATGCCTGTAACACACCTCTTACTGTTAGTGACAGCGGCTTTCTCCATGGAGTTCAGCAAGCCATAGAGATAACATAGTTAGTGTTACTGTGTTGAAGTTATGAGAAATAAAGTAGATGGAAATTGAAATTCTGACACATTCCTCAGATTTAGAATTATCTTTCACTCTAAAAAAATGCTTTAAATCCAATTTTCTGAGAAATATGACTGAACATTTGTTGATGGGGGAAAAGTAGTTTGCATCCAGGCCTCAATTTAATTAACTAAAAGTTGTTTCTGAATGTTTTTCCATCCTACCTACTTACTCACTGTTGCCTGTATTAATAGAAACAGTTGATACATGTCTTTAGGGGAACTTCCTATCTAATTAGTAGATTTTTTCATACTGCATCTTGCCAATAAAAACAAAATTAAAATAACTAAACAAAGCTAATCATGTGGCGCTTTGAAATACCTGTCACATAGTTGAATATGTATTTTCTCCTTCCCTTATTGTACACTACAGCAGTTAATAGGTATTTATACATCATGCATTTCACTTTTTGCTGGAATGTTGTTGTGATGTGTTTGTTCAGAAGGTGATACCCAGGTCCTTTATGAACTGTTCCTGACTGGAACAACAAGAAATGAGGTAGTTGTTGTTCACAGAGTAAGCAATTGTGTGATGCAAGCAAGTTCTTGGCTTTATTTGTTTAGACCTTTATCCTTGGAGATCCTCTCTCTTCCCCAAATCTCAAAATAGTTGATGACTAGACACGTGAGTATTGAATGTAGGTGTGAAATAGCGTAGGGGTCGGGGTGTCTGGATGTGAGATCTAACCTGGGTTACATTTGGAGCGTGATTTAGCCTTACTTCGGTTTGAGACATTGGGAAATGGTGCTCTTTGCATTATCTCTTCAAAAATGTGAAGTAGTCCTTGATTTGGGACTTCAGCACAGATTTAATAAAAGATATTTCCTATATTCTCTCAAAATTTAAGACAACGTGATATTGTTTCAATTTGGCTCAAGTTAATAACAGGGTTTATTTGAAGGTAGACTTCAGTGAGTCACCTACTTAATGAACTTGTACTAACTTTGACCATTCACTTAGGGTTTCCTGACTACAGGGAGATGATCCAAGGCAGAAGTGTGTGTGGATGGATCCTATATAGCATTGGGGAATATAAAGCTAAATTAATCCATACTGGATATAGCTGCTAGAGCAGGTAATTAAATTAAAGCAATTTGCATTGTTTCAGATTATATACCACAAGAAGCTGGCAGAAGCATAGTGCTGCGTTTTACTATTTTGAAATACTTGTCTAAGGAGGGGTGGGTGTGTTAACTCCCAGGACTGTTTATGCCAGTGGGAAGTTGTAAATGCCAGCAGCAAATGCAGACAGTTACAAGGTGCTGCCAATGCAAAGACAACCACAACTGTACTGCATCGAAATCTTGGCTACAGGTTTCAGGAAGGAGAGTGACAAACCTAGCAGAAACCAAAAGTCCCACCAGGTCAGCCAGACAGCAAGCCCCAAAATAATTTAGTGATCAAAGTAGGAGGCAGGCTTTTCTCTACACAGAAATTTGTAGGACGAGTAATAACGTCCATAAAAAGAAAACAATATCTTGAGGGTCATAACAAATGCAAATTCATACCACTGTTGAAGGCTGTAGCTTACTTGTGTTGAAGGGCAGTGATCTGACTAATTTATATATATTATGATGGTCACATGGAAATTACTGTGATTCATTAAATCAGCTTTTACCTTTGTCTCACGAAGTTCTTGCAAATATCTAGTACAGTCTATAAATTCCTACTTTTCTTTTGTAAGAAAGAAGAAATATGAACCTTCAAAAAGGTATTCATAATGAAGATGACTGTGTCATCTTATTCCTCGTGTTTGACTTCTCTAGTAAGTACTACAGAGCACAAACTACTATTCCAACTCAAGGCAGTGTAAAAGGCAGTTATTTGATTTTGCTGGGCCCATAGCATAAGATCAAGTACTGTTGTTTTGTTGCTCAGTGTTTTACAGAGATTTTTGGAGTGTTTCTGTGTCATTTAAGTACTGCAAATTATGACCATTGTCTTGTCAAGGAGGCATTACACGGGTGAATGGCTTTGTAAAAGTCACAATGACAAAAACACATACAAGCCTATGTTTCCTTATTTTGGATTTGTGTCTTTGCTGTCCTTGAAACTTCAATTTACCATCTGCACATGAAGATGGTTCTGAAGATGTCTGCAGGTTTTCCAGCAGAATCCCATTTCCTAATTCTTGCATCTGCAATTCTAAGCCCAGGTACTTTTCTATTACTTTTCTCTCAGCCAATGATATTTTTGCTATCTGTAATCTTAAGACATTAAAAACTATGGACGTATTTTAAATATGTTTTCTCTGTACATGGGAAGACTACTGAGCTTTCTGACTCTATGACTAAAATAAAGATGTAACGAGTCCTGTGTTCAAAACCTGAGCACTATTACATGTAGTTCAGTGGATAAGTGCAGTAGATTAATCCTCTGAGTAGCTTTTAAGACTGGCCTGCTTGCTTGAATCAGCTGCTGATACAAGTTTTGGGTACTGAACAGGGGAAGTCTGGGCTAGATTATCAGCCCCACAGTGTATGTGTTCATTTATATCTGTGTAAATTCTGTACTGTGTCCTATTTTAAACTCTCCATAGAGGTGCTAGGGATGTAATAAGGTGATGGAAACCTGGCCCAAACTCACCATCTCTTTTTTTATGGCTTTCCCCAGTGGAATTTAACAAGGTAATAAAACTGGGTTTTGGCACCATTGCTCTTCTGAAAGGATCTGGGGTAGCGAACCACAGGCAAACCCTGGGCATCACTAGTTGCAGCTCTGTGCAGTTTATGATGCACAGGTACGAGCTGTGCACACTTATACTGTCTCTGGTGCACTGGGCAAGCCAGGTCAAGTTTTTCTTAGTGTGCAGAAGGAAAGAAGAAGGTTGCAATTCCATTACTTAGAAAGTAATTGAAAGCAGGGAATGCACAATAGAGAAAAGCCAGCAAGCAACACAAGGGCTTAAAGATGGCCTAAAGGAATAGGGAATGTTCTAGGGACAGGAAACCAGGGAAGAGCTGGGCCCTTGCTTTAGTGCCTGGTTTTTCTGATCTTTACTTCTGGACATGAAAATCCTGGAACTAAATGCAAGCTCAACTAGACAAAACTAAACTAAAATCAAACCTGTTTGAGGCCTTTTCCTTTGGTATCTCACCTCTGGACTTGCACTGACGTGCTAATTGCCTTACTCACAAGCCTGTGCTGCACAGGTGCACTCTGCCTGGAGCTACACAACTGTGGCTGAAGCCCCCAGAGGAGTTGGCACCTTTGGGGCAGTGCCAGGTGCCTGGTCCTGCTGGGCACTGCACATCCAGGAGAGCTGAAATTATTTGCAGGTTTGTAACTACATTGTTTGAGACAGAAGCTCCTGAGCAGGAGTGTGTAGCCAGCTCTCTGGCAATTGAAATTCAGGTTTTGAAGCAGCAGTAATCTGATACTCAGCTTCTTGGACTTCGAGCTGCTCCAGCACACACATCAGAGCTGTACACACAAAATCAGATATAAAACAACTTTTCAAAAATCTTTCTTTGTTCAGAGCTTTTTATGTTTATTTTTCCCGTATACAATGACGATTTTAGTTAAAATAACATTGCATCATTTGGCTCAGGTTACTAGATAATTGGGGAGTCTTTAAAGCAGATTTTCAAGTTGAGAGTAATGGAGACAATTTATAGTAGAACAGATGGTTGGCCTTCATTTGCCTGTTGACAGGTAGCGTGTTGTCAGCACTTCAGGTTGTTATCATACAGAGAACAGCAGTTCAGAATCTTAATTGGGACCCAAAAGGATATACTCTACAGCTTTTTCTGGGCGTTTACAGGCACAGGAAGAAGTACAAAAGAAAATAGGGAGGAGGAAAGAAAGCTGATCTATACATGTGATTCGAATGCAAAAATTTCGAGTTTGTGTGCAATGATTTCAGCGTAATAATCATTTGGTGAGAAGAAGGCAAAAATAGAGAGGCTGAAAAAGGTCAAAAGAGTATTACTTCTCATGCACAAGGTATTGCCTGGGAGTGCACATCCTCACACGAGTGTTTCCTGTTGTAGCAATAACAAGCAGTTTGTTAAAGCAGGCAGAACACACGGTGTGAGCAGCTATGCAGAGCACCTGGAAGAGTTTTGTGAAAATTGAGAGATTTCTGATTGAAATTTTTTCCTCTGTGATTCGGATGTTCACTATACTGAACAGGAAGCAGCTGAAATCACATTCTCTGAGGCAGCAAAATTGTGATTACATGTAAAGTACTTGTCCTAGCTGGAAGAATATGTAACAAAATCTGTAGCACTTTTCAAATAGCAAGGTCTGCGTAAGTATTACTTAATCAATCTCTGGCTTTGTTATCTTAATATTTTTTTTATTATACTTAATTACTTTATTTGGTGTGCTAAACTCCTCCTGGGAGTCTGTCTTTTCAAAAAGTCGATGTTTCCAAAGGGTTTGAAGAAAAATGCTGTTTGGATAACGGCTGGGAAACTAAGGTAGGTGCTGGCAGCAAGAAAGCTGGCAGTGTGGTCTGTCAGGGACAAATTCCTCTCATACATGCTGCTTAGAGAGATTGCCCTGAAATAATGCCATTATCCTCAAGAATATTGTCAACCTTTGCTCTTCAAATATTCTTTATCTCACACATCCAGTTATGAACTCCTTTCACAACTCATTATTATTATTGAGGGCTAACACTGTGCTTGGCCCGAGACAGTAACACGTAAATCCTGCTCAAAGGGCTAACAAGCTGTGGTGGACTGCTTTCTTGCAGATATGAAATCAAAGTCTAGAAGCAGGTCACATCCCAGCTGTGATATTTTCCCAAGGAAAGCAGCTCCATTAAGCCTACAGCCAAAGTGTGATCTCCATCTGAGGGGCACGTGATGCTCTATTATTTAGGAGCGGAGTATTTTAAAAAACCAAAGTCGATCTCTAGCAGCTGCCTCTTTTTTAAATCTTGAAACAAAAAAGGAAAGAAAGCAAACACTCTTTTTAGGAGTAATGAGACATCCGAGGAGATGCCGTTTTAAAGCTATTTGAGATTCCACGCAGCAGTACAACAAACACCTATTGCTGCAGAAATTTCAGGAACATGTGGGAGATGCACGCAAGCTGGATTAGAAACAGAACGTCCTCTAGCAAGCTTCATTTTTTTTCTTTTTTTTTTTTTTTTTTTTGCAGCAAGCCACAAACGCTACTTTCATCCTCAAAAAAAAAAAAGGAAGAGAACTTTACATAGGCTGGGAAGTGTGAGGAATTCACCCCACTGTACCTTGCCTTGCTGATAATCAGGTGAGCTCAGCCTTCAGCACACACCACTGCCTCAGCTGGGCACCACGGCTGCACTTGTGGCATATTCATTCTACAGTAAGGGTTGGACACTCCCTGTTTCACCCTTGCAAAGGATTATTTTGGCCAAATCATGATTGAAAGGATATTTTTAGCTGGTTTCTGCAGACAAAATGTCAGAGGATTTGTTTCTGAGTCAGAGATAGAGGTTCTGTTTGGAGTGTTTCTGGAGCACTGCTGCATCCCTGCCACGTTACATTGTGGAGTTACTGAGTTTATTGTTTTGTGCTGGTAATTAAGTCGGTGCTAAATATTGGACTGAGAGCTATAGCACCCATGCATGGGGTCAGTGACACCCAGCTTTGTGCAGAAAGCCCTGATGAAAGCTGGGCATACTTCGGTGTTTTGAGAGATTGGAACCAAGGCTGGGCTTTGATGCCCAGTACAGGCATAATCCAGGTAACAACACTAACAACCGGTTTGCCTCTCCCCACTGCTGCATTCGTGTGTGCACCTGGAAGGTCATGAATAGGATAAAAGCACCATTTATTTACTCTCTTTGCTCATGGAGATCTTGGAGACCTTGCTGACCCTGAACTAGAGAAATTAGCTGAGCTCAGGTGATACAAATGCATTCTCGCCAGGAAGGAAACGAAGGTCTCCTGACCAAGTCTGTGAAAAATTGGGTTGAGCCGAATTTCAATAGTGCTGTTGGTTTTAAGGCCTTTATTGGTCTCTGTGCCATGACTGCTCTTGTTGGGTGTGCCTGATATTATTAACCTCCTACACAGTCCTCCCCATCTGACAGAAAACTGCCTACCTTGCAATCTTTGCCAAAAACCTGTTCAATCTTAGGCAGCTCTAACAACTACGTGCACAATGTGATGAGGTGAACAGCTGTAGAAGTGAGAGATATGGGAAACAGACTAATTTCTCTTTTATGACCAAGAATAGGATGAAGGATCTGTGCTAATACTAAACACAGTTATACTAAACCTCAATCTGCTTTGGCTGTTCTTAAGTAGTTATTCTCTATCTGATGTTTTATCCTTTAAATTAATCTGCCTCAGCTGCAGAGGTATGAGCAGATGCTTAAAGACTACCTTGCTGAGAGGGCTGAAAACACAAAGATGGGGATATTTGACAGATATTTCACATTTAGCTTGCCAAGAGTGTACCATATTCATTTGCAGCTGAACCTTAGGGATAACATGGAGCTCACAAGTCTTTATGAGGGGTGGGATCACAACACCTTGTCTGTAACCTGCCCGCTCCTCCCAGCCATTGCACAAGGGCCCTTGGCTCCCAGCTTCCTTGGGGAGCAACTTATGGCATCTGCCAGGGATGTGTGGGGTCAGAAAGACAAAGACAATGTTTCCTATGTCCTTGTTTCCCATCCTGCACTCCAGGAGAGTCAGGTACATTGTGCCCTTAATTATCCCCAATTAATAATTAAGCCCTTTTTTGTTTCTTTCTCTTTTTTTCTTTTAAGAGGTTTCTCTTTCCCTTCCATTTTCTTTCCTTACTGTAACATTTTCTTGTAATACTGGAAAGCATTTCTTCATTGTTTGGACTAATTTCTAAATAGATTAAAAACTGTTGTAGCAGTCAAGCTTCAGTTCCTTCATTTATTAGATTCAGAAGACAGCAAATTCCTTAAAACACAGATATAAACAATTATGGTAATGCATTCTGATTTTATAATTAGTTTTCATCACAGGAAACATATAAGTTCGGGCTTCAGATTTTTTAGTACACTCCTCTCCTCCCATCTTTGACTTTGAAGTTCATGCATTTCTGTTCTCAGCTTTACTCCCAGTCCTTGGTGAGCCATGTAGTAAGGGACAGAAACTCAACTCTCAGAGACGCCAAAATATAAGAGAGAAAGTCACAAAAGAACATGGACCTGTTGGAGTGAGCCCAGAGGAGGCCACAAAATCATCAAGAGGGCTTGAGCACCTCTCCTATGGAGACAGGCTGAGAGAGTTGGGGGAGTTCAGCCTGAAGAAGAGAAGGCTTCAGGGGAGCTCTTAGAGCACCTTCAAGTGCCTAAAGTGGCTAAAAGAGCTGGAGAGGGACTTTGGACAAGGGCATGGAGTGACAGGACGAGTAGGAATGGCTTTAAATTGAAAGATGGTAGACTTACATTAGATATTAGGAAGAGATTCAACCTGTGAGGCACTGCAACATGTTGCCCAGAGACGTTGTGGCTGCCCCATCCCCGGAAGTGCTCATGGCCAGGTTGGATGGGGCTTTGAGCAACTTGGTCTAGTGAAAGATGTCCCTGCCTGTGGCAGGGGGATAGAATGAGATGATCTGGAAGGTCTCTTCCAACCCAGACCATTCTGTGATTCTGTGATGTTTTTCAATTACTTTTGTGGGCACAGAATTGAGCTGTCGGAGCTTTGCTGAAAGCTGAATTTGGACCCTTGTTGTTACTACATACAACAAGAGCTTCTTAATTTTTGTTTTAATTACTTTTGTCTTGCATATCCAGAAGGATAGGAAATGAGTTTTATTAATACATTGAGAGTGTAATGATCATTAAAGAATAAAGAAAGGATTATAGTATTCTGGTGCAGTCCTCCCACATGGAACCCTGAAACCTAATTGTAGCCCTTGAGGGTTTGAGCATTGCCCTGCTTAATGATAATTTGTGTCACTGCTCCAAAAAAAGAAGTGGCTGTTAGGGCAGGAAAAAAGCTCTGATGAACAACGGGAGAGATTAAATTAGCATGAATGGGCAGAAGCCCCATATGTGATCGCAGGATCCATTAAGAGAGGTATTTCCAGGAGAAAGAGGGAAGTATTAAGACCATTGTACAAAACACTGATGAGCTTTGAACAATCTCATCTGTATAATTCTCATCACTTACCTTCAAGGAAAACAAAGTCAAGCTGAAACAGGTGCTGGAAAGGACAGTGGGGTGACAAGGAGAAACTGGAGAGCTTGCCTGACAAGTGGGGATGTATCTATTCTGTGTATTGAAGTACAGCAAAGAAAGCCTTGAGCTAGCACCTGCCCAAGATTGTGCATCCAGATGGTGCACTCAAATCTGGAAATAGCAGCCTCAGTGTAGCCCTGAGCCTCGAGTGCAGTGCAGCAGCACTTCTTTGCTCAGGTGGAATGATGTGCTGAAGCACCTTTATGGCTTTCTAGAACTCGATCTGGCTCCCATGGAGTCTGGCTTGCACAGCTCTTCTCCTTGTGTTGTAATACATCCTAAAAGCTTGCTGAAGCTACACAAGTCAAGACCAGAGGGATATAATCTCTCTCTTTATAAGGACACACACTGAATTTTGTGCCTACATGCAATGGATAGGGTGAGTGAAGAAGGAAGAGAAGAAGTGATTAAACCTGGGGCAAGATGTGCTTAAACTGGTCATGAAAACAGTAGGAGCTCCAACCAGCAGAGGAGCAGTTCTGCAGTGGCTTTGCCTTAGTATTCAGTCTGGCTCCTAGGAAAGGTTTATTGCCTTCACTAACAAGTTAAAAGATACCACAATATTGCCAACTACAGTTGTTCAGCCACTTCTGGGTGAGAACTCTGACGCGGCAACTGATTTTCAGCACGTGGTAACTTCTGCAAAGCCTGGACATGGGAAGTAAAGATTTGCCTAAAACTACTGTGTGTTTAGGAGACCAAGTTCGATACCAGTTCCTGTGGCATGGAAGTTGCTTTAAAGCCTGTATATGGCAAAAAAGTGCGGTGTGAAATTCTAAAAGTTTGGCTGAACTTATCCAATGCATAATGTTGATGTCTAGTGATGACCTGAGATCTGCGCTAGAGCACTGGTTCAGTATGAATATTAACTGAACTCTGACCTCCCAGGATCTCACTGGTCCTGCCTCTGATCTTGATTCATTTGTGGTGGGCCTAAATAAAAGTTCTACTAGCACAGAACATGATTGCTCCTTATCTGTGGCAGAAGACAGTCCTGCACAAAAGGCTTTTGTATAACTTTGCACAGATCCGAAGCTCAGCTGAAATGAAGATTTCTGCATGTGTAGGGCAAGGCTTACAAGATGAGTCCCCGCTGTGCTGTCATCCCTGAGGCAGTGGTGGGGCTGTGGGGAAGGACCCATCTGAGAGCAGCAAACGGGTATGAAGAATCTCTGCTGTGTGTGCTTAAGCACTGCACCAAAGGCAGAATACATTTGTTTATTTCGCTCTTCAAGGCAATTTGTACTGACTAGAAGAGACAGAGACCGTGGAGGTTAAATATTCAGGGTGGGGATTTAGCTGTATGGATCCTATTAAGGTTAATGGAAGTTGTACCACTAAGTCCCTTCGCGTCACTCAGTGAATAGTCAGGAATCCTTGTAGCGTGAGCCTTAACAAGAGTTTAGTCATAAGCAGCAGCAGCACAAGAAATAAAACTCATTTGATGAGCTAAATAAAATCCTTAATTTAAGAACAGCAAGTTTTGTCGTAGTTGCTGTTATATTCAGAAGCTCAGAAAAACAAAGTTAAAGAAGAAATTCAGATTTTGTAGGAAGCAATTTCCGTTTTCTTGTCTGAGATCCTTTTCTAAGGCTTATGGTGCAACAGTTTTTAGTATTATCCCCATTAAGATGTCATCAAATTCCCAATCTGTCCTGCTTCAAATACTTCCTGAGAAATTTGAGCCACCTTATCTACACTGAGAGCTGAGCATGTTGAGCCCTTGGCACAAACTGGGCTGCAGTGGAAGTGCAATCAAGATACGACTCTAACCTTGGATGTAGCAGTCCCAGGTCTTTGACCTGTGATGCTCTTTCTGTAATATCCAGGTGCAGTATTCCGACACGCACAGTACTGCACTCTGGATTGTTGGATTTCTTTCTGGTGGACCATAACAGAAAACAGGAGGGGAGGGGAAAGCTGTCTTTTATGCAATAAATCGTATCTCACTGGGATGTAGGGAAGTTGCAGACACCCTGGATTGGACAAATTTGAATTCTTCAAATTTAGAGGATCCCCTAGGAGCCTCTGTAATTCTCCTGAAAATGCTTCATGTGATAAGATCTTTGCCTCTTCAAAAGTGGCTTTTGAAGTCACTTTTTGCAAAAAACTTTGTTCACCTGTAGGAAGATAAGGGTTAAAAAAGCTTTCTGCCTCTAGGAGAAAACAGTAGATTATCAGCCTTATCCTCCTCAGAAACATCCAGATAGAGGTCAGCTGAACCTTTATGTGACTCAGGACTCATTTTCTCTAATATAATCATATGTTTGGTGATGGATTCAAAGAAAATTGCCCAGTACTTGCAGGGTTAAATCACTAATAATGATGTTAATAGTGATCTGGCTGGCAAAGTATAATTCCCCTGAGATCACTCTCCAAGAAAGGCAGCAGTGTGCTGTGGTGCTTTTTGAGCAGAAAGCATTATATCCCTGTTTTCATGTGGATTAGGCGACCACTTTCACATCTAACCCTTTTTTGACACTTTAAGTTCACATGGTTTATCGGTGAGGTGATAAGAGGGTGACATTCACTGTTGTCTGACCATCCTTTGTCTTTATTTGTCTTCATTACCAGTTTTTGGTAACCTTGGAGAAAGAACTTACAGGAACTATCAGCCCAGATGACAAATTTGCAAGCAGGCCAGGGTGAGAGCTGAAGAATCTGATCTGAGGTGAGTCTCTCTTCCTCTTGAGTAATGCACCTTCTCAGGCTCCACTCTTCACGATGATGTGATGTAGCAAAAAAGGTGTGAAACAGGGAAATCCAGGCCCAGGTAATTCAGCTCACGTTTATAAGGAGGTTTTGCTTGTTGATTAGGTAATCCTTCTCTAGGAAATGCACGGCACCAACTGCTTTTCATGCTAGATTAGTGCTCCTGTGGTCAATTTGCTTTTACTAATGTCAGGGCCCCACGGAGCAGGTTCATCTGTCGCATAGCAACTGCTTCAGCAGCAGTGGAGGTAGCCATGCATAAAAGATTACACATGATGGCAGGGCACAAGTGTGAAGATTTTCAAAATTAGATACAATCTCAGCATGAATATGAACCGCAGAATTGACATGGAAGGATTTTTTCAACTCATCAAGTTTCCATATTTATCAGAAAAAGTGATTTAACAGAAGTGCATGTAAAATGAAGGAAATGCAGAGGGCAGTAATTTAGAAAAAGCAGCAAACAAGCCAGTGTCTGTACACAAATAAATGTAAACAGAAAGCCCCACACACTTTCTACCAACTGTGAGGCCACCTTCAGTTTCATGGTACAGATGCCCTCAGGAGAGGAGACGATCTGCAATATTTTATGTACATTTCAAAAGGTCACATCAAAATGTCCCACAATCACTGGTAGGAGCAGGTGAGAGAGCTTATGTGGCTTCACTTGCAGTGGACCTCAGCAACCCGTGGAGCTCCCACATCCTGCCCCAGGACTCTGCCTCTTACCCTACATTTTTCAGAAGAGCAGGGACATTTTCAGCTTTTACTGTTTGCTTTAGATCTGGCTTTTGCTTTGTCACACAGATGAGTGTTCTTGGACACTTCTTTTCAAACTACATTCAATCTTCTCTCTTAAAAGATGGACAGAGGGAGGGAGAGATTGATCGATTAGTTATTTTAAAAGCGGTATGTCAAAGACTGTGCTTTGTTGCTAAATGAGGCTTTTCTTCTCTGTCTCTAAAATAGAGCAAAAGTGAGGATTTGAAGATCTTTGTATTTGAAGTGCCCTGCTAATTTGACAGGCTACTTTTGCAGGGCAGGTTTGTTTTTGTTTTGTACTTTTCTTTATTCCCTCTTACAGGGAGGACAAAAGACTCAGCTCACGCTGCAGAATACTGTGGCTGATCCTTTTGTATGCAAGACTAGCAGACTTGCCTGAAACAGGAACCTTGGAGGTAAATCAGGCTAATGAAGCAGCTCAGAGAGGCGATGTGCATTATTTTGTATCCCACAATGATTTTAAAGTCAACACACATACAATATCAAGTATTTTGTAGCCGAAGTTACCTCTAGGAGATCCAAGAGAAAGCTGTTCATCTGGTTTCCTCTGTGCTTTCATTTAACTGATAGCAATTAACTCTCTTTTTTTTTTTTTTTCCATAGCAAGGAATGTAGGAACCATTTTATTCTCTGGATAAATTTTATCTAGGCAAGAAATTGTATTATGACAGTTGCTATCCGTGACACTAAAATGCTTTTATTAGGACAATTACAGCTCTTTTTACTCTAGGCTGAAAGAGAAAGTGAAGAGCTAGCTTTGCTAGAGAGAAAGCAGTTTGTTAGGAATGGCCTTTTGCTGCGAAGAGATCAGGGTCTTCTGGATTAATCTTTGGATTATATAGATTTTCCAAGGATAAGACAGCTAAGTCATCCTCCGTCTCTAAGGAAGACAGCATTGTAGCTGCTTTGGCTAATCTAAGACAACAGCTTTTCCCTTAGAGGGTGTCAGTAATCCAAAAGATTGGTAGATAAAATAATTGAAGTTCTCAGGGGTTAAGTTTAGAGACTGCAGCCATTTTTGCAAGAGCAGCATCTTATTAAACTGACAAAGCCACACTTCAGTACCCACTGGCCCTTCCTTAGCTGCCATCACAGTGTTATTTCCTCAGCATGTGTTTGGGGCATTCTGAGTGGAAGGGAAAGTGGGAGAAAAAGGTCAAGGCCTTGTAACAGCCAAAATTCTTCCTTGCTGTTTTAAGTTTAATAATATTGTACAATTCAGCTGTGTTTACTCACTTGAGATATCAAAGCGTGATCTAGGCTGTAATGATGAGGATTATCCTACTCTACACAACAAAAATACTTTACTCTGCCTTGTTTTTAAGTGGGAAACTGAGGCACAGTGTTTAGCTGACATGCTTCCCATCGTGCTGTAGGTTAATGGCATAGGAGGGAGGAGCATCCCCAAACCTCACATTCCATTTTATACTTTAACCAGTCACAGCATGTTCTCTTGGACCCAGTGCAGGATCTCTAAGTCCCACAGCTGTTATCCCATCATATGCAAGGTGATGTTGTAGATATGAATAACTAAGGGTGAGCTCATGCCCACAGCCTGACACACAACACAAAGCACACTCAGCCACAGACCCAAGGGCCCTCCATCCCTCCCTGCACCACTGCCTTTGGGAACGAGCATGCACAACCTTGTAAGTCACAGCAGCATTTCATGTGATATTTCTTGTATTGAGCTTCCCCTTGCATGCTACTCCAAGAGGCAGGGAGCAATTGGGCTGGGGAACAGAAAACCAATGCGAAATCAACACCTTGTTCACATTTAGTCCTGTGAGAGAGGAAAGAGAGAAACTCTCCCACTCAACCGTGAGTGTTTTTGTTTTGAAAGAGCCCCATCATTAGCCTCCACTCTTTGCATATTCCTAACATATTCAGAGTTCCACTTTGATAAAATATATAAAATAATTTTCAGCCTCTCCTTACATGATATTGCCAAGGGTTCATCATATATCTTGCACTTGGACTGCCAGTTTTATAAGACCAACCCTAGTTTTACTCAGAGCACAATTGGCAGCCACTATTTTTTCAAGCAGTCAAGTCCTTCCCTGTTATAGTGTGAGCAGAAACATGCTGCCATTTTTCTATTAAAAGGAGACAAATCATCATCCTTCTTGTCTAACAGGAAGGCAAAAGTAAGGATAGGAATTGTGTCTTTCTGTCTAGGTGTATTTAAGTTCATAATAATTATGTTTCCACAACGAAACCCAAGTGTTTCTTAAATGTATATACAGTGTACAAACACACACGTGCAATTATAGTGCTTGCAATATGGATGGTTTCTTTCATTCCTCTTTAAATTGTCCTTTATTCTTTTCTAAAGACACACACAAAGACGAAAAACAGGAACTGCCCAATTTGACTCATGGATTTGCATTGTCCAATCCTCTAACAACAATCAGTGCCAGCTCCTGCAGGCAAAGGTGCAGTTATGGGACACCTGCTGCCAGTCATCCTGCAGTCCTCACAGGTGAAAGTTGGTGCAGACTCTGAACCAAAGTGCTTCAAAACCATTTAAAAGAAAAAAGTTACCTTGTATATACTGCCTATTTACTGCAGTGTATCTTTGGAGTCTTGCTGAGGCGGCGGTACCAGGAAGCAAAATGATCAAGTTAATGTTTCTGAATTTGCAACTGCTCAGTCTCATTGTGTTTTCCTTGTACTTCTAGAAGGACAAACACAATAACAAAGAACTGAGCAGGGCTGTTAAACTGCTTTTTTGACTTTTATCTTAACCCCTCAATCTTTTTTTAATGTAAATTGTCCCAATATCTGCAATTTCTCTTCTCATTCAATTTGTGTTTCCACCCAGTAAAATCAAACCATTTTACGTTACCTTAAAAAAAACCAAAAACCAATGGATTGGGTATGGCACAGACACTAATGGTAATGTTTTTTCCAGTATTTGTGACTACCCCTGTTTATCTGTGATTTTATGCTTCAGCAAAACTGTATTCAGCTTCCAAACTCTTCAGCTGAAATCTGGTGGGCTCTTATGGAATTAATTGTGATTTTATCATCTTTATCTGTTCTTAAATATTTGCCAGTACACCATAATTTCTTTTCTGTCAAACACTTTGTTCAAGACATTTTTTTAATTTGTTCTGTGTTCTTTTAGAGTCTGACTGTAATAACAGCGGTGCATGATGTCACTACCTTTTCCTTACAAATATTTCACATCTGATGGTATGATCACTGAATTCTAATTGTGCAGTAACTTGTATTTTATTGCTCAGCTTCATTCATTTTTTGGAAACATAGTCCAGGAGAATTATGACCCTCTTGCATCTCACGCAGGTGGCATATAAACCCAACAGACTCTGAAATAGAGTGAGTCCATCAGAAAATATGTTTTTACTAATGCTTTTTTTTTTCCAGTTATTGCAAAAGTAGTTTTAAAAGTGTAAAACTTGATCGTCCTGCTTGATAAATTTTTTGTTATCTTTAGATCTATCCACATATTATTCCGTTTTGAACACCTGCTTATACATATAACTGTCTTTCTAGTTCTTTCTTCCCATGTTCCCCTTCTCCTTTACCATCCTGCTTATATCACTGCTGTGGAACCCATCACTTCTCTACAGGTTTTTTTTTTCTGTATTACTTGATTTCCACAATTTGCTAAAGTCTATATTATTTTGGAAATTAATATTATCCATTTTTAGGCTTCTTAATGCAAAAAATGTAACTCAAGCATTATACATACTGTATAAAATTTGTTTCAGTACAGAAAAAATAGGCTCCACTTAATTTTTTTATTGATAATAACATTTTCTTGCTGGAAGGAACAATCAGCCTTTCCATTTCCTCTTACTTTGTTTTTCTCATTATACCTTTTCAGATTAATAGTAGTCTGCTATCACCTACTTTCACCTGAGATTCAATGTTTCCATTCCACTGTATATCCAGTCCTTTAATTAGCATTTGCTAATTAAACCCATCATATTTCACTGTTAATAGCCACTGTGTCCTCTTCCTTTCTTTGTTCAGGTACAGTTTCTTTTTCTTAGTCTGCATTGTTTAAGGATCATGTCAGGACTGTCTCAATGCAGATTCAGAGCCTTCATCCATCAGTGACAAACTGAACTGTTTGTTCATCAAAAATTTTTGCTTAACTCCCAGATTCCTGAATGACTATAAGTGAGCTTGAACTCTTTACCTCTCTTCATCATCTCTCTCACTTTACCCTGGGGACTTAAATCTTGTCTTCAATGCCATCTACCTGGTCTAAAATCTGGCCCCCACTTCTCAGTAGTTTCTATTTTTTCTGTATGCTCATGGTCTCTAGACTTTGTGTCATAACTCAGAGGAATCATGGTAATGGTTGCCAAAAAGGTACCCAGCACTAAGGTTGCAGCCTGGTTAGATGTGAGGCTGCCAGTGGAGACAATGGAAAGATAAAGCCATCTCCAGAGAGCAATTAATTTTACCTGTCTTAGGCACATGCCTTAGAACAGGCATCAAGCACTGCATTGGCTGTAGCTCCTCCTCTCTCTAGTGCCTGCAGTGGGAGCTGAAGTGATCATCTTAAAGTTAGGGCCTTACCTTACCTTAGGTGGCTAAAGGTAGGTGTGGTGAACCCTCAGGTTCAGAGCACAACATCCAAAGATGATGTCAAACATGTTACCTCATAAATCAGTCCTGTCGGCAAGGAACTGACAGGTCCATTTGGGAATTAGACATTTAGTGACTCTGTAGGTATGTATGGAAGCAGGCAGCTCCACCTCCACC
Source organism: Neopelma chrysocephalum (assembly GCF_003984885.1). Lineage (NCBI taxonomy): Eukaryota > Metazoa > Chordata > Aves > Passeriformes > Pipridae > Neopelma > Neopelma chrysocephalum. The sequence goes on from NW_020897721.1 coordinate 860,666, forward strand.
TGGATATGATCTGGACTGAGCAATCTCACCACACAGAAGTCTTCTGCCAGCGAGGGAGTTCCCTGCTGATGCTGTGAATGATCAAGCCTTCAGCTCCTACCAGTTGTGTCAGGTTGTTCCAAGACTCTGTGTACCAATATGCTGTAGCACAAGGACTGTACTGCAGTTTCCAAATAGAGGCATCTCATTCAGCCAACTTGTGTACCACAGTGACCTGTGAGGTCATTTATTTAATGTGTATTTAATCCTGCCTCCCTTATTTCTGGTCTGTCAAGAAATTTCAAATTCATCTTCAAGCTTAATTTTAGAATAACCCACAGGTAGTTTAAATATTTCAGTCAGTTCACCTCCTAATCACCTTTCCTTGAGGCTAAATAATTCCCATTTCATCATTCTCTTAGCTACTGTGTTAGCATTCTCCAGTACATTAATCATTTTGGTTGCCCTCTGCTGTACTTTCTCCATTTTATTTGCATCTGTCTTCCACTCTCATGACCAAAATTGGACATGGTGTTCCAAATTTGGTCTACCACCACAGGGTCTTACATAGTAAAAATGTAATTATATTGGCTTTGTTACAGATATACCTCTTTCTTAATGTATACTAGCATCTTACTAACCTTCTTCACTGCTGCTGCCTTTGGAACTGAGAGTGCCTGAGCTGGATCAGTCAGATACACCCAGAGCTTCTTCCTCTTCAGGTTAACTACTTCTTTCCCAATTCATCTGTTTTTAGTTTAGTGCATCTCTGTTAATATCAACATTATTTACTGTGTACACACTATTTTTCTGCGAAGAGGAAAAAAGAGGACATTGCAATAGGAAGTGAGTATATTGGCACTAATCAGTGAATTTTTCTTGAAAATCTGGATGATTTCATTGGAATTTTTGTTTTTCTCTTCTGATTTATATTTGTTGTTTCCTTTATGCCCTTCAATTTTCCATTAGTGCTATCAAAGCTATTCTATAAACAACTAAATCCTTCAGAGTTTCAACAATCACCCCTATTTTAGTGTTATTTGTATTATTTAATAAATGTAGAGAAAATTCTTAAAAGGGACAGTCTGAGGATAGCAGAGTAGGGATATAGGGAATGTTAAAAATCCTAACTAAATTGCTGGTTCTGGTTTTCTCAGAGGTATAAGCTCATATTTTTCCAAAAATACTGCAAAAAATAGTCCAATAACAAACTAACCAACAACCCTCCTAATTCAGTAGTAATTTGGACAAAATTTCTGTTCAGGTAAATATGGATTATCGTATTTTCTGGACAAAGCCAAGACTTATTTTTTTTCCTCAAAGATTTTGTCATATAATCTTCCTAGGATTTCATGCAACCTTATAATTAGGCAGATTTAGAATTATGAGCCTTATCATAAATCAAGACACTTTGTTCTTAAAAATGTATAAGGCACTAATCCAGAGTAAAACAACAGAATCAAACATCATACTAGATAAATACAGAGGAGGATGGGTAGAGCATACAATTTTCTTCTAAAATTCTTATTATTTTAGTGACAGATGATTCCAGTAGTTGTCAGGTTGGGACTTAGGAAATTTGAGTTCAGTTTGAGTTCAATTGAGTTCAGTTTCAGGGCAAGTCATGTAATTTATCTTTGCCTCAGTTTCTCACTGATGACAAGTTCTCTGCAAATGCTGAGTGCACTGGATACCACAGTCATAGAGACCATATAACAAAATAAAGGGCTCAAATGACAAGCCCATTTTAATCCTGTTTTACCGGAAGCAAGGGCAATGCTTTTATGCAGCAACCAGACTGAAGTTGCTAATGACCTGAGATTTGGTCATTAGCCCTGCCTGGGTTTAAATATGCTGGAGGGAAGGACAGAGGTGATTTCTGGAGCAGCCACACATCATTAAACTAGTTTGCCTCCTGCACAAAAAAACACGGCTTCCAGATTTCTCATGAACCCTTGTAAACAAGTGCAGCCAGAAAGTTAAAAAGAGGGTTTGCAAGGGCTAAAAGCATGGGCCAGAATTCCCAGATGATATATATTGTAACTAGACATTGTTTTCTGTAAATGATTCTGTGTCCAATGGAACAAAACTACTACTAAGATTTTCAGGAAATAAATATGCCTTTTGACTTGAAATGTTCCATACTGTTTGGCTGATTTGTCACTTAAAAAAGTAGAAAATATGTAAAGTTTTGCACTATTCATCTAGGGTCTTCCTCTACTCCTTTCTGCTGTTCAGACTGCACATACCGCTTTTATTTCAACCTGGGTACCAACAGAGTGTCATTGAGAGCTATTTTTTAATGCATATTTAATAGTTATAGATGTTTAATAGATGTTATAACAGTTATAGATGTATAATAGTTATAGATGTTTAATAGTTATGGACAAATTGTTGCAATATGATGCTTAACCACATTCAGGTGGTAGGGAAAATATTGGAGGAGTCCTGAAATTTCTCTCTGCCTACAGTAATAGCCAATATTTCAATAGCTGTAAACAAATAAAATGGGTGCAACTCACTATACATCTGACCAAGCTCTGCTAATTTACCCCAGATGAGGACTTGATTCCAGTGTTTAGACTGAATACATATGATGGTATTTATTTTTGCCCAGGAGGCAATCAGAGGTAGGATTTCCAAACACAAATTGTACTGGCATAATCCATTTAGCTGGGATTTAAGGATTAAAAAAGAGAGTAGGAAAATGACTTGGATACCCATGATGTAAATAAGATTAGATAATGAATCATTTCCTAATGCGTTGAGAAAATAAGATTAGATTGTTGGTGGTCATGTGAACAGTTTTTCACTGATGACCAAATCCAAACCTCTGAAAATAATCCTTTGCTTGTCCTCATCTCTTACATTGTATCAGGAATGTGTCCTTAATGCTGACAATTTTAGACACCAAGTGTGAATACTGCAGTTTTGTGTGACTGTAGGGTATAAGATGACAGAGATTTGGTGGTTTACAGTTTACCACCATTTCTGTTGCACAATTTTTGTCATTATACTTATTATGAAGATTGGAAGCAAGCTGAGACCGTGGGAAATAATGGAGCTCTGCCACCAGTTTCAATGCAGCCAGTGTTTATTTGGGAGTTTTTATGTAGTGTCTGTCCACCATATGAGGAGCTGAACTTGACCGATTTGTTGTGTGATAATAACAAATTGTCCCAGAAAACAGCACTCATGTTAGCCATCAGCTAAACCTGGAGAGCAGAAGGAGCAAATGCTTTATTCATTGAACCTCCATCTTTTATACTTTTCAGGTTTCAGCTGTCATTAAACCTTTTTTACCAAAGTAGTTTTAAATTACCACATTAATTTCAAAATCAAGCTAAGTTCCCTAGTAAGTGAACCATTTTCATCAGTATCTGAAAGAATTCATTATAAAGTTGATTCACTAAGAGCTCTCAACTTGTTACATCAAAAGAACACCACAATTTTCACAATTCATTATGTTCTTACAGTAGAAGCTCAAAACATTTATTGAGCTGCTGCTATTAGGGATTCACGTTAAACATTATAAAAGTATTGCTGATTTTTTTATTTGGTAGTAATTTTCCTTCCCTAATATACATATGGGGCCAGTATGCCATGGCAGATGTATATCCAGCTGCTGTAAATCAGTACAGCTCTATTGACTTCCTCCAAGCTACTCCAGTTCATAGAGATCTGACCTATTAAAAATCTTTATTTCTGCTTTTGCATGTTTATATCCTAGTCAATCTTCAGCGATGGGAAAGGTTGAGACGAAGGAGTAGATCAATGTGAGACCAATTGTTAAAATTTTAACTGTGCTCATTTGTAGAAATAGTGTTATGTTACTGTGAGGTTTATGTAACATAACACAGTGGGGTCCATTTATGAAACGAGCTCTTATGTGCTACCACAACACAATAAAATGCTTGCTTTTCTCATCTAGCAGTGGCAGGAAATAAAGGTGAAAGAATAACTGTACAGGAGAGAAGAGAAACAAGAGTTTGGACAACTGTTTATCCAAATCCTGTGGGCTGGGGTGATGTGTTTGTATCAGCCCTCTTTTGTTGATTACTTTACATTTGTAACAGGGTTTTGATGTAGTTTGACTGAACTGTATTTGGCAAACCAAAAGTATATTCTACTGAGTAAACAGGGGGAAAATCTTAGTATAGCCTTGTTGGATAAATGAAATGAATCAATTCCTTTCAAGGTGGTTGGTGTTTCCTATCACATTGAGCCTCCTGTTAAACTGAAAGTCAGAAAATTGTGCTCAGATCTAGTGAGCAGTTTTCAGGGAAATCTGATTTTATGTTTGACATGGCAAAGTGACTTCACCAAAATAAGAAAATCACTGTACTGCCTGTCACCCCTCAACTCTAATAGAGCTTTCCTGTCAGAGAGCAGATGGGAGATACCGGTCCCAGAGATAGCCTAGAGGCTCCTGGCTGTAAAGATATTGGTTTAGAACTCTGAATATCCCTTTTCATAGCATGTTATAGTGAGGAACTATTGCTTGTTCCAGTCTTTATTGGTAACCTGTTCCATATGAATCATTCCTCTGCTTCTGAAAACCATGGCTTAGGGGAGGTTTGTCAGAGAAGAGTTTTGGAGTTTATAATTCCTGAAGAAATTCTTCTCTTGGATATTTTCATGGAAAGAGATGTTTGGTTCCAACAACTCCAAAAGCAGATCAATATCTACAAAAGCAATAAAACACCTCAGCAGAAGAACAGCAAGAGCAATTCAACAGCAATTTGCCCCTGCCAGGAGAGCCTTTGGCAACAGAAAACTTGGTGAGGAGCGGTGGATTACAGTGGTACAATATCACACACCCAACACTGACAGAGCAGGAACAGGGCACAGCGCAGGGTAAAAGGCCTGATTTGCAAAGAGGAACCAGGTCTAGGGTTGTAAATACCTTGCAAAAAGAGGTGTTAAACCAGGAGTTAATGAATGACATGAGGTGTATGTTTTCTGTAGGGCACTCATTACTCCTGTTCTCCAGAGCAGCACTGTGTGCTGGCAAAGGGAAGGCTTGGAAGTCAAGTGCCTGTGGAGACAGTGGTAGCTGGCCCCTGGATCACCAGCATAACCAAGAATATGTTTTACCTTCTAGAAGAACTATGGTCCTAACTTTCCAAATTGTCCCAGGCAGTGCAATACAACAACTACTCCTGGGTGGTAACCAGTTCTTCCTAAAATCAGGGATGTACGGGAGCCTGAATGTTCGAATCTTTTTCCAGTAATGTAATACTGCACTTTCAGATAGGATATCCATATGCAGGGAATGTATCAATGTGTTAATATTCTCTGGAAGAGAAGGCTCTGGGGGATTTGCTTAAGTACTTGATGCCTCTGGGTACATCACATACCATTTGGGTGCTTTGTATGTTCTGGCAGTGGGATATAAACTTATAAAAACTTTCAGCTGTGACAACAGCATTTGCCTTTTTGCCTCCATGAATAACTGAAAGGAAAAGTGCCAAGGGTGTCAGAACCTGCTTTTAGAGAGAGTACCTATGAACTTCAGGGGTGTTCAGGCTATGGAAATGAGTTGTTCTGTCACAGCACTTTCTGTGGGGAAGTCACATTGTGCAGCAGGTACGTTGCTATTGTTACATTATATATTTGTGATTATCCAGAGTTAGATTAGTAGGGCTGATTTAGGAATTCATTGAAATGAGCTTGTACCTTCCATAAAGGTTAACTTTGACTTGTACAAAATGCATTAAAGATGAACAGTCTTCAGTGCTGTGCTCCTCAGAATTTTACAGTGAACGAGCTACATGTCATTGATTATTTACAGAGCACTCCACACCATAGTAATTCCAAAGTAATATCAAGATATATGTATCCTGAAGCTTGTTGGAATGGAAAAAATGTTACCAGTGATATTTTGTAAAATAAGTACAGTATAAAGGTCATTGTAGGGAGGTGTAAAATTACTGGATATCTTGGCCATGAAATTCAGTTGAAATAAGTTCAGAAATTATTAATCTGTCCTTAGAGTGAAATGATGCATTGGCAAATCTGCAGTGAACTGAATTTCACTTAGGTTTTTGTTTTAAGTGGAAAACTGAAGGGAAGAGAAACCCCAGCTGCACAAAGATTTTCGATTTCACCATGTTCCCACAGAAGAACTGCAGTTTTGACAGGGCTTCAGCTTCAACTGGCAGCACGTCCCATAAGAGATTTTTTCCTTTCCTTTCTTATACAAAGACAGTGTTTAGTATTGTATCTCTGTGTGTTTGCCTGGAGCAATCTAAGGTACTACGGCTTTTCTAATAGCAATTCACATTTGATTTTCATACTGTGGCTGTTCAAGGTTTCCAGTAGTGTTTTAGTTTTAATTTGACAGAAATTAATAAGTATAAGGAGAAAGATATCATACATCAGCGCTGTACAGCAGTATTGTCACACTTCCTAATTCGTTAGACAATAAGAATAATCTACCACTTCCAATTTAGACTCAGTAAAATAAACACATGTATATTAATGATTTTAAAATATTTCTGTTCATTCAAGCATGTCTTCTTTATGCAGAATAGCATCAGATCAATAATTAGTCGCCATGCATTTTAATAAGAAGAGTTTTTGGTTAGGATTGTTTTTCATAATTTTGCATTTATGTTTGACAAGTTCAGGAACTTGTCTTATTTGAAAGAAAAAATATTAATGCAGAAATTATTTCTCATTGTATTATTGCTTGCCAAATCTAATATGTAAATACCCAGTAGAACTCATGCTTATGTTAATGGAGAGAGGATCATAGAAATCTTGTAGACAGAGCCTATTTGTCCCACTTTGTTCCACACATTAGTATTCTCTGTGGTACTTAATTATTCAGTGTTTTAATTTTAAATTAAAAATAAATACTGTACATGAATGATAATTTGAATGAAATGATAGGAAAACAGTGTCGCAGTGAAATGTAAGATAAGTTTCCTTATGGTCTTCTGGTCAAAAGAAGTATCATGAAGAACTACTCCTTATATTTCCTAAATTTAACTCCCTACCATCATTATGGATCTAAAGAACACATATCAGGGACTGGTTATAATGTGGAAAAGAAAGCCAGTTGAAATCATTGGATAGCCAAAGGCATAGTGAAATTATTATTTAATACTGGATTTATTACCTCTGTGCACATTTTGTGAAGTATAAGGATTGTTACTTTTAGTTACAAAATCCATGTCTTGCATAAGAAGTACATTTTATATATGGATTTTCTTTTGTCTTGATGGCTTTTCTCAAAATAATTACTTACCAACAAACTTATAGCTGGCAATTTTGCCAGGATTTGGCTGACCTAGAGGGTTGCTCTGACTGTAGTTGTTGGGTTTCATGGTGGACTGTAATACCAGTCTGAAACAAGAGGAAACTTCTATCTCCTGCATGGAAACAGCTGCAGAAGTGACCTTCTCCCTCTCAGGTACCTGACTTCAGTAGTGGGCTTCACCTGCAGAGGGTTGTTTTGTGACCAGAGACCTCCCTCCTTCTCAGATAGTTCTGTGATAGTTCCTCTGGAAGATCTCTGTCTTTCTTCTTGATTACGTGTGAAGATAGTTTTCTTTGCTCTCTTTAATTAGGAGCTATCTCAGAATTTTGCTTTGCTGTGGTTGGACTTCCTTTGCTTTCCCAGACAAGTTTGGACCTGCTCTAGCTTGGACCTGGACTGAACTATGATCCAGTCACTTTCTACCTCCTTCCTTTTTAACACATTCCACTTCAATCACATTTTCAATCTCATCAGCTTCTTAGTTGCCTTTGTACGAGTTGCATTTCCTTTGGGGAGTTTGGAAGAGGACCTCAGCTCCAACAATACACAAACCACATAAAATTACACATTGTTATTGATAATATACTTCAAGTAAAGGTCTGATTGTTGCATTGTTAATTCACAATGGAAACAAGCAGGAAGTCAAACCCCCAGTTGTTACTGGTCTCAAATCACATAATCCTTTTCATTTATATTAAGTTCCATCTTGCAGGACTTTCTTTTGCTGCACTACTGTTATGGGACCCTGTTCTAGAGCATCTTTGCTCTTATGATTAGAAATCCTCTACTTTAGCCTAAATTTATCCCATTTTTAGTTTTTGCTTCAGTGCCGGCAATCCCCTGTAGCAGAGAAGTTTTTTCTCTCCCGTTTTTTTTCCATGTTAAACTGTTCATCCCTCTTTTTATCGCTTTCACCCCTCATCCCTCCTTGTCTCAGTTGTCTTTCTTTGCACCCGTTGGAAATTTTTGTTCTTGATTCTGAAGAGCACAATCATTCAGACCGTTTCAAAGAGGCGACACAAGTTCCTTGCGCGGTGGTGTAAAGTCTTTGCTTTTGGAAACACCTTCCTGGATACATCCTCAAGTTGCATTTGTCTTTTTGACAAGTGCATTACCCTGACACCTCACAGTACCCGCAGTCATGGGGGAGCGTGGGCTGGTAAATCCAGCAGCTACTGTGAGTGAGCTGGGCAGATGCTGGTTGTGCTCGAAGGGCAGGGATGAGAATATTTTTTGCAATAAATCAACACTTAACTCTTTGCTTTGAAAAAAAAATCTGTCAGTTCTAATTGGTAAATTTTAATAGTTTGTAGGTTATAATTTAATAATGAAGGGCTGGGAATTCTAAATGAAACTCAAGACAAGTATCAAAGCAAAATTCATGATAGGAAGAAGTTACTGCTTAAAGTCACATTATCCAAGCATTATTTTGTATTTTTTAAATATTATCCATTTATTATATGTGGCCTTGTGGTTATCTGAATAAATATTCTACTTTGTGTGCCAGTGAACAAAATGGAAATGTTTACTTGAAATGTGAAAGCACGCAATACTATATTATTTTTTGCCATCTTATTAATGAAAACAAGATAATTCTCAGTATAGGCGAGACAGATTTCTTCACTTAGAGGACAATTCAATAAAGAAAGGGGTAGGAATACATTACTTACCTTAGCAACATATTCCTCTTAACTGGGGCAGCAAATCAATACCACAGAACCACAGATATAGGACATTAATAATCTTTTTGAGATGTTAAGACAAGAATAGCCTTTTCAGTGGTACCAAGCCCAGGATATAGTTACGTACTAATGAAGAGATACTTAAAATTAAGATTGGAGCCATTTTTAATAATTAATTCCTATTGCACAGAGAAACTATAATCTGATTTACCAAGCAGGGTAGGGCTTCAGTTAGTTTTAAAAGGTGTTACAGAAATATCTCATATTGAAGTGAGCTGAGCATGTGCATGAGGCTGAAATGGTGAATTCAGCTTTGACTTGGCAGCTGTATCTCAGAGCTGTCATTAGATAAGTCATTGAACCTGTATGTTTCGATTACTATATATGAAATCTGGGTGTGACACTTGTCTTCCATAAAGGGATTAACAGTTACAATCAAGGTTCATCTGTGTGCAAGAAGTTGAACTGTACAGGCATTACAGTACACTATAGCAATATGAATATGAAAGTAAGAGACCAAAATAATTGAATTATACCCAAATGTGACTTTATTCTGACACTCATATGGAAGCTACTGCGGGAGATAATCTTGATAGCTGTTCAACAAAGTCTCTAACAGCACCAAGCACAACAGCCATGTCAATTTTGCTGTGTAGGCAGGATCTCACCTTTTACGTGGAACTTTGGAGGTCTAGACCCTGCCTTGTCACAGCATTTAATTGTGGGCTTAACATGATAGAGTTCAGTAGTAGACTTGCATTTGAGCATAGACTGAATTGATATGATGGACAGATACATTTGAAATACATCTATTTCTTTATGAAACAAGATCTGTGGTCCAGACCACTTGAAATGTTTTATTCTAGTTTTTGATTTGACAGAAATAAGCTGTGAATCCATGGGATTGCTTTGGAGGCTGAACTGTATGGCGGGAACAACAGGGTGGTTCTTTGTGCATTGCACAGGCACTTCCACTCCTAAAACCTGTAAAGCTCCAGAACTCTGCACCTTGCTAGGGATGCCTATGTTCAGAGAGAGGGCTCTGCAAATGTGGAGCCTGCTGTTTAACTCAAAAGTCTGACAAATGTATATTCTAGAGAGTTGTTTTTCGCTGTCAACACAGTCCCCATCAGACTCCACAATACAAAGCCAAAATTACTGTGGAGGAGTGGATGGATTGCCATATCCCTTCTTCAGTTTGAATTAAAAGGCCTGATCATCAAATGAGCCTGCACTTTGGGCTTTGCAGTGGGTCCTGAATTGTCATTCACTTGCTAATCATGCAGCCTGGTGCTGGTGATTAGGGAGGAGGAAATAAAGGCAGGGTTTGACTGCGGATCTGAAAGTGAGCTTTCAAAGGTGACTTTAGAGAAACCCTCTTTTGACTTGCAAACTTGATATAGAGTTAGAGGAAGATTAAATCCAGGAGCTTTGTTTTGACTGGGGGACATTTCCAGCTGCAGCTACTCTTTGCATGGTTACATTTCAGCCAAATCAATATGCATAGAGGGTGGGCCATACAGAACCCTGATACCAACTGCTCACAAGACTAGAAGTTTGCTTTCTGATCAGATATTCACGTTCAGCTTCAGTGAATCTGCTGTTCTGAATCTGTGAAGCAATGCTTTTCAAATATAAGACACTATTGAAGTCAATAAATATAAAGAAATTGTGTTATACTGTGAAAAGGATAATAACGAATTTTGGCAATGCTTCAGAATAAAAGTTCTTCTGATATTGTTCCATTGCAGGTATTTTTATTGAAAGGAAATTCTGAAACTTCAAAATGGTAAACTCCCCCAGGAACGGAAATAGTGATCAACAGGAAATAAGATTAAAAATCATGGAAGTAAAATGAGTATTAATCTACCCAGAAGTTGCAAAAGAAATTAAAACAAAGAGTAGGGTTTTTCAGCCATCAAAATTAGATGACAGCAAGGAAAATAACAGTGAGATTGGCTTGAGGGAAGCTGGGTTTAAGGTTGGCACAGAGGCTTTCAAAAACTGAGATGATTTTGTGACTCAGTGTTCAATCTTGACAATGGTTCTGTACTTGGGTGGCAGAAAACTGGCTTTATGGGAGCGAGTTTGGGAGGATGAAAATGATGTCTTTGAGGCAGAAGTAAAATTCAAGGAGCAGTTTCCGAGATCTGCCTCACCGTAGTCTGAAGGAATTGGCATTTGAAACTGCACTTCTGCTTGAAGGGTATTTAGGACTTCACTAAAGTAGGAGTGGTATGAGAAATTTCAAACATGATTCCTGTATTGAAGATATGAAAAAAAACTGTGATCTAGTTAAACGTAGGCATATTAATGTGACATCAGTAGTACGCAAGGCATTAGAGTGCTTTTCAAAAGCAGAGCAGTAGAGAGCATAGCAAATGGAAGAAGTAGGATAACACACAGAATAGGTTTACCAAAAGCAGATTTACGAGATTAACTTGATAATCTTTAGATTATCCTGATCTTTTTAGACAAAGAAAACGGCCATAGATGTGATATATATACACTGGGAGAGAAACATCTGACACAGAGCCACATGGAGAATTGTTTGATTGGGAATGATGAAGATTAGGCCCACGATTGTAAAATAAATAGAAACTGGCTATAGGAGATAATAATAGATGATGCTGAAAGAGGAAATGCCAGGTTAGAGGGAGCTAAAAGTGGAGTTTCTGAAGGCACAGTCTGGGGACCAATATCATTTAATATTTTCATTAATCAACTAGGCACAAAAAGAACCTGCTAGAGAAATGTGCTGATGGCTGGAGGTGGGAGGGTTTGTCAATAGCAAGGAGGCTGACAGCATACAGAAAAACAGAATATCCTCAGGGACTGGGGAGATATAAATGGGATTACATTGAACAGTTCAAGTAGCAAGGTCAGGTAGCTGGGAACTAATGACAATTTCTAATATAAGGTAAGGCTTGTCGGTTGGACTGATACAGAAGAATGGGGCATACATTTGGCACTATATCAAAAGAAGCATTTCCAGTCGAGCTAGGAAAAAATGAATGCCCTTTAGAAGGCTTTAGTAAGACTTTTTCAGGAATGTAGTGACCAATTGTAGCCACTTCTGTTTGAAAGAAATTCAACCTAGAGCAGGAGCAGAGAGAGGTGAATAGATCACTGGGGGAGTGGGGATTGTGCCTTAGAATACTAAAGCCTGCAAAAAGTCATCCACAAACATGATAAGAATGAAGAGGATTTTTTTAAGCTTCGACAATATTGTTACATAAGTAACTGTAAACTAATCATCAGTAAGTTATCCTGTATTTTAGAAGAGGTTTTCTAATGAAAGATATGAGTTTTTGGAAAAGCCTTCCACAGCAGCAGTGGGGAGAACCCCTGTAATTATTTCTTTGATGGGGGTGGGTACATGTCTGAGGACTTCAGCAGCATGTTTGCCTGCTGTAGCAGCACACTGGGCTCTGAAATCAGTGCACTCTGTCCCAGACTCCTGTTCTCATCCATTCTGGTCCCACATTCATGTAAGTCCAATTTAGCTTTTAACCCTGAAGTCGCCTCAGGTGAGCCCTCAGCACCACTGATCCAGAGCAGGGTTATGACACTCCTGCAGCTTTGGCAGACAGGGGTAGCAAAGAGATTCTCCAGCCTTAGGAAATTGGGGAGGGGGAAATGTTTTGCCTATACCCTCATCTCTGGTGAGGGGTGAGGTAGGGAGAAGCAGTCAGTTTCCTGCATAAACATCTGAAATAGAGCTGGTCATAAATAAGAGCTGGGTTTATTCAGTTATTCTTTTGCTGGTCAGGCCATCACTGTTTTAATCCAAGATGTTCAACTGAAAATATCAGCTTCTCATTGACAAAATGAATACCGTCCCCTCCCCCAGCCATTAGGGTTTCTGGGTTTCTGCTAATATCTTTTCCATTTTCCATATTTAATTTGCCTAGCAGAATGAAATAAAAACATGCTGACATTTTCAAGGAAATCAGATACTTCCCATGAAAGTTTTGATGGAAAATTTTCAAAGAGCCCTGAGGCTCAGGAGCTGGTTGCATCGGGGTGTGGCCAACTAAATCTGCTGCCTGAATCAGTGGGGGCAAAGCCTGAGCATCTCTTAGACCCTCCGGACCTTCAGGTGATTACTTCTAAGAGGAAAACATCTTTTATAGCACACCACGTGCTCTGGGTGGCACTGGCTTTGCTCTCGCAGCAGTTCTGGCTGACCTTGATGCGAGTGGTGCAGAACGCTGAGACGCGGCCGCCTCCACCCTCCCCTTCCTCCCCCTCGCACTGCGGAGGCACATGAAAACTGACCACAGCGTAGCCCTAAATGTTTTATTTTTAACTTTTGCCAGACAACACGTGTATCTAAGGCCAAACAAAAAGAGCCAGAGAAAGGGGTGTAAGCGCTTGTCAATGTCAGAGCCAATCACTGTCAAACAGGGGCTGGATTCTGCAGCTCCGCTGCTTGCAGAGCTCCCGATCCCTCCGTGATGCTCTGAAGCCACTGCGATGGATGCCTAGAGAGATGGATAAAGGCAGACAGACATAGATACAGACTGACAGAATCAACCCCCAGATGGATGTTGCTTGAATTTACCAGAAATTAAGATGCTATACTGCTTAAGAAAGAGTTCCATGATCTAATTAAGTCTCTTTTATGTCTCCTTTCTTTTTTTTTTTTTTTTTATCCTCCACCCTCTTACAAAAATTACTTTGTGTTATTTGCAGATTGAATTAGAGGAAAATTGTCTATGGGCTAAATAAAATGTTTGAATTCTTTTATACTAGCACTGAGGGCTTGTGTTTTTTAAAGGAGAAGAAAATGCAGTAGGACATAATAATGTCATACATTCTAACTTGCTCTTGCAAATCAGGACTTCTCGATATTTTCCTTTTCAATACAAATGCTATTTATCATTATCAAATGAAGTGTTAATGGAATCAGCTCAAACACAAACTCATGCATATATATCCATCTATATAAATAAATATATACATAAAAAAATCCTCACTGCAGAGAATGATCAAGCACCTTGTCAGCAATCCATATCATATTCGTTAATTTGATTCCTGCCAAAAAATCACTTAAGTGAGACCTTCTGATTTCTTTCTTTAACGCTTGAGGTTCCTTTCATCTAAGCAATGTTTATTAACCTATTTCTGAAAATCAGCATAAGTACAAGCTACATTTAATTTGTTCTTTTCATGTTCTTGGGATTTGGTTGTTTTTTTTAACGTGTTTTGTTTTTAATTCCAGTGTAAGAATTAGAATTGAGCATGGGTCAGTATTAAAAAAACCCACTGGTTCAGATAGTGACAACTGAAATGATAAAAACTAAGGCTTTTTTTTTTTTTTACATTCTTTGGGGGATACTGATTCTAGTTTAATTCCAGGGCTAATGGTAATGACAGCAAGAAAAGTATACTCACCTGGAGAATAATACTGTGACCTGATGAATGTGGTTTGGGGTACAGCTTCAAACTCTGTGCTCTGTCTGTCTTGGCAGTGTCCCCTTCTGCTATCTTGAACAGCAAATCTCTCCTGCATGCCTCTGGGTCCCCATCAGAAAGGTGGGTAAAAACTTACTAAACTCCTTAGTTAATTTGAAATCTGCAGATTAAAAGCATTATATGACTAGATATTCTTGTTAATACTTTCACACTCAAAAATTACTCAAAACCCCAGTAATCAATAAACTCGGCAGTTCTCAGAAACCAGAATCAGTTTGGAGATGAAAAACTGTCATAATTTTTACAAACCTGAGAGATACACCTATACTTGCATGGAAGAAATCCTGGTCTCACCCCTGTGAATGGGGTTATGCCACTGAGATGATCGTGTCCAGGTTTTCACTCACACTTCCCAATATCCAGGCTAGAAGAAGGCAACAAGAGAAACTTGCCACTGTGCTCAGTGTAAATGGAAGGTAGTTCAGGACTGCTTCCAGGACTGATCTGTGCCTTCAGTCCCAGTGAGGCCATACCCTCATTCACCATATGTTCCACCTTTGGCAGTATTAGGGATGGATTTTATCAGCTCCAAGGAGTTTCCCCTAACAGGTTATATGGCGACAAAGTTTATCTCCCAGCTCTGCAGCCAAGGACAAAACACTTGCCAAAATTAAACTCTCTCTTATAGAATTTACCTGATGTGAGGTTGGGGCTACAGACTCATATAGGGAGGAGGTGTCCTGTCTGGACACCCTCAGTATTCCTACCAGGAAGGGCAAACTTCTTTTCCAAGCTGATGTAAGAAGATGGTTGTGGTGGTGAGATAGTCCTTATAAAAGTGATCATAATCTGAGAGCTGAAGCAGAGAGATACCAGAAAGAAGCAGGTAAGAAAAAGTTATTCAGTTCTTTAGCCCTGTTTATTTAGAGCAGTGGATGGCCCTCAGTCAGGAGTTGACATTGCATCCCTTAGAATAAGTCTTATGCCTTGCTCATCAGGCAGGGAAATCAATGGGATAACTTGTTGAAATTTAGAGACCAAATCAACCTCAGATTTTCTGAGAACCCAAAATAAATAAGCTTTGCTCTAGCCACTCAGTTCAAACACATGCCTGAAAGATGTTATACCTCACAAGTATCACTTGCATTTGTATACATTGGGAAATAAAGTGGGTAATAAATCTTCTTACTATTTTTTGCTCTGCCAATATGTTTCTTGGCAATATTAAAATATATGCATGCATGCTTATGAATTTTATTTCTCTTCAAAGGAACCAGCTCCTTGTACTAACAACCACAGCTCTGACTTGATAGACTCCTCTTTACCTGGCATGCCTATAGAAATCTCTAGAGAATTAGAATTCTCATTAAGTGCACTGGAAAGCAGAATTTAATCAAATGTATGCCAAAGCTCGCTGTTAAAAATATGCAACTATAAATTGCATTTCTCCAGAAGTTGTTGCAGTCCTACAGTGACCACTGAAGTCTTTTTATTTATTGTACCATGAATACAGAACAGATAAAATTAAATCCTCCATAATCAATGGCTCCAATTTACACGCGTTGCTTGTCAAAGTGACTTTCTCCAGTCCCCACAAAATGCTATATAATGTGACATCTCACAAGTCTTCAGGAACATCCTAAGATGAATCTGAAAGATAAATATTGCAGTTGTGAGTCTTTCTGTCATGACTCAAATAATTTTAAAATTGCATAGATGTATTCCTCTAACAATGTTAAAATTGTTCTAATGCAGGATAAAACGGTAGTTTTAGTCTCTGTAATTTTTATAGCAGCTTGTAATTTCCATGCACTTGTTACAATTCTCAGATCAGGAAGAATCACAGGAGAAAATGTTTTCAATGGAAAATCTGCCCTGCTGCTCATGTTCCCTGTGAAGAATGTACCCAATGTTTAGAATCTGGGAGGGCTTTTATGAGGTTTTTGATGCCGTGTCAAAGACATTCCATTTGATTTGGATTAGCATCATTTCTGGAGTCTGTTAAAGGAATAAGTATGAGCCCACCTGGTTTCTCCCCAAAACATTTTTTCATGAATACTGATGCACTCATTGAATCTATTCTCTTTGGGGCCACTCACCTGCAGGCTGGGAGTGGTTTGAGACACATGAAATGTCAGAGTGAAAAATTTGTGTCCTTTGGTTCTGCTTTGAATTGGTTTTAAGTCCCCAAATTAGAAGAGCTATGATTACCCCAGAAGGGGTTTCAGGACAAGCACTTGAACAGTAAAAGCCCTCAAAGTGCAGTACCTGAGGTGTACTGAGGTCTGCTGGAGAGCTGCCGATGTGTGACTGTCACCACCAAGGACATGGTGGTTTGTCTGTCCTTTGGTTAGGGACATGACAGAGGAGGAGTGTAGATGTTTTCTTGATAAACTGATTAAGGGGGAGAAATGAGGCCATCCTTTGGACTCACACACAGGTTGGGAGAGGAGGAGGAGGAGAAGGTATTGTAGAGAGACCACAGTAGACTCATTGTCTCAATGAGTCATGTCAAGTTTGCATCATGAGAAAGTGTCTGTGAAGGTTAACACTGTGCCAGGCTGCACACCAAGGGGCAGTGTGCCAGATCCATGGTTTTATTTGGATTGAGCTGTTTGGGATATGCTCTGGAGAGATACAAGGCAGCCCAGGGGAACCCCTGCATGGGTGTTTCGGCACATATGAAGGGAGGTACATAACAGTATTGCTCCAGATAAAATTTAGGGAAGGGTTTGGGCAGCTGAGGAAGGAAGAGTCCCTCAGGAGATGTGATAACATACAGGGGAACATTTTGACCTTATATCCAAGGGGACAAACAGGCAAATCATCTGCTTGTTGTGGGGCTGGGTCAGCATCCCTGTGCCTCTGTCTGTACCTTTGGGAATAGCCTGGTTTCCCAGCTGGTGAAGGGCTGGTTATGCTTCATGTCAGTGGTTGGTAGAGAACTGCCAGCACCTCTCTCCTATCTTATATATCCTCAAAACAGTTGGGAAAATAACCCTGTGCTTAGAGAGGACAAGGAAGTTGTCCACAAAGCAAAGAGAGCAGACTCCCCAGGGTAGGATAAGGGACAAAAATGGCACATCCTGTCCTACATCCGTCAGGCTGGAATTAAGGGGAGATGCAATATCACTGGCAGTACCTGGCTGGAGGGAATTGGAACTGGGGACTGAGATGTTTTTCACATTGGTAAGGGGATGAATAAATAACACTAATTGCTTGTGTTTGACACTGAGAAACATTTTGTAACTGTGAAGCAGATTCTGAGAGACCTTTTTTGAGACTTCTTTTTAACTCTTATAGTTAGTGCACACCCTGTGTGCTAAACCCTGTTCTGCTGCCTTGAGGCTGGTGGGAGATGAGGTTAAGACCAGACTCTCTGTGAAGTCTTTGGCCCTTTCTTATTCTCTGGCTGCCAGGACTGGCTCTGAGATACAGGGCCCTAAATCACAAGCCTAGAGAGGAACAAATCTGGCCTAAAGCTGCCTGTGCTTTCATACCCTCAACCTTATTTGAATCAGAGCCCAAATAAACATCTTCATTTTTCAAAGGGAAACTGCTGGAGCACCAGTGCTGTAGTACTGCAGAAGCCAGTTGGACGGAGTGCTCAGTGCTAAACCCAGCCTTTCTGTATCAGATCACATCTTTTTAGCTCATTCTCCCCATTCTTAATGCCTGAAACTCTATAATTACAAATTAAGACAAGTGGAGAACACAGACTTTTGAGCCAGAAACTGATAAGCCTCCCTCCTCTCTTAAAATTGATGTATATGTTTTGTTCTCATAAAGAGCTGTTGGATACAGCATCACCTCAATTATAATGAAACAGCAAAGAAATTCCACATTGGGAAAGGTTTTCTGAGGGTATATTCTCAGTTACTGCTGAAGATTAAAAATAACCTTCTCAAGCAATAAATTGGTTGAGACAGTAACAGGACCAAAATCATAGTGAAATCTAGTAATGAAATATTAATGCTACCGTGTTAAGATGGGAAAATAATAAAAATTCCTTTTGCAGAGCTGCATAGATCATATTACTGGTGTCCTGAGCAAGCTGGATTTTAATATGCATGGCTTTCTACCTGTGTCCTGTTCCTATATACGATTCTGATTAGCAGAAAAGATGACCAAACTCTTAAGTCATGTAACTGCTTCAGGAAAGCAAAGAAACCCTGTTGGAGTACATGGCAGTAGCTCTCTAGAATTAGAAGGCATGTTGCGAGTGACACAAAAAGAGCTGTCAAGTACCTGGTGCTTTGCTTTGCTGCTCCACTAAATGGCCATTGTAGAGCTGTGGCAGACGTACGGGGAAATTTCATTTCTAGGGCAACATTATTTTGCGTGAAACTGAAATAAGATAAAAACTAGGCGTAAAGGTATGTTTGAATTTCAGATTGTGCTTGATCTTTGTATGCCAAGAGGACCTCCCTTGGATACTCAGCCTAGCTGCAGGCTTTCTTTTAGGTCCTGGAACCTGCAGCTTTCAGAAGTCAGGCCAATTTAAATTGTGTAGATTGTGCTGCTTTACATAACCTATTTGAATTCAGTCAGTTTAAAAACCTGCAAGGTAAGTAGGTACATTCTGCATATGCCTGTCCTACTGGCTTAGGGGTAGCTTTAATGTCACACAATTAAACAAAGTGGGGAGAGGAAGCCCGGCAAGGTCCAGCCATGTGGCATTAACCATGCACAGTGCTTTCCACAGGAGAAGGGGCAGCTGATTCACTGCCTAATTGAGGTTACTCCGTTTTATTGGTGTCCCTCACCCTCCAGCTACAGGCCCTCTGACACCCCACAGAGCAGCTCGTGTGTTGTTGGCAGTGGCCACAGCTCGGCTGGAGGCGGCTGAATTAAGCTCATGGGTTTAATAGGATTGTATAAGTTATTCTGTACAGCAGGTTGGAAGGAGGATGATGATCCTTGCAGTCAGACTGGCTCACTGTGCCCAAGAAAAATGACTTGCAGAGACACACGTGGGCATACTGAGGCACTGAATGGAAGAGTACAGGCAACTTGGAAAGAGATGGGCACCTCGAGGGGTGAAATGGCAGGCACAGGATCAGAACAAAAGCAGCTGGAGCAGCAGACCTTACCATGGAGTCCACATCTGGCACAGCTGGTGGAGAGACAGAGGCATAGGACCTCCAGAAAGCCAGCGTTAGGAGCAAGGTGCTGAGCTGGAGATGGGGTCTTCAAAGCAGCAACAAAATCCACAGCGACAGACGTAAATGCCTTGTAACCAAGCTGCTCTAAGGGAAAAGGATGTAAATATGGAGAGAGGCTTTTTACAAGGGCTTGTTTTGACAGGACAACGGGACATGGCTTTAAACTGAAAGACAGTAAGTTTAGATTAGATATTAGGAAGAAATTCTTCACTATGAGGGTGGTGAGGCACTGGAACAGGCTGCCCAGAGAAGTTGTGGATGCCCCATCCCTGGAAGTGTTGAAGGGCAGGTTGGATGGGGCTTGGAGCAACCTGATCTAGTGGAAGGTGTCCCTGCCCATTGCAGGGAGGTTGGAATGATAGGATTTTTAAGGTCCCTTCCAACCTAAACCATTCTCTGATTCTATGACATACCAAAGACTAGATGGCCTGCAGAAACACTGCTTCTCTCCCCAGGCCAGGGTCTTTCCTGATGCCAAGCAGCCACTGAGTTTCAAAGCTGAATTAACTCCAGGACATCACTGCTGCGCATAATTTTTTTCTCTCTAGGGCCTGAATGCTATAGGGGTTTGCTTCCCTTGAAGCCTCAGAGGAAGGCTCAGTCAAACCAAATACAGAGCTATTTTGCTGCCTGTGTATCAAGGATAAGAAAGCTAAAAAAACCATCGTAGCAGCTTCCTGGGCAGCTTCCTGCCTGGAAGCATTCCTGGACAGCCTGCCTGTTAACATCACCTCGCAGCCGGGTCCCTCGGGGCATAGACCCCGCTGGCCTGGATTTTGCCTGGCCCCTTGAGATGAGCCTTGCAGTCCTGCTGAGGGGACATCCAGGGTGACTTTGCACAGCCTGGAGCAGTGCCTAGGCAGGGTGATCCCTCAGGATAAGGACAGAAAAAGAGCAGAGAGCATAATCTGTTTTAATGGGTCCTTCTGCTGCTGCTGAATAACTCCCCAGTTTGGATTACTTTTACTGCAGGCACGATTAGTCAGCAATTGACAGGGCAGGGGGTATCAGTGGGGAGTCCACAGCTAGCTAAGAATATGAGCCAAACAAACATTATTTTCCAGCTTATTGGGAGAAAAACCTGCAGAGAGCAGAAAGTTGGTCCCTCACTGTTTTCCTGGGTAGGGATGCAGTCTCGAAAGTGATGAGACAAACACTTGAGGATGGCTGATAGCACTGGAGTGCAGAATAAACACGGAAATGATCCTGGATCCCAAGGCATAGAAAAAAAAAGACCTGATAAAGGCAGCACAGTATTAGAAGAAAAGCTTCCTGAAACCATGTGAAGTCACTAAAACAAGTGTCTGAAATGCTACACAAATGGTTCTCACCTCCTTCCACCTGAAAGAACTGTGTTCACAACATGCTTCTTCAGTGTTTGCCTTTGAATAATGAAACAAAATATAATGGCTAGAAAAGTTAAGCCATTAAGAGTAAATCAGTTCTGTTTCCATCGAAAAGCAGCCTGGACTACCCTGTAACACTGAAGCCATCTGTAGTCCCCACATCGATTTTCCTCTCTGCGGCACCGAACATACAAAATCAGCAGGTGCCTTTGAGTGCTCTCTCAGCCACATGGAGAAAATAGATAAAAACCCTCTGGGCCTCCTGTATGTCTATGTGCAGCCTCACCTGTGTGACACCTGGCTGTGCCCAGCACACAGAAATAAGCAGAAGCAAGCTTGGCAGCCTGCTGAATCAGCATATTTGCACTGGAGGAGAAAATACTGCCAGGAAGTAGTGACCTGCCTCTTTGCTACGATGCACTGGTGTGCAGCGTCCCAACAGCAGTGGCTCTGTTTTGTGCCAAGCACCTCTGAGACAGAGAAGGCTGTGCCCAATTTGGCAGAAATAAAGCTCAACCTCCTCTTTCTGCTATTTGCTCTTCTTGGGGAAATTCTGCCTGCCCTGATCCACTGCAAAATGCTGTTTTCACTTTTCAGGTGGCTACAGTTGTGGTCTTTTCGAGAGAAAATGCCTGTTTAAGTGCCTCTGAGGGCATGGCAGGTTCTTTGCTATGCCTGGTGTTCTGTTCACCTGACCCTGCCTTGCCCAGGCAATGGCACAGTGCTGGTTCCATCCAAGGTAGTTCCTGGCATGTTCGGTGCCTGAAAAATCCACTGGCTCCATTTTCTCAATGGCTGAGCAGCATGTGGCAGTTCCTGTGTCCCTCCTTTAATTAGAAACTCTTAAAAAGTGAGAACACCATCAAATAAGGTAAGGCCATACTATTATTAACTAGCAAGTGACTTTATATTTAGATACTTAGAAAAATCCAAATAAAAACCTGTGATCTTAAAATCAGAGACAACAAAACCCTTTTATCTTTCTAAGCTCATCTGAATGCTCAAGTCAGGGAATGAGCCCACTTCCTGAGACCTCAGAGCCATGCCAGAGCTGTCTCTGGCCTCTGCATTCACAGCTCAAGCAGCAGAGACCTTGGCAGTCATAATCTGCCCATCCCACAGTGCAAGGGTGTTCCCTAGAAAAGCCAGGTATTTTTGCCAAGCATACAGGACGTGGCACTGAACCTGTGGGAACCCACCTTGCCTGCAAAGCAGATGCAGAAGGGCAGGTGCCCCCCTCTTTCCCAAAGCATTTTCTGTGCTGGTTGGTGCGGGGAGGAAAGCAGCATTGCTGCCACTGAGCCCTGGGACTGCCCGAGAGCCACAGCCCTGTGTCCTGCAGAAAGGCACAAATGCCAGTGGAAGATGATGAAATATGAATTCAAAGGTTAGGCTATTTTTTCCCCTAAGCTCTAAAGGAGGGAATCGCTACCTTCTGAGATGGATAGTATCATTAATCAGACACTGAGAGTTCAGTCCCCTGTACAACGCCAAATCATCTGGACTTTTATCTTCCCAGCCCTGCACAGAAGACAAATCCAGACCCGCTAGTGCTTGGGAAGGGGGGGATGGGGAAAAGTTATTAGGAGAAAATTTTTGAAGCATAAACAAAATTTCAGCAAAAGGTTGTTCCCGCCATGACATGATTATAAATGAGATGATCAGCCACAAAGAACATGTTTTTTGTGGCTTTAGCAAAATTCTGCTTCTTTTCTAAGGGTAGAAGTAAAATATTTAAAGGGATAAGGACAGGGTTCCTTTAAAAATTCCAGATATTTTAATTAATGCCAATAGCATTAAAATATTATGGCGTGAGATGCTTATGAAAAGTCTCTTTTATTCATTAAATTTTCCAGACCCAACATAATTAGAATTCTTAACATTCGTGATCTCTCAGCATTGGCTTCCAAAATTAATGGTCTGAGTAATTTCTTACAGCAGATGAACTGAGTTTCAAAATAAATGTATCACAGTAGTAAACATCAGCTTTCTGTAAAGGCAGGATGCACCAGTCAAAGGCAACTTTCAAGAAGGAAAACACCCTCCATTTTCTCTCTCCTGGATTTCCATATTCAAAGGACATAATGAATGATTGTATTCCTACATGCAAAACACAGGGAACCAACTAACAGAAGCCTCCTGCACCACTTGAGCATGTGAGTCATGTGTGGTTTTAGTGTCACATGTTCCCTCTGACACCCTGGGTCCAGGAGGGGGGGGGGGGGGGGGCTCAGGGTGGGTTTGGGAGCACAGGTGAGTCAGGGATGCCACTTTCATATGCTGTGGAGGTTGAGAGGGCTGTGGGAATGCAGCTGGGCACAGGATGCTGTCCCAGATCAGCCACCTGAATGGTGCCCTGCAGACCTGGGCCCTGCCAAAAGCCTGCTCTGTGGGCCTGGGAAGGTCGTTTAACCCAGCATTTTGCATGGGGTTGCTAAACGTATGCTGTTCATTTTGGCATCTCATTTCCAGAGTGTGGAGCACTTCCAGCTGCAACTCCTGCTGGTGGACTGTGAACCCAGGAAAAGCCACGCCGAGCTCGGAGCTGTAAAACCTGCCACTTCCGACCGGGCACGGTGGGATCTCACAGCATTCCCTGGCAGCCTCCTGATGGCAAGACTCAGGATTCTGGATCCTGTCCCCAGTCATGGAAAGACAGCAGCTCTGGTGGGTGCAAATCACTCTGCCTGTTCCCCACTATTTCCTCCTTGTTTCAGTTCTGTCTTTTCTCTCTCCATCTATTTGCCTTTGGGATGGGGCTACTCCCTTCTGGACAAGCTGAAGAGCAAGATGAGCCCAGCAGGGCAGGATTCTCAGAGTTTTTAGGATTTTCACAGAAAACAAGTCTTTGCTGAGAAAGTCAGATTGGATTTTTTCCAAATGCTTTCACTTGGCCACACTTGCATAGATTTTCACAGCAGTAACAAAAAGGCACATCCTTAATACAAAGGTCACAAGTCGACTAAATTTCTACTCCCCTATCCAAACCGTGAGGAGTTGTGGTGCATCTTAAAGAAGAGGATGTCAGTTCTTTTTCTTTTTTACCATTACAAAACAGTGCATTGTTCCCTGGCCTTGCCCTTGGGAATAGCTATATTGTTTTGGCTGAAGCTTTCCAAAAAAATTCAGCCCGCGGCAGATGCCCAGGATGGAAAATGACAAGTTACTGGTCAAAATATGACAGTTATAAGCAGCTGAAAATAGAGTCTTGTAATTGGAAATGTCAGATGGTCTTGACAGAAGGCAGTGCTACCAGCCCACCAACCTCGGGAAGTTTGCTCAGGATTTTATGTGTAGGTAGAGGCAGTGTGTGCACCTTCTAGTATTGTCAGTAATTTTATAAGTGGCACAAAAAGGAGTAGCGAAGTTTTCTGGGTGTTAAAGCACGGCATGAACTGCACTCCTGCTGCTGGCAGCTTTGCCATCTATTTGGGCACAAGCTGGAGAAATGCTGTGCCAGCTTAGCACAGCCCCACCTCTGAGGCCAGAGGAAAGGCTCTGGAAACAGAGCAAGGACTGAACACCCCTCCACTCCTCAGCTTCTCTCCAGCTGTTGCTTTGTAAGTGGAGTTGGATTCCCCAGCACTTCAGTTGCTAAACTGAAGACTTCCAGGGCAATTTTGCAGGGAGAGAGGGCAGGTCTATGCCCCCCAACCCCTGTGAGCACAAATCTTGCCCTCAGCATCTGTTATGTGGAGATGTGGTGGGGATGTTGACCCTGCTGTACATTTCTAGTTATTTCTTGTGTGCAGTGTGCAGGGACTGGGTTTGATTCTCACAGCTTTCTGACTTTAGCAGCCATTTGACTTTTGAAAGTCATTTGACTTCTGAGAACTTCAGAAGGCTCCAGCCAGAGCTCACACTTGAACCAGCCGGTCACTGCCTGCCTTTCAGACACCTTCCCGGGAGAGAAATTCACCTTTCCCTGGTTCAGGGGCAACCACCCAGCCCTGTAGTCAGTCACTGCAGTTTCATTAAGTTTTATATTTAACTTTCCCTCAGCACCTGGGACCAGAAGGAGTGTGTTAGTGTCTCGGAGCTGGAACACTACATTGAATTACCTTGTTGGTTTATCTGGTCATAATAGCAAGAGAGATCCCAGTGCTATAGTTAAGAGTCTGTCAGCATTTCCATTATAAACCCCTTACTCTCAAGAGGTTTTAACTTAGCTTTAAAAATCTGTTCCATTGCACAAACTTAGTTTATAACATGGCAAAGAACAATATTTTATCTTTTAATATTGAAAATACACATACAGTCAGTTCATATTGAAATATATACGTGTGTAGCCAAAGACAGACTGGGTTTAGGCAGTGATCAACCTGATTGGTGTCTTCTTTTTAATTTAGCTGACATGATATTATTAATCTGGCTATTTTAATAGATAAGATACAGTGGTTTCACAATCTCTTCCATTACTGGCACACAACTCTTCTAATATATGTTAATATGATTATTCACAAGTGCAGCAGAGTCACACTTGGAGGAAGTGTAAGAGGTTTGGCACAAAGGCTGCTCGCCCTCCTTTTCCTTTTATTCTAGACTCTCATTCAAGGGCACTTAGCTCACGCTCTGAAAAAGCAAAGCAAAAGCCTTAACCAGCTGCCTGGCAGGAAAGATTTGGCAAATGTGTCACCATGGTTCTCTCTGTTATGGTCTGCTGGGCAAGGAGGCACCAGCAACTGGTGCAGTCTCGTGCTTGAACTGGTCCCCTTAAGGCCTTTGTCCTCCACTGCAGCCTCAATCTCCTGGGCAGTGTGGGCAGGTGGAAGAAAGGAGCTGGAGAAGGCAGCATCTATGGGCTCTGCCTCTCCAGCTCTCACCAGGAACTCTCATGATTTTGTTTGTTTGTTTGTTTCTTTAAACAAAAGTTTCTTGGTTTCCTAGCTGGGTCAGGGTCCTTCAGAGGAGCAGTGGCTGTTTGTCTCACCTGAAGATCCAACCAAGGATAACATCTTTGGATGGGAGGGTTTGAACTGTATGACAAAAAGCACCATTTCCATTTAGGGCACATGGCCAGAGAGCAGGGCTGCTGCACATGGTCCCTGAAGGGCTCAGTGAATTGTTTTCAAGGTTGTTCTTTTTCCAGACACAGGTGGGCAGAGGAAGGAAGCTCCTTCTCCCAAAGCCTCCAGCCCTCCTGAGAGGAGGTGAAGATTGCTTGACACTGGGCAGGGTGAGTCATGCAAGGAGCCTTCACAGGGAGTATCAAATAAAACATATCCCCTAGGCATTTATCTTTTTTTTTTCTGGACAAATGGCTCTTTATGCATTAAGGGAAAGCACTTTTTTTCCCAGCCTCTCTGACTTCTGAAAACTCATGGCAAGGTAGTTCATGCCCCAGAGACCCAAAAGTGTCCCCATTTTCTTGGTATGACTGCACTGGTGCTACAGCCTGGCTACTTTTGCTTTCCATCCCCATCCATATCATATGTTCTTAATTTCCTCCTACTCTTCCCTTGGTGAGGCTGCTGAATTTCAGACGGGGTTTGCTCAAGTTGGGATCCACCTGCAGCTGCTGCTCAGCGCAGCCAGGCAGCCTCTGGCTCTGTTTGTTGGAGGCAGCTTCCAAGTGGAGTCAGGATTTTCTTGCTCACAGCTTTCCTGCCTCTTCTTCTAAGGTCCTCTTCCCTTTTGACACTTACCATTGGAGTCTCTTCTCACACACACGCTGCCACCCCTTTGACACAGCTATTTTTCGGGTCTGAAATTTTTAAGATTCTCCTTCTCATAAAAATGCTGGCAAAAGGGCCCCACAGGTCTGTGGACCAGCTGATAGGAATTAATCTCAATCCCAGGCTGACGGTTTCCCGTCGATAGCCAAGGCTACCCAGGCAGGGCTGCAAGCCCATGATTCAGCAACTTCGACTGATTAATCAAGTCACTTGATTTTTTATGCATGCCAGCGTGCCCAAGGCAGCTGTGATAAGTCGGCTTCTAGGCAGAGTGCTAGCAGTGCTGAGGATGTCAAAGGGGTTTGTGATATTGATATAAATACATATAGATGCCTAGTTTTCTGATTAGGCTGTGGTTTTAAATAGTCTTCAGCGGCGTTTGTTCCGTTGATAGAATCCTTCCCGCGAATTTACATGCACGTTGTACCTCTGATGCTGCATTTTTTAATTACGGATACACTTTATCTGAGTTAAACATGTAACAGGCCCCTCAGCATAAATTATACTTGGTGTGTGTGTACCGAGAGCACTTCCCAGGTGTGTGAGAGGATAAGTGCATGTTAAAACAGCACAGGCATCTCAGAAAGGGTTTAGGAACCGTTTCCATTTTCAAAAAGAAACAAACGACCCTGCTAAAATCTCTAAGAACACCAACCCAGAGCAATTTTTGTTTGTGGCAGAGGAATGTTGTATCTTGTATTTCCTACATGCCCTCATAGTTTTGGGGATGTGCAGGTAGAATTCCAGATGCTGATGGGCTTAATAGCATAAGTGTGTGCTCTGAGACAGTGTGTTTATAGCTCTTTCATTAATAAAATGAAGTAGTAACCAGAGAAAATGTCAGCATGTTTTCCTGGCATCCTATCAAAAAAAACAAAGAGAAGGGAAAGAGAAGGGCAACTGTTTTTCAGGGATCTCTGGCATGGCTTTGTTCATCCTAATGCTGTAAAAGACAACTTTTTTTGAGGCATGCAGCTGGTGAGAGCGTGAGGAGCAGGCCCCAGGTTCATTGCTCTCAGAGAGCACCCGGCAGTCTCAGCTGTCCCGGGGGTCAAAGCCTAGCATGGAAAAGGCAGAGTTTCAAAGAGCTTGGCTTCCAGGATGCTCCAGCCTCCTCATATGTAATCACATGTTCTACTGGCTTGTTTGGGTCTAGCTTCACTGCCTTACTTGGCTATGAAGGTTTTGTAGCCATCTCCTCAGTGCAGGAGATCAGGAGACGTGACTTAGTATCAGGTGGTTGTGCCAGGTGTAAAATTAAGAGCAGGTTTCAAATTAGTATGTTAGAAAAATATCAGAGGCAAAATTAGAGAATGAAGGCTTGGCTTCAGGGGAGTCAAAGGGATGCTGATATTTGTGTTTGTCAGTTTTTTCATGGCAGCAGTAGTTGTTGATATTTATTTTTCCTCACTTCAGTGGAACAGTGTTTGTTAATAAATCTAATAATAAAACATCCACAACAATTGCCAGATTTGCCATTTTTTTTCAAAATTGAGGCTAAACTGAGTATGACAGAAAAGGAATTTGTGTTGGGTTTTTTTCCCCCCTCCTAAGCACAGAAGATGTGGCATAAAGTTATGGAGCCTGTAGGGAGCACCTGCATGAGTGACTTTTCCTGGCCAGGAGAGCTCAAGTGCAGTTAACACAATTTGCATTGTGAGCTGCAACAATTATTGCAAATGCACCAATATAAAAAACAAAACAAAACTCCAACCCTGCTAAAACTGACTCACAGATGGACAAATTTGTTATTGTTTTCATGATCTTTTGCAATGTGTTTGCAGGTTTCCACAGCCTTGTTTAAATTCAAGCAAGGACCTTTTTGCACCAACTTTGCAGGATTTAATTTGTGAGTTGTACATTTAATTCTCCACAGCAGATGGTGATGTGTGGGTGTACTGCTGTATATTTGCAACAGATTCCTTATCCTACAAAATTAATTGTCTCATGTGCTGATTTAAAATCAGAATTGTATTGTTCGTAAAAAGCTAATTCTTGCATATCATTTTGTTGGGACCCGTGCGATTCCAACAAAATGAAAGGGAAGAAAAGTCTAAGTGCTGCTTTAAAACAAATGGATCGTGGCAACTCTACAGTCAGTCCTGATGTGCAGACTGAAGAGCTAATGACCTCGTGAGTTTAAAAAGTCCCTACATAAAATTAAGTATTTTGGGCCTTGGGGTCAGGTTGCCTCGATGTTGCCATGAGAAGGTTTCTGGAGCAGTTCAGCCATGCTCAGTGATCCACAGCACAGCCAAGGCCTTTGAATTAAGCCCCTTTTCCTTTGTGGGGGTTTCTTTCCTTTGCAGGGATTTATTTGTAAATGATTGCTCTTTCAATGGCATTGCTTATGTTCATTTGCAAAGGTTAGGGGATTTTTGGTTTTGTTTCCTCTAATGATAATGTCATTATGACCTGTGCCCCAGCCATGCAGCATCCCAGGCTCCTGCCTGGGTCTTGGAGGAGAAAGGGAAAACGTGAGGCTGAGGGGAGCATTTCAGCAGAGGTCAGGCACTGCCAGACTCATCAGCCCCACGTCACTGACCGCTCCAGCAGCCTCGTGTGGCACCTAAAGTGGGGCTTTGTCCAGGACAGGTCCACACTGCTGTCCTTGGAAAGGGGAGAATCCAGGGCCTGAATGGTTGTGGTGTTAAGCAGGTGGTCAGGATGGATAAAATAAGGCCAGAGGTGACTGTTCACCTGCTCCTCCTGCCGAGTGGTGGCCAATGGGCTGCTGTGACACAGGGGCTGGCTAATCAGGAATGGAATTCAGGAAATCTGGTTGCTTACCTGAAGTAAGGGACTGATGCAGTGGGTGCTGTGTGCCCAGGGGCCGGGCAAGACCACGGCCTGGATGGAGGGTCCCCAACATGGGGGATTTGTGCCATAGGGAGTATTAAGAGAGAACTAAATAAAACCCATCCTGCTCATCCTTCAGATGCTGGAGCGAGGCTGGGCTCAGCCCAAGGATC
Organism: Neopelma chrysocephalum; assembly: GCF_003984885.1. Classification (NCBI taxonomy): domain Eukaryota; kingdom Metazoa; phylum Chordata; class Aves; order Passeriformes; family Pipridae; genus Neopelma; species Neopelma chrysocephalum. Next base: position 890,173 of record NW_020897721.1, read on the forward strand.
ATTCCATGGCTCACCCAGCTGACAGAGTGAGGATGTCACACTAGGGAAGAGGGCTGGGTGAGGGGGCTGCCAGCAGCATGAGGCTAGTGGCTGCAGGGTTTGGGGACAAGACACTTGTTTTGGTGACAAAGTCCTCACATTCACCCCAAAGCAATGTGGAATGTTGGGGACTTCTGGACTTGTTGGCAGAGCAATGCTCCACTTAGCACACTGGTTTGCTTTCTGTCTGGGAGAGGGAATATAAACCTGCTTTGGATTGTTTGCCTGTAAGTAGCAGTAGTTGGGTCTTGCTTGCTGGCAGCATCAAACCTCACAAATTTGAGAATGGAGGTTTATTGTAGAATGAACAGAGGTTTTACGATTTTATTTTTTTGCTACTGCGCAAGAAATAATTCGCATCTCTGTAACATTTAAAATCTGAATTAAATTTCAGATGAAATATTTTAAAATATGGTGGACTGGAGTTTAAAAATCTCAGTGATACCTTGGGGGTGTGGTAAACAAAACTTCAAACCCGGTCTGAAAAGCAGCTATTGTGTGTTGTATCCATCTTCCCAGTTATTTCTACTGTGAGTAGAAAGAGTGTTTCAGAAAATTGCTAATCTGGTCATCAAAAACAACCAGTCTGATTTCTTGTCTTCAATTGTGGGTGAATCAAATTAGGGTGCCTTTGTATGCACCCCTCCTTTTGGGCACATTTCTTCCTACAGCCCTTTGTAATGCTCAGCTCTGGTAGATTTATAGGAACAGGCTTTTTAAAACACAGGCTTTGGGTTTATGGGAGTAGAAATAGTTCAAGCTCAGTGACTTTTTGCCCAGGAAGTTTCTGTTTTCCTGATCACTTTGGTACACTTCACTGCACGTGATCCCACTAGAATTTCTCGAGCGCATCAGATTGGCATACTATGTTCCTGGGAAAGGCCTCAGAAATGCTTGTTGCACCAGCATACACATTCATTGGGTGTTGAAGGTACCCCCCAATGCACTTGGGATGAAAGCAGTCTCCTGACTGTGAGGCCAGGGGCTGCACTGCAATGCATCCCACAGAAGGGGTATTCGTGTCTTTGTGAGTGAATGTTGCTTTGTGTTTCCTTCCTGCAGCAGTTCCTGTTTGGGCCCAGGTGATTTGCCCCCTCATGAATTACTGAGGCTCAGCTGGATTGGCTCCATCACATCTCCTGGGTTAAAGAAGTCAGTTATTTTTAGAAGAGAGATACTGGATTAGTCTGAGATGTCAGAGCTTTCGTAAAGTTATGCTGGATTTAATCTCCTTTCATTTTGCTCTGTATGCACAACGAATTACTTCTGTGCAGTGAGCTCGGTCTGCAAGATCTCCAGGGCAGGGAGCAAATCTTTACTGCCATCACATGCTGACCTGGCTTTACCTCATCTATCTGTAGTCATGTAAGTGGGATGTGCATGTTAACAGCCTTGCCTGGCTGCTGGTGATGGAGACTTCCCTGGGACACCTCTGGGTGTGCCTCTTCCCCTTCATCCTGAGGCTGATCCAAGTGCCCAGGCAGCAGCCTCTGCCTGATGCAGTGCATCCAGGCCCCCCTGCCCACCCCTCCCAATGGAAACCATTAGCAGCACCAGAGTACCTGTGTGTGTGTGGCTGCTACAGGTTCAGTTCACTAGGAAAGCTGACTGCCCCCACTATGGACTTAAGGGTAGCTGTCTTTAATCTGCCAGCCACCGATTCCAACACATGCTCCCCTCTCCCTGCATTCCCAGCCCAGCTCTGTGTCCAAGGTAAGCTGAAGTGGAACATAAAGTGAATGCAGTTAAAACACCCTCCCCCAGGTGATTTTCCATTGATGCAGCAGGCTCACTAACTGCAGGAAGAGTGATTACCCTTTCAAGAAAGAAATATAAAACTTGATTACTTTGAATGAGTGTTAGTGAAATGCGGTTCTGATCCCAGCTGGGCAGAAATTGTGTTTCAGTAAGACTTTCTAAAAATGCTCCCACAGGATCAGCATAGGGAACCACAGGCCTGTCTGTGACCGCTTTTATCCAGTGTATATTTGTGATACTCTCAAAAGGGGGACTGAACTCTGCATCCCAGATGCTTAAATGTGGCAGAGTCCCTTTCTCTCCTGTTACTCGTGTATGGGAGCTGTACAGAATGGAGAAACAAGGTACCTTACGTGAACAAGATGTGAAGACCAGCACACAACCTTTAACTGGAAGTGGGGAAATAATCTGCATCAAAACTGGCCTCCTCTCTGAAGTCAACTGCAACATGCCCATAGTACAGCTGCACTGTCTTAAGAACATCTAGACCATACTGTTGATTTTTTGTCTCACTACTTTTCTGACAGTGTAAAGTGGACAGAAGAAAGGACTGCAGAAAAATTAGATGGCAACCCTAACAAATGCTATAAAGTAGATAGTGTTATTTTATAACCAACACTATTTACTACGGTTCTTTCTTAAATGGAAAGTGCAGGTGTTTTAAAATGGGCTGGTGCAGCTTACACTATGTTGTAAAGTGTATGTATATATGTATATCATCAAAGTGGGTGTATATACATATATAGGTAGATGGAAGGATGATGTTTTTTCACAGCCAAGTCTTTAAACAGAGCAAATTAATTGCTTCTGCATTTTATTATGGAGTGGTCAGGTGGATTTAAGGATGAATTAAGCAAGCTGTAAATTTAAGAATAAACTCACTCTGTGGCCTGGAATTAATTATTATAACCAACATGGTAACTTAATCTCACAAAAACACGAGTTTATTAATAGGTGAAGGAGCTGAAGAACTACACAGTCCATCCAGCCCTCTGATAGTTTCCTAATCTCAGTTACGAAATTCAATGCTGCAGTTTTACAAGGTACATATTCTCAATTAGTGAATGTTACAGAACATAAACATGAAGTGAATATTTGTATTAATGAGATTCAAACAAGTCAACTGAAAGAAGTATCAACTCTAGTTATAACACATGGTGAAAAGAATCAAATTTGGAATGTGATCATATATACTGTTGTACATCAGACAATATGTACACTTTCATATTGCATGACATTCATAGCATATTCATAGAAAAGTCAAACTAAATGATGGCTTAAAAACTCATCACTGAAATTTGCTTGCTACCTTTTAAAGTGTTGATATTGACTGAGTTAATATTTTCATTGTGTAAAAATACTGTATATAGTAGAAACCCTTCAGCATCTTCCACATTCAAATAAACGAAAGTTACAGCTTGGTATTTGGTGTTCGACATCTTAAATTAAATGGCCGATTCTTTCTAGCCTTCAGAAGGAAAAACAAATAATGAATATGCTCAATCTGGTTTGACTAGTACATTTCTCTCTTGAAGACCTTGCTTCTGGCATCAGAGACTAACATCTACCTCGTCTGAGGTGCGGCTGGGAATACTAAAACATCTGAACACGGTTAAAAAGGTGGAAAGTCCATAGCCATTCTACACACTTTCATTTATTGTCTGGACAATTAAAGTACAAATAATTCAAACACAACAAGGTTATGAAAAAAACATTTACAATACTTTCCCTCAGAAATGATCTAAACTAGCAAGGTTAACATGAAGTCATTCATTATAACTAAAGTATACAACTGCCTGGTCCTAAGAAAGATTTTTTAAATTATTATTATTATTCAGATAGTAAAACACATCGTAGAGAAAAGATTCTGACATGCCTTCCCCACTAATGCTTAGCAAATGCATCAAAACTTTCCCAGCAAACTGCGCTCATTCATAGCAGATGATGTATAAAGGTTTCCCTGAACATTGAATGAGTGTTCCTTTAAACTAAAATCTAACATTGTTAAAGTAAAAAACTGATAAAATTATGATGCAGCCTTTGCTTTTTAGTTATTTGTCTACTACAAAAGTTTGCCTCTTCAGTGTGAAAAAACAATACTTAGTCTACATGCAGTTAGTGGGTATAGCATGGAAAAAATGCACAAAATAAGCACAAGTTATAAATAACCATAACGTTTTATTACCATTAAGACTAAACTTGTATTGAAAAGATTTTATATAACAAGACAAGAAAAGCAATAGCAAATTTAACTATCAACTAGATTATGCATAGCGAGTAACTGTTTCTAGTACTCAGGGAAGAGCATGACCCTTTTTTGTTTTAAATATATAACCGTACAAAGCACAAACATACTAAAATGATCAGTGCACTGGACATGGGAGAGCACCCCCTCAGTCATTTTGTTCCCTTAGCTCTGTTTTCCCCAATCTGAATTACATTAAAATAAAGACCCAGTTGTTTTCTTTTCTACTGTGCAGTAAGAAAAAATATTCACAACAAACATGACAATATATCAAACAATATTTCTACACAAGTTACCTTGATACCTCTGTCACTTAAGTATCATAAGAAAACATTTTAAGACATATACAAACAAAACTAGCAAAGTGTTACAACTTATAATAAATTAACCAAAAGAAAAAATAACTTTATATATATATATATTTATATTATATATACACATACACACACAACAAAATGACACAATAATATGCTTCTTCCCATAGTTTAAGTAAACAAATAAGTAGACTAGCCAAACTAGCTATATTTGATTTTGGCCATATGCATCACATCGGCAATTAAATAAATAAGTGTTTCAAGCAACATAAACAGTGTTCCAAATGTGCCAACACAGCCCAATTATATTAGCTTGGGCTATAAAGTGAATTTGAAAATTCTTAACAAATTTAAAGCAAATGTATTTTTTTCTAAACACATTACATTTAACTATGATACTAAGATATGTAAATAATTTTGTAGCACCTACTGCTCAAACCAAGGAAGTTTTTGATCAAAAAATTAATTTTTTTAACTTTTGTTCTGCTGATATCCCATACTGATGACTTAAAGAAAAACCGTCTTGCAACTCATCTCCTTGCTTTTGGGTTTTGACTGTGGGTAACTGCGTGCCTGGGAAGAACACTCTCCCGTACTGTATTTAATATTTTTATTACATGCTATGAAAAGATACGAAGATCATCTGTTTGTAGCCCATCCTTCAAAAAACAATCTACTAATCCAGTTTAAAACACACATCTTGATCTCTAAAAAGTTACCAGTGCAGTATGAACATGACAAAGTTGTCAATTTCCCCTAAATTAGCCAGTCAAAATATTTTTTCTCAAATCCAGATTCTCTTGTAAAAATTCTTTATATTTTATAAAAATAGATTTTTCTTGAAACCCATTTTCAGCAAAGAGACCACCTCTTTGGCAACATTGTTAATGTTATTTAAATTGTTATGTCATCAGGTATCCCCCGTTACCCCATTCCCTAACAGAAGACTGTTTAGTTCACATGATACAAAAGAAAAAAGGAAAAATAAAAAAAGTTGCAAAATTATGTTCTTCTTTTTGCAATTTTTATTGTTCCTCTTTAATTTGCGTGGGGGGTTTACCAATCTGATTCAATCAATGTTTTGAAAAAACTGAAAAGAAAACAAAAATCTTTTTTTTCTCGCTTTTAATCCCATTAGTTCGTAAAAATTGTTTTTTGTTTTATTATTTTTTCAAATGAGTGAATGGTCATCTTAAAAAGACCCACCTTCAAGGAAGGTAGTAAAACTAGCTGGCCGGGTAAAAATCCCTGCACATTGTTATCTATGTATATTATATTCAACAACGACAGCTATGAAAGAACATTCAATGCATCAAAGGTTTTTTTTTTTTCTAAGCATTATAAAATCCTTTCCTGTTCCTCACAGGATATCCAATGTTTTAATACTTAGGCAACACTGGCTTATAAAGTCCATGGTTGAATATAAGCCTTGAAGAGTTTTTTTTTTGTTTTGTTTTGTTCGTATATATATTTATATATATATATTTTAGTAAGTAAGGATATGAAATTCAGGATTTGTGGGTTTTATTGGTTTTAAAGGAAACTTGCAATACTCTGTCTCCTAAACGGTATCCATTAAGGCTGGCAATCGCCATGGCAGCTTCGTCGTAGTTGGTCATGGTGACAAAGCCAAATCCCTTGCACTTGTTGGTGTTGAAATCACGGATCACCTTGACATTATTGACTGCTCCAAAGGGACCAAACAACTGCCACAGCACGCTCTCATCTGAGTCGGGAGACAAGTTGTAGACGAAGATGCACCATCCAGTCCCAGTGTGACCAGGGATATTCATTCCGACAAGGCTCGTCATACCATCAATTGTGATCGGAGAAAACCTACCGAGTAAAAAGAGGGGTCTATTCTAAATATATCTCTTAGCACGAGCTATACGGGTCCAAGACTTTAAAATAAATAAGCTGATGTTAATGAAGGTTCTGGATCCTGTCCCTGGAAGATGACCACAGAGCCACTCTTGCTCTCTAACTCCTACTGAAGTGGAGGGAAGCTGTACTGAGCAAACACACCAAATCTGGGCATAAATGCATGTCCCTCCAAGGATAAGCCCCGCTTAGATGTGTACAAAGACCTCATAAAAGAAATGCTTAAGGACAATCTGAGTCAAAGAGGGCCTGCACATGCTGCGATAAACAAGAGTTCATTTAAAAAGGCCTGTAGGAATTTGCCACTTATTTCCATCACCTAAATAAGTTTCAGGACAAGGGAGATTTAATGCTTTACCTCCTACTAGTTTGCAGTGAAAAACCCCAAGCAAACTTCAAGACCTATTTTAAAGATTAATATGAAATGCCTTTGTCAGGATTCAGCTATAACAGTAGCCTCTTCAGCTAAAAATACTATTAGAGAGACGTCTCTAAGTGGCAGAATTTGTTTCTCCTCCTAACATGGTCCATAATTGACATACACTGGGAAAAAATCCAGGTAATAAAAAAGTCCTAAAGCTGGCCACATAGGCAGCAATTCTTATTGCAGAAGGTTTATGCAGCAATTGTAGAGTAAGTAGAACATAAATACAATTAATGAGCAGATCAACTGATACCTTTACAATGTGAGGCTAACAAGCTCTTAGGTTCTCCAAAATAGTCAATATAGACAGATAAGCTCCTAGAACGCAATACAGCACCCTAACTTTCCTCCCTCATTGTCCTTTGGGACTCATGTTCTTCAACTTGAACATCCAAATTGAGCAGCTAAAGCCAGGTGGTATTGTTCATGAACAGAGAACCTTCACGGAATAACAAAGGCTGGGCCAGGATCCACGGAGATCATCTGATCAGCCTCCTGCTCCAAGTGAGGCAAACTTCTCAAACGAGATCTCCTACTCATGGCCCTGCAGAGGGAAGTTTAGCAAGTCTCCACAGACAGGAGCTCTGCTCCTGCAGCCCCTGCTCCAGGGCTCCATCCTCACTGGGAATGATTTTCCCTTATCCTCAAGTTGAATTTCCCCTGCTGCAACTTGTCACTGCTGACTCTTGTCCTCTCACAGTTGACCTCCAAGAAAAGCTCAGCCTTGTCTTCTCTCTAATGCCCCTTGTAGGCAGCTGAAGGCAGCAGTCAGGGGCTAAACTCTACATTTGCCTTTCCCAAATTCCACCGTGTTCCTCCAGCTTTTCAAGGTCTCCCCAGTGGCAGCCGTGGCCAGGAGCACAGTGACTGCCCCTGCTCCCTCACCGATTCAGTGTCACCCGCTAATGCAAGGAGGGCGCATCACAGCCCATGACTCAGGTTATTAATGAAGATGTAAAGCAGTATCAGCCCTCAGGATCAACATAATTTTCCTTTCATCAGTGTGAAAAAAAAAATGACATGCTTTCTGAAGCTACACTTTGGGATATGTTTTAAAATAACAACTGCACAGAGGAAATGTCTTAATAAAAACCCAGTTTCACATGTACCTTCAATATGACGAGTTTTAATACCAGAACAGAATAATAATTCCTCAGGATTTTCTGAGTGATAACTGAGGGAGCAGAAGGAGGGAAAGGAGGGACTCTGTTGCTGAGTGAGCTCTTGTGCTCCCCAAAACTTTTTATACTTGTAATAATTTCCACACACATTTAGCAATCTGCACGATATTATGCAGTGTATATTAAATAACCATGAAAGAAACTATACACTTGATGGCTGCTCACCGTTCTGTTAACTCCTGATGGCACTTTCTATGTATATTCAGTGGAAAAAAGACACTTGGAATATATATCTTAAGCTGAGGATCATCACTGGGGTGTAGCTATGCTGTAAATGAGCAGTTCACAAATGCTCACAGCATCCGATCCTCGGGAAGGTTTGCAGACAGTTTATTAAAAATATGTGGCAATTTTCCAACTCAACTTCACTTTTGCAAATCCTCATCTCAACATCTTTCAGTTTCTCTCCCACATACTGAAACCAGTAACATTATCATAATGGTTCAGCATGGAAAGATGGCTGGACAAGGCCAGTGCATGCTGCTCCTTCCACCGCAGGTGGGACCATAAATAAGGCAGCCAGGGACTGTACAAGCCAACAGCTTCAACTCATTTTCAAATTTGGAAGATGGGACTTCAGGCCTATTGCTGGCCAGTGCTGACTGTGCCAGGAACATACCTAAGCCAGCAAACGCTGCTTTTCTAAAAGGTTGAAATTTAACATGAAGTACAACGCTAAGGGATGCACTAGCCTGTAAGTAAGGGTGTTGTAAAATCTGTACAATGCAAAGCTCTGCACGTCACAGTATGTTAAAAGGCTTTGCATTTTTAAGAAATGCTGCACTGATGTAAAGGGTTAAAGTTTCCTACAGTTCATGGACAGCGGCTTTTCCCTGGAAACCTTTAGGAGCTATGCAGCTTTCAACTATTTATGTACCATGAGCACAGCAGCTGCTGTAAATCCAACAAAACATGCACAAAACTGGTGCAAGCGTATTGACACAAATACAAGATCACCTATTGCATAAGTAGCTTTGCTACTAGCAAGCAATCTGAAATTAGCCTCAATAAAACCTTTTTTCCACATCAGCACATCTCATTTTCCATCAGTACCACTCAGTTAGCACAGGGAAAGAAAGGGCCAATCTCCTGTTTCAGAAGCAGTTTCAAAAATTATCAATACAGTATTTTTTGTGACCCTAGACCTATAAATTCAGGGTTTGCTAGTGCAGGTACAAGTTGCCAAGGTTTGCTGAGAGGAGATAAGAACTAATTTAAGGTGCCTACACAATGACTTAAGCACTGCCGTGATTTCAGACTAACATTGCAGACTGCATGTTAAGAAAGCAGATACATAACCTGTGAAGGCAGGTAACTTGCTTTTTCCCTCTGCAGTTACATGAAATCAAAAAGCAAACCCTTCACTGGTTCAGTCTAAGCCCTGTTTGTCCTGCACCACACATCAGTGCAAAATGCCATTGCAAGTGCCATTCCAGGGAAGCAGCAGCAGCAAAAACCCAGGGAAACCTCCCAGAACAAACCCATCCTTCTGATACTGACTCGTACCTGACAGACACCCGAGGCCAAGAGTTATACCATGTTTTTGACAATGTATCAAGGAACAAAGGAGATGGGAGAACACAGGAGAAGCGATGTGTGATAAAATCAGGTGCTAAGTTCTGACTCACCCTATCCCCATCCCCACTAAGGATATTGCAGATGTAACAATTGCACAAATGAACACCAGCAGTGGTGCTCTGTTTTGACTATTGCTTTTTTAAGTACTCTCAAGATTTGAGATCTGTACAATGGCTACCGTGGCAGGAGTTAAAACCCACGTTGCTGTCTACTACTAGCTAGTGTAAAGATATACTTACCATACCTTTTTTTACAGGATGAGCTTCAAATAAAAGCTCAAATAATTTTCAAGTGTGGTGAGTAGACCATTTCAGGTGATTAAGTAGTATTTTCTCATCTTAATTGTGGGGGATTGCTGGACATCTTACGGTAACATCAGGAATAAGACTACACCTTTATTTTGCTGTAAGGGTCGCTGGCGTTGGTTTGTGCCATTAGAAGAAACACTAACAACACAACTCATTTTAGCTATCAGATCAAACATACTCATGAAACAGCATAAATGTTCACAAATCAGCCGAGTTTTCACACATGCGTGCACATACAAACAGACAGCTATTTTAAACAAAAAAAAAAATAAAATTTCAAGGACTGAAAAAAAAATATTCAAAGTATTAAACCTGTAACAAAAGAAACTTCGGGCTGATTGAGGTGCAACACAGCTGTGTTTTCAAGTCAAACTTATGATGCCAGATGGGGAGAAAGGTGCTCTTGACTGTGAGATTGAGACAACAGCAGCCTAATTCTGGTTTTGACTTAAAGTTTTCAATTATCAGATCAGAGATTTGTTAAAAACTCAATAATTTTGATTCTGGAAAAAGCATCATTTAGCAAAGCAACTGCAGTTTGAATGTTTGTAGCTGTTGCACCTAAACCATTTAAGAAGCCCACCTGTAAATAAAAAAAAAAGGTTGAAAAGCCTCACAGAACTTGGGCATGAGGCCTTTAAAGTAACAAAACCAACTGAAGTCCAAACTTAAAAAGAATTTGACATGCTGGTGGAAGAAAAGAAGGAATAAAAAAATAAAGTTAGTGAATTAAAAAAAAATAAATTGTAGCACCAATCTGTGCCAACACGGACATCTGGCAATCTGTGGAATTCTAATTACCTCTTTACGCCATAGGCCATATTAAGCAAATTGTCCAGCCTGAAAAGAGAAGGAGGGTCTTTGGGTTAATGTCTCACAGATGGCAAGATCGCTCAATGGAACTATTATTAATAGCGTTCCATTTTCAAAGAAGAAACGTTCAACAAGTTTCCCACACATCTAAGGAGCCTAACAACTCCCAGCCTGCTTTGTTAAGTCTGAGGTTGTGCTTAAATTTCCACCACAGCATTTAAAAGCCTTTTTTAACTTGTCTACCGTCTTAGAGAAAAACTTAATCTCTACAGTTTAAAAAAAAAAAAAGAAATCCCCTTAGGGTTTGTCTTTTTTTTTTAAACAGTATTAGTATGAAATTTTTGCAAGTAATTCAACTGCTTACCTTATATTTACAGTTAACTTGGAAATAAAATGTTGAATCCAAATTTGCTGGAACTGGAAAAGTTCTTAACTCTAATTGCTTTTACATAATACGCTCTCCCCATTTTATTACATATATTTAGTATTAATCCTTCATGATATATCAATCTAAATGACCACCAAATTTTGCAGAATGTAATCATCTGCTTTCCATGGAAGCACAATAAAGTCCTTCTATCCATGGAATGATTCAGTGATAACCTCAATGGACACAGCTGCGTGCCAGAGACACAAAAACAAGTGTAAATTTAATGTATCCAATGACTGACTTTTTATGATCTTTAATTCATTAGCACTTTTCATCACTGACAAACTAAAATTACTTTTGAATAATTCTCTAAAGCCAGTGTGCAACTCAGTTATGCAAATATGTTCAAGTTTTCTTTTTATTTGAAAGCTAGGTTGCCTGAAAACTATTAAGTATAAAAGTAATGGGAACATCATGTATTGCTAACTCTGGCTTATGCATCAGATGCAAACAGTATATTCCGAATGCAAAGCGTAAAACATCCCCAAAAGCATCTGAAGAATCACACCAAAGACTAATACAAGGTCTCTTTATACTAAGAGCAGATATCTCAGGCTAATAAATTTAATGATACTGCTTCTGACTGGAACAGACTCAGCTTTTTTCCTGCTACCAATCCACTGTCATTAACATCAAAGTCTAAGCTGCATCAGAACTGTAGTAATATAGCAGAAAATAAAAGCATTACCAAAAACGAGAGAAAGAACAGGATAGTCACTGCTCATTTGATTATCCGTGTAACTCTATTCTGTCCTCCATTTTTCTGGGAGCCTTCATGAGATCTGATTGTACAGTACTTCAGCTGTTTTAGTAAATACAACATGACTACTGCTGTCAGCAGATTTTCCTCCTCATTCTCCAGGAAAGAATATTTAATTTTACAAAGAAAATCAGGTCAGCCTACGCAACTAAAGCACATTTTCCTGCACAGCACCTGCCCCACATTGTCGTCGCTGGTGGAACTTCAGTTCTTTTCCAGGTAATTACCTGAATCTCTGAGCCTGGTGGTGAAGTGGTCCAGGGTAGCGTCTGTTGGGAGACTGATACAGCTGTGAAAGGAGTGCCTGGCTTGTTTTCTGGCTGGGGTTATTGGCAAACTTCACAGTAATTGGTTCTGTAGCACCACTAGGCTTCTGGCCATTTAGTCCCTTTATGGCTTCTTCTGCCTCTATTCTCTTATCAAAACGGATAAATCCCACACCTCGAGAAACCCCTGGGAAGTAAAAACATGTGAAGAGATGAGTATTTGCAGGAACAGCCTCGTCTAGGTAACACACATAAGCTGAATGGTGGTTTTGAGTTCGCAGAATACATAGTTTGCAAGTTAAGGGAAGTCCTGTAAAGAAAAATCCTCTTCCCAATGTGTAATCTCCAAGTCAGCCCCTACCATATTTAACAATGATTTTAAGTAAACAACGTTCTGCATTTTGAGATTCCCTCATTAAAGAGGCAGCAATTGTACACCCCCAGTTATGTTTGTAAAGAACCACGTACTGCATTTTACATTAAAGGCATACCATCCCAAAACCCAGCAGCCAGCAAGCATTTACAATTTTGCCACTCCCAGAAAAACGTGCACGTATCAAGAAAAGTTCTTTTAACCTGTGACTTGATCAACCAGAATCCGTGAGGTGATGATGCGCCCATATTGTGAGAATAACTGCTCTAATTCTTTCTGGGTCATGGTTTTCGGAAGGCCGCTGACATACAAGTTTGCATCTCTGATGGATGCTGAACTTGGACGGGCATATGACACCTATGGAGAGAAGGAAAGCCGTGTTAGTGAGCTAGAGCCATTCTCTGCATTTTAGACAGATTATTTTCTGTTCTGTCACAAGCCACAACCCTGGAGTTCAGACATTACCTGCTCTGCAAAATCAACAAAGCCAGGAGAGGCTGGAAGAACAAAGGAAGAACTACAGAGACCTTAAAAACAGATACAAGGGTTCTTTAAGTGCAATCATAAAATAACTATTGTTCAGAAGTAGATTAATGTGCAACTTCCCACACATGGCTTTGTAAATTTACCCCCATGGGTGTGGGTGTATGGATGATTTGCTGTAGCCAACCTCGAACTCTGAAGTTCCAGCAATGTTTTTCTTTTTCCCCTCCAAGTGCCTGAAACAGATCAGGTTATTTGCAGAGTGATCTTTTGTGCTCTCTCTCTTTGTGTTTGCATCCTGAGCTGGCAAGATCTGTTCTGGATGAACAGTAAAGTACTGGTGAAATTAGACTAAATGAACATCTGCTCAGGGAGCTGTATACTGACACTCATTGTCGTATCTGCAATTTATCACGAGAAGTTCCCTTGTACTATAAACCCAGAATCAGACCATAAAATATTATAACCAAGCCAACAAGAAAATCTAGCTGTGGCACTGCATGTATGCTGCTGGAAAATTACTAAATCAAGACTCTTAACTGCTCTTCTACCTATGAATCAGATTTATAATTATAATATGTGCATAAAAAGCCTTCTGCACTTTTAAAATAATATATACATTTAGAATACACACATTTAACATCATAAAAACACTTCCTGGATGAAGTCTAATGGCAAGTATTCAGCACAGATCATGAATTACTTTGCAGCACATCTGAAACAGCACTGGAACCAAACCTGAATATTCTGCACTTCATTTTGATTTCTTTCAATATAAACAGATCAGTACACTCCTGCATTATGTCTTAAAATGTGTCTTGGAAGGAAATAGGGGGGTTCCCATCATGAATACAACACATTCAGCAATTGTCTTCCCCTGTTCCTGAGGCTCAGACTGAACACAGATGATGTCAAATGGATGTCTATGTGTTTTATGTGTCAAAGAGTTGTCTTTATGTGCTCCACACCTAAAAATAGATGTTGACTCAACACAGAAAATTATGTTAATGACTAATATTTGCTTCCACAATCTTCTCTGCATAATAGCAGACAAACTCCAAAGATTCTAGATTTTAAGGTTTTTTTTGGTGATTTCTTTATAACTTATATGTTTGTACATAACCTTTTAAATCTAACATTTACAGAGAAGGCAGGAGAGAGGAGGTGGAAAAATTTAGGGAAAGAAATATGAAAAAGAGGTTCAATAAAACATTTGCATCAACAGAGGCAAGCTCAGGCAGGCACACAGCACAAAGGCACCAGCAGACATAAGGAACAGAGAAACCTTCAGTGCTGAAAGGGAGAAGGATATTGGGGTGGAAACTATTTTGTGCCTCAGCGATTCAGGACCTCACAGCCCATGAGCTCCTGATGGGGTGCAGCATTTCCATCACTTAATTGCTGTTCCTGAACACCCCTTTGACATGCCAGGACCAGAACACACACAGCACTGCTTGCCTTTTATGTAACAAAGCTCAAGCCAGGTCTTTGGGAACACCAGGGACAACCATGCCTACAGCTTGGTTCAGTGATCTCATGTTGCTTCTCACTTATACCCTGTGCTGGGGCATTTGGAAAAGCAGACTCTCCCTCCCCACTTTGTAAATGCCTTAACTTGAGAGGGTACTGTAAGGGTTCAGGCACCTACAGTTTAACCTATCTTAGGAATAACAGTTTAAAAAATACTTAAGAGCCTCCCTGGAGCAGGGGTAGGGACCTTACCTATTCCTCAAAACTGAGAACAGCAAAATTATTAAAGTTCCTGGGAAAACAGCCAGGGGTTTCCTTTGGGTTTCTCACTCTGGCACATTCATTAACCAAATGCCACATTACAGGGAGGATGAAAAGTATTGGGATATGCAAGAAAACCACCACTTCCCAGAGCACGAGTGCCTGACATTTTACATACATATATATACTTCTACTCTCGTGGGTCTTGCAGACAGGCAGTGGAAGGAGAGGCTGCACGCACTCCCAAGCCCTCCATGGGAACACCTATCGCTGCTCAGGTCTAGTTTTTATTTCCTCCCGCAATCAAACATTCAGGCTGCAGGGGAGCCTGAGCCAAAGAAAGGAGCTGCCAAAAGCAACTCAGCCGTCTTTAATATCAAGGAGAAAAGGTTGTGAGCTGAATGGACTCAAGGCTAGTAATGTCAATTATTTATCTGCTTTTGAATCTTTTTCATCTTCCCTCTCAGGTCAGCCAATGACAAATCGATCGGTTAGAGTGTGCCATCCTGCTTTCAAGCTATTATTCAGTTAGTGCTGAGGACGGGATGTCTTCCCATGTGTGAGCTATCAAAGGAAGAAATCGCCCACCCTGACCCTCCATCACACCAGAAGCTCCTTATGCTGCGCGAGTTAAAATGGGAGCGAAAACCAGCTCCCATTTTATCACTGAAAACTGCAAAGCACTGTGTGAGGATGCTGCATTAATTCTTTATATTCACACTTTAGAATGATTTTTTTTTTTTTTTTTTTTTGCTCACAGCAGTGTTAGCACCCTGTAATGAAACAGCGTGTGGAAAAGAATATGGAAGCCTAGTCACCACAAAGAATTCAAAAAATGAGCTGGAGAACACCAAACTACTGTTTGACCCAAGCATTTCTCAGCATTAAAATGTTTGTCCGCTTGTGTGACGGTTGAAGGTCGAAGGATGGTGTTGTATTTCACTGCATAAGATCATTTAGGAGTTCTGTGGTAAAATTTGCAAGGAAGATAATAAAATATTGTACAATTCGTTTTACAGCTTGCTGGCCTCAGATGTTAGTTTCTATAAATACATATATACTAACTGTGAAAAACATTTACTAGGACATTTCTCATCTGACATTGAGCATTAGCCTGTGTAAGGGCTTCTCTTCAGTACAAACAGCCATCTCCAGAGTCTGCACCACTGTCTCAAAACACTACTGCAGTGTCAGAAGGTCCAGCATTTCATATCTTCCATGGTAAAGCACATTTTTGTTCAGTTGCACAGAAAATATCTCCAAGTTCAAGCAATTATCTTCCCTATTGATTTCCTACCATTTTCCCACATAGAAAACTTTTTGAAGAATTTCTAACCTCGAGACTCCTCAGAACGTAAATTGAAGCTGTCTGGCCTTTCCAAGCCAGAGCCCACAGCAAAGGCACCCAGAGGCATGAACGCATCCCATTTGTCCTACAGAACATGTAACAGCAGCCACTGAGACACAGACATTTAACCACTTTGCTGCTGCTCACCATGGGACAAGCCTTCAGCTCACATGCTAATCCTGGACATCGCGAACATCAAGTCCATTTCTAGAAGCCTCCTTGCAAAATTTAACTCCAGTCTGCTCCAAAGGGGAAGCGCATTGTCCTTTCTGGAACAACATACTCTGCCAGCAGAGCCACCCTGCCCTGGACACCACATCTAAGCAGCAACCGAGCAGCTCCTGTCTTGCAAACACCAACCTGTGGGGATGTTTTGCATCAACAAAACATCTCTGGAAATGTGTGTCTTGCTCTGAATCTACCATCATTCGTCTGGGGAACGTGAGACTAACCAGCAGCCTTGAATCATGGCAGCACAGGCATCTGCTTGTGGTACCTGAAATCCCTGGAACACCTCTCTGGCCACAAGCAGGTAAGGTGCAGTTTTTGTTAAACAACTCCTTGGGCGGCTTCCAAGAAAGTCTGAATAACATTCAAAAATACCAGGCTTCTCAGGAACCTTAATTCTGAGACTTTGCTTTGTGTCCTTCCGTGACACAACCTGAGATACAGATTTCTTATATGAGTTTTGGGGTGAGTCACTTGGCTTTCTTCCGCCTGAGGTCCAACGTAGAATGGGGACAACTCTTTCCTCACTTGCTGCCCCTTATCCCACTGGTAAACACTGGAAGTGCTTTAACATAACTGCTCAGAGAGTTTCACACATGTAAATAAGCACAATCTCACTTGTTTCATGCACATACAGAAGTAAAATCTGCTTAACACAAGTAAACAGGTTATGGCAGAAAGACATTTCCCCACAGCCACTTCTAGACCCTCACCCGTGTCCTAATTTTGTGAAACCAGATTTGAGAAACCCTCCTGTGAAAGGTACGTACTTTGTCAGAACAAGCACACCCGAAAGCCCTCTGGTCCAGAGGCTGGAATACTTGCACATCCGATGCTTGCACTGCTTTGTCCTTTCTCTTCCCTAAGCCCTTGGCTGGCGGATGCAGGACAGTGACGATGCACTTTACTGTTGAGCGATTCAATGCCGTTTTACCAAGATTAATTATGATTGCAGGTACAATGGTCTACCCCATCAGTTCAGGAAACACATCCATTGATAATAACCTAGAAGTACTCTGGCTGTATCAAGAGCAAGGCTAAGAGAAATAATTGCTCCGGTTCAGTGGAATGAAAAGGACTGATTGGTGAAACTGAAGCAGTTAAAACAGAGATTGCGATTAAGGGAAGATGCACAAAATTAAGAGGTAAAGACTCTGGTGCCTGCTGAAAGCAGCAGAGCCAAAGCTGAACCTTCAAATGCAGCATTGAAAGGTCCTTCAAGCAGCAGCATCATTATGGACACAAAGGTGGAAGAGGATTTGTTAATAAGCACTACCAAGTCCAAATGGTTACGCAGACAGAGGCTCCTAAAGAGCAAAACCAGAGTAAACTTAGTTGAGGCTTTCCAGGTCTGCAGCACCTTTTAAAGTTTCTTGTCCAAGGCTTTGTCCCGGCATGCAGCAGCCACTGCAGATGACCCCTCTGACTAAGTCTGAGCTACCCTAAAACAGAACAAGCAATTACCTTAATTTTAAAAGGAACCATGGAACAGCTGTGTCCCAAATCTGCAGCTTGCAAGTCCCTGTAATATGAATTTTCAGGGAAGGAAAAAAAAGGGGGCACAATGCGACCGCACACTGGATACTTGAAAATGCAAATCCCTCCTTGCCGCAGTCCAATATGCTCAGCTACTCCCACTGTCTTCCAAACCCCTAATCTATCCTCTCTTCCTTGCAGAGCATTGAAGTCCCCTCTGTGCCTTGCCCAGATTTCTCTGTACACCCTTTCCTTATCACCTGGCCTTGCACATCATCCCATTTCTTCACTGGGACAAGAGGCTGCAAGTAGTGTCTGGCAGGCTCGGTAGCAGGTGGCCCCTGGGTAGGCTATGGAAGAACACAGTTGGAAAACACAGGGGTTTTGGCAGAGTAGTGCACCAAGAGCACCCAACACCCATCATTACCAGCAATCCAGCATTTTCTGGCTGCCACCCAAACTGTTGTGCTTAACTCTCCCCATACCTCCTGAGCACTTCAGGATGGGGTGCAGAAGATGCAGCTCTTCCCCATCACTCCCTGCTGCAGCTTCCGCCTCCCCTGCCCTGTGCTTCCCGCACCTCCTTCTCTGCTGAGCACGGCTGGAAGGCAATCTTTTTGACAAATGACTTTGTAGGACGGAGAAGTCTGAGGCTGCTGTGATTTGGTTCCCTACAGTGACAGGATGGTTTGTAGTTTTGTGGACAATTACAAGAATTAACATGGACAGATTTAGAGCCTGAGTTTTGTGGAAATAGCTGGCATTTTGAAAAATGCCAGAGAAACCAAGATAAACAGGAAGATCTTTGAGCAGTAATGTTACTACCTTATTTTCAGAAAATGCAAGATTACTTTCTCCCACAGCCTCATTCACTGTATTTTAAACCAGAACCACCCAGACCTATTGATCAAAACAGGAGAGTAAAACAGAAATAAAATTCCATGTTATTTATTCATTTAACTGAAAATTAATAGAACTAGAAAAGGCCCCTGACCACAGAGGAGTCATCTGAACTGTCTGGTTATTTATCATCTGATAGATTTGGTGGATTTAAAACCTGGAGGTTATCAAGGGCTCAGAGAACCCAGATTCCTCATCCCCTCAGAGGAGACATCTCCCTTTGCTCCAGCAGGATCACATCATGTACCTGCTCCTGCAAGTGAGGGAAGAAGCAAACCTACTTGTCAGGCAACAGAGAAAAGGAAGGAGAGGGGGCACAGGACTGCACTTCAGGGGGTCACTGGCTCTCTTTAGATTTCAAACTTCTTTTCAAAACTGTTCTGCCCTTGTTCCAATGAAGTCAGGTCACCTGAATCCCTAAGTAAATTGTAAAACACTTCTTTCGCATCCTTTCAGACGCTGTCCTTTTTCCGGAGCAAAGCAGCAGTTTAAACAATCTGTAACCCCATGCATCACACATCTTATTTTCCTTCTGATATTTGATGCAACTGAATTGCCAGGCAATCTTCAACAGCAGCAGTGACCTTTCATATGCTTTTATGGATGGGCAAATTTAATTTCTAAAAATAGATTCAATTTCTGGAATATATATTTATTTCAACACACACTGTATCTTCCCTTATTCTAAGCTGTTTTGTAGAATTATGTCAAGATTTAGCTGTAAAAATAAAGTGAAGCTTTCTTCCTTCACAAGAGAATGATGCTGTTACAAAATGGCGTAAATAAAATATGCACTATGATAAGCTGAGGAGGAACATAACGTGTATAACCTATTGCCAAACACATAACAGTTCCTCCAGTGCTTTCCCCAAACAGATATTCTGTAAATTGTCACCTCTCAACTTTGACTTGAAAGGGCATCATTGACTTAAATAAAATGCACATAAATATTTTAGCTGCTACGGTGAAAAGGGATTATTTATCATAACAATGAAAGAATAAAAAGAACATTTTTTCAGTTATTTTAGTCCACACATCAGAGCCGACTGTGCCTGGCTGTTCTGCTGATCCTGCTATAAAGCCAGTTCCTCCTGTGACTGCCTGGCTGTTTTGCAAGGCATCAGGAGAGAGAGAACATTAAGCTGCCACAAAAATGTTACAGAAGTGAAAACGACAGCATTTGGGGCCACATGCAGAAAGTATATATTATTTTTAAACAGGAATTAAGCCTTATGGGGTCAAAAAATGAGTGCAAATATAACCCCCAAGAGCCAGCTCGTGTTCAGTGTAGGTGTAAGGAACAGCAGAGCCCATGACTGAGCAAAGAGATGGGACACAACCAGCAGGACCACAGTGACCTTGGCAAGCAGAAGTGATTTGCCAGTGTAAAAAGGCGTTCACAGATTATTTGTTTCAACTTTCTTTCCATCAAAACAGCTTCCAAAAGGTAGCCAGAGAAATGCCACCTGCAGGGCTGCAGCTATCCAACATACATGGGCAGAGGCCAAGGTTCAGCCCATCCATCAACAGGACATCTACAGAGTCATTCTGGGGCATAAAACCCAACCACATTCACGAAGAAAGCAAAATAATGTTTAGTTCTTTTCCAGCTTGACGTTATTCTACTATTAAATATTTTCTGGTCTACAAAACTATATGCCACCAAATTCCTTTCTAGATGTTCTTTCAAGAGAGCCTTTTTTAACACACCAACAGTGCATTTTTAGTAACTGTAAAGGGTATCTACGGCTGAAGTAATCAAGTCTGATAATTAAATACAGTAATTCCACAAGCTAAAATACTTCAACTTCATAATAAATGACAGTGAGATGCTAGACAGTGAGATGCAAGCGAGGAGGCTTCAGCAGGGCTGAATACAGTTTCTCATTACCTTGCAAGGTGGAAACCAGGGATGTCTCAGTGACACAGGTGCTGCTGGCAGCAGTGAGCACACATGATTTACCACTCAGTATGAACACTGGGAAACCTTCTCCATCACACTATCAGGAAAGCAAACCTAATCTATTAGGATTTCTAGAAGCAAAGCATAATTAAAAACACAAAAAAACAAGGGGATAAAGTGAGGCAATCACATGCAATTCTGCAGTGAAAAATGGGGGTTGGAAACTGCCGATTAGACATCCTTGAGGCCAAAGCTTGGCTATTGGAATACATTTTAGGCAACTGCATAAAATCAATTTTATTTAAAAAAAAATAAGCCTACACATCCTCCCAGTCATTGAGAAACTTATGTAGCTCCTGTACACATCAGTTAGATCAACCTCGTTGCTGCTTATTCAATTTTAACAGCTTTCAAGAGCTCAACAAGATGTCCTGTATTCAATAAAAGTATTAGCTACTAATAAACACAAAACCCCAAACCAAACCAACCAATGCATTTCTAATATTTATACTGAATTGAAAAAAAAAAACCCAAAGAAACATTGCACAGAACTTTTTGCATGGGAAGTTCTCAGGTAAAAAAATCTCACTAAGGAAAGCATAATAGTTCTGATTTTGCATGCGAGAAACGTATAATAATAATAATAATTGGTGTGGGTTGGAGTTTTTGGAGGCCTTTTTGTAGCTTGTGTAACCTTGGAATATTATGCATGCAATAGCATCGCTCTGGTTCACAAAATAAACAGAGGAAAGCAACAGAGGTAATTAGGAAAAGAAATGTAGCACCTTTGCTAAGGCTAAATAATGTTCAAAACTACATGTGCTGCATTAAAAACTGATCTAGATTTTTCAAGTTCCACTGAGTTTTTAATAAAGTATTTTCAAAACATTTTTCCTGATAATGTGCCTTTAAAAGCAATTTCGAGAGCAACTTTTCACTGTAAGCAGAAACTGCTGAGTGCAAGCCTGCAGTTCCACCTGCAGCAGTTGATAAGATGGTAGATTTTGCTGCCTTGCCTTACATATTCCTCAAAGGTTTTCTATTTAACTCTACAAAACCATGCTGTGAGCATTTGGATATGTTGCCCACACACACATCTGTTGGATGGAACCTGGATGGTCTAGGGGAGGTTTGGAAGTAGCTTTCCCTACGTAGCCCGTGAAGCTACTCCACCACTTTCATAACCCACAGCCCAGGACTTCTGCTCTTCACTGATCAAACAGACCAGGGAAAAACCTGCTTGAAGCAATCCACAGAGATACAGTGGAATCCAACAAATATTTTTGCTTTAGGGAATATCACTTTGTCCAAACCATAACCTTTAGTGAGAATGGGTATGCACAAATTAAGTATTGACTACAAGATCTGAAATCACTGACATTACTTGAACCAATATTCACTGAAGTAAAAATTCTAGTTTTATGTTCCATAAACGTAAATTTTTGGCTTTGAAATACAAATTAAGTACAGAAGAAAAATTAAGAAAATGGCGCAAACCAAAAGCCAGCATTCAAATATGATCAAAGTAGTTTCAGATAATTTGAATCTGATCTGCTGTTTGTTCCCCTTCAGTTTGTTGATTCACATCCCTTAAGCTGTATTATTTGTCAGAATTTGGGATGTAGAAATCTTCTGTAAGCTGTTTCAGAATAGCTTTATCAGCCATGCAGCAAAAACCGTGACAGTGTAGAAGCTTGCTTTTCTTGTGAGACCACTAAAGAAGGTCATTGAATAACTAATGGTCTATTACAACAATGAAATAAGAGACTTTAGTGGGAAGCCTCCAGCTTTTCAAAGAATAAATCAAATTAAGGATGTAGAAACTGCAGAAAAAAACCTTTTTTTTTCTTGAGAATGACATGTTCTAACTTGAGAGAAACATACTTTTAACATCAGACAATGACAGGAGCATCACTAGAAGAGCTCCATGTCAAGGTATTTCCCATTAAAATATAAGAAAACATGTAACTTATGAATACACTGTCACGTACTTCACCTGTTTATGGAGAATGGTATCACTCTAGATGTTTTATTCTACATTTTAGCCTCACTGCCATGCTTTAAGGAGCTTCCTGTTACTTTCCCCTCCCTTTAACAATAGCAGCAATGTCAGAGAAGAGAGATTTTATCTTCTGCCTGTCCTCCCTTGTTCCAAGGAGGAGCTCATTAGTGCCCTTCCAACAGAGAGTAAAACAGTGATGAAATCGCCAGAAACTGTTTCAACTCCTTCCTCCCACTTCCTGAACTGAGCAAAAGGCATTTTATATTGTCTTACCTTTATGGTTTTGGTCTGGAGTCTGAGTCCATTTAAAGTGTTAATGGCTTTCTCTGCATCCTTTGGATCAATGTAGTTAACGAATCCATACCCTAAACTCTGCCCTGTTGAAAGGCAGGAAAGAAAGAAAAAAAGAACTCAGTATTTTTCAGCACAGGAACATGATTACAAGAGTAGAAACACTTTTTTTTATACTGTTCATTTCACCCCTGCTTTCCCTTATGGTCTCTATGCTGTTCTTCACCATTTTGATATCTCCTGAATACAGTGGAAGCCCACATAACTTTAAATTGCTGTTCTGAAGATCCTACTTTAAGAACGAGAAGCAGCAACCCCTCCACCCTGCCTTCCGCAGGAATTTACTGAAGAGCACATATGAGGCTTGACAGCAACAGAATTGTGTAATAGTTTTGTGTTCCTAATAAATGTAACTGGCTGACCTGCCAGTAATGAAGCCACTTCTTAAAAATGATAAACGCACACACAATTTTGCTACTGTTTTTAAACACTTACAAACTTGTTTATAAACAGGAAACAACGTTTTTACATTAACCTTGAAGGGGCTGACTGAGGAACAGATAACCACCTTTATGTCTCGTTTTACTGCTCAGTGAGCAGGCAGTAAATGGGAGGAGAAAGGACAGCCCAAATTGCAGTAGGGCGAGGGACCACATTAAAGCTCCCCTCCGAGTATTAGAGATGACAGCAAACCCAAACAGTACAACAACTGCTGCTGCGCATGGGATGGCAGGAGCCCACTTTAGCAGCCAAAATCATTTCAACAGCTTCTGTTTTACCAGCGAGATCTGTGTTTGTGTTTGCAGTGGAAAGAGACCTGGTTAATAACTGGGATAAGTGACACGGAGGTTGGAGGGGCCATGCTGTCAGCACTACAGGTATTGTGCACACATGGATAAAACTACAGGTCTGCAGAGGGCTAAACCTGCTCCACAGGGATCTCTTCCCGATTCCCAAGTAGCAGCTTTGCAGCATCAGTTCTATTAATACAACATGACAGACAGACACTTCCAGATCCCTTCCTTTGAGCCTCCTACTGAACTTATTTTTCATGTTTGAAAACCAGAGCAATTCTTAATTTTTTTTTTTTTTTGTTAAGGCACATGCACTTAAAAACATACACAGATAACCACATTTCAAAAATCAGTGAGCCCAAGCAGGCAGGCTAGCAGTCCTGTATTCCAACCACGCTCCTTCTCATACACCCTTCAGTGTACCTGGAGCACAGCAAGCCAAAAAGCAACCTGTCCTTCGGTGCTGATGTGCAGGGGACTGAAATCCTTCTGCTCACAGGCAATGAGAAAGGAAACATGTGAAAATCCCTCCCAAGGAGAACGGCATTTGTGGAGATTTCTATCCACGGGAGCAGCAAGCAGCAACCCAGCTCCTGCTCACCAGGAGAAAGGCGAGGTTGGGAAGGCAGCTGCACACCAAGTGCCTTGATGTCCCCTGGAGGCACAGATCCTGCCTCCCAGCACAAAGCTTTGTTTCTTTGTCTCCTGGACTACAAAAAAGCATCTGTGTGTTTCTCAAAGTCAGACGCCACCAAAAATACAGTGTTTGCTGTAACACAAATACAGGGAGCGCTTCTGTCTTAGGAAATCAGATCAAAGCCCTAAAAGCTGCTAACTCTGCAATGGAAGACTTTAAAAATCCATGGAAACACTGCAGTTCATGCCTGAAATGCCCACATACAGGCATAAGGATAAAAAATGGCTGTTTTAACCTACAGTACATCCAGGAAGCAATTCCCAATTTAACTTCAGAAAAAAAAAAGTATAAAAACATATTTAGTCTTCCTGGAGAGCTAAACAATCTCAATAAAAATATTCTTACCCAAGTTACATGACATTAACCAAGAATAAATTGAAGTCTGGCTGAGCACAAAACCCAGAACGAAAACATTCTGAAGATACTTTCCTTGCCATGCCCTCCTCCTCTTCTTGCCTACCTGAGATATTTTACACGGTCCCAACTCCTGTGCCTCTCAACACATCAAATCTTTAATGCATTTAATCCTAAACAGTCCTAGGCCAGAAGGAAGCCATTCTCTAGGAGACAAACCTCTTTTTATGCTTTAGGGAGACTCGAGGATCAGAACTTGGATAACCTGCGTTTGTCCTTTCTTTTCCCACTGATCCTCTATGGAGCTTCAGAGGTACACAGAGCAGGAGTAGCTAATGCAAGGCCCTGGAATTTATGTCAGGCTGTCTGACCATGGGTTTTTCCATGTCCAGCCACTGTTATTCTCAAGGCACATGGACTGACCACTACAATCTAGAAAGTGGCCTTTACCTATCTTTCATACAAACATTCTCACTTCTTTAAGTACTTATGCAAGGAAGAGACCAGAGACAGCAAACCCGCAGACAGCCCTAGCAGCAGGGAAGGGAAATAATGGCAATACATGAAAAGAATGATACAGCAATTCCACAGACCATTTACTACCTTCCTCTGAGTTCTCCAGTAACGCTCAAGTTATTTAGATATCATCTCTGCTTCTCTCTACCAACTGGAAACAAATATATTTTCTCCAAGGTGAAGGATAATGAATACCAACACTAATAAAGCTGTCCTGTCTGCATGCAGGACTGCAGAACCTGGCTTAAAGAAAACTATTATACTGTCATAGCATTTTCCTTAGAATAATAAGTCTGCAGAAACATGATTTCTTCTTGATGGTGTATATATACTCCTGAATGCCGTGAAATACATGAAACTTGTAACAGGATTTAAGGCCTGTTACTCAGAAGCTATTGGTTATGAAATCATATCCAACACACTAATTGCTATATTGGCTATATAATATTCTCACAAAAAAGGATGGATCTACTCAGCGTTTTAAGCACTGAATTTCTGTTAATTCAATAAAACCCCCTTTTATTTTAAAAACTCAAACTCTGTACCCTTTGCAGCCCACTGAGATCTTGGTGCAGTTGTTTCCACCAGCAAATTCCTGCTGCTGCTTTCTGCCATATGCCTCAACATATCAGTGAAGCTCAAGGAAAGAAATCTTTCATTAAGAGCTTTCCACTTCAGGTTACTTTGTATTTTCAACCATCTCTCCCAAACACTATCATGGACATGAAGACAGACACGTCCCAGTCTCAAAAAACTAAAAAGAAAATAAACTCACACAAAGCTAATTTGTGAAAAGCTTTATGACTGTAGCAAACATCATGAAGTTTCAGTGTGCTAAACATTTACAGCTAAGAAGCCAAGAAAAAAATTTATACATGCAGCTAAAAATATTATTTTCAAATTCCTCTCAAGAGCAATACACCTTATGTCAGACAAAACACAGACTCTAGATATGAAAGAACTAAAAATTGTTACTGGTAAAAAACTGAAAGTATTTGTTCCAGAATACAGTAAACAGTATGAACTTCCATATTTTCTCCATCCTGTACTCTTATTGCATGTACTCCAAAAGGGTAACACTTCTTTGGACACAATCTGGCAGCACAGAGCAAGCAGCTGGACCTCTCAGTGGGATCCCACACAGACACTGTAGTTCATTCCCATGCTACACTTCCCAGGAACAGCACCGTAAATAGTAAATATTTTCTGTGATTTGGAATCCAATAGTTCATTGCATGCTGTGATTCAGTAGGTCAGGGAAGAGATATTTCTAGATGATCCTAAAACAACACCTTGTTACATTGCTGTTACCACTGCTCTTTCTGAATGTTTTATCTAGCTGCAGAGAATGTATACTGGACCTCCTATGATCTGGTAAGGAATAGGTCTAGAAGTAAACAGTAACAGGGTTAGAGATTATCAAGGACTTGACAGTTAAAAAACAAACAAACAAGAAACCAGCTGAAGCCAAGCCCAAGTTGATAATGTGCGTATTTTGCATTTTAGAAAATTCCATTTTCAGAGCTGAAAATCATCAAGATTAAAACAAGCCACAAGAACGATTTTTTCCATGTTCTGTTTACCCTGTAACATTTATCCACACATCCAAAAACCTGCAACTGTGAAAAAGGCAGTGCCAGAGACCTGTACCTTTCCCTTACTCCTTTGTAAGCCAGTCTGCCTAGGCCAATTCCATATTTAAAATAGGACATAAAGGGAAAATACATAGAAACAAATACAAGTCAGAACAGAAATATCGTAAGAAACAAACAAAAAAAAAAAGAAAAAATCTCTGGTAGTAAAAGGTTGGAATAACAAAAGAATTTTTTTTTAGATTACAGAAAAAAGATCCCTGAACGCTCATCCTGACTCATCAGCAGATACTAATAGTAACAGTACAGAGACAACAAACGTTATGTACACCTGAAGAGGCTACATGAAGTACTAAATAGAAACCCAGGTGGATGCTAAACAGGAGCTCCTAAAATTATGTATGTTTAAATGAGATGATCTGGATTACATGCATAGAAGAGACTCCAAAAAAAGGGGCCAAAGGCTCTCTTGTGATTAACAAATTCCAGGAGCCTGGAGGAAAGACAATTTTGCACTGGAATTCAAAAAGAAAGGACTGGATGACCCAAGTAATTACAGGTCCATCGGCCTAATGCTGAGCAAGGCAAAAATTACAGAATATTCAATACTGGACTCTGATAATAAAGAATTATAAGGGGTAATAAAACCAATGTCAATCAAATTAGGTCTCTGGAAAATAGATTCTGTCAAACTAAACTGACAACCTTCTTGATGAGATTACAAGTTTGACCAATAAATTTTAAGAATGTTGATTTAATGGCATTGATATACTTGGTCTTCTCTAAAGCACTTGATTTGGTACTGCTTAGTAATTGACTAAAACAAAATTAACATGGCACACATTAAATAGATTAAAAAAGTCAACAGATCTCTAAATGGGAATTGTGAACAGGAAATGACCAGAAAGATGTTTTCCTACAGGTCTACCTCAGGAAACAGACCTTGGCCCTAAATTGTTTATTTCCACTGGTAAGCGGAAAAAACCCAAACTCCTTGCTCATGAAGATCAACTGCAGAAAGACAGAATGAGAAGATAAGAACAAACAGGACAGAGTGAAGGTGCAAAGCAATTTAAGCTCCTCAGTAGACCACAAATACATACATTGAGGTAGCACAAAGATTACTTTCTGACAAATGAAGTTAACTGTGGCATACTTTAGAAATGCTGGAATGAAAGACTGACAGAGGCCACATCAATCCTGCCACGTTGACAAAAGGGTTAAAACAATTCTTCTTGGCATAAAACCCACACGCAATCAAAAAGGGAAAGAAAAATCACCGATTCTGATCTGACTGTGTGCTTTGCTGGCCGAGAGCCATCCAGCCCTGCTGTATGTGCTTCAAGCAAGACACAGATGCCTTGGTGATGGTGCCATGAGAATTCACTACAGCACTGGAAAAAAAACAAACCTCTTTCAACTGAGATATGGGGGTCAATCTGCCTACCTGATCAAAAAAGTTGAAGTTGAAACTTAACAGTACTACTTTAGTGTTCACTTCAAGTACAGATTCTTTTTTTTCTTAACAGTGTCTGTCCATGGAGTTACATATCCCAAGTCCAATTGCTTGGCAGGTGAAACCAGACTAGAAACAATATAGCAAATGGTGTTTCCTGGGGAAGTCATTTGCTCTGTTTTTGCTATTGAAGGTAAAATGAATTTAAGTAACCTACCAACCATTTTGTCAGTTCTTCTACCACTGAAATTCTGAAAGTCTGTATTTTTTTTTGAAAGCTATGCTTTTTTTGCTCAAGCAGGAATTAATCCAGGGAGGTTTTGGCATGATGCATTAAGTGCTCTACAATCTCTTCTACTCTGAAGCTCTACAAATAACACTGTTCCTGCTGTTTGTAGTAGGAGCTGTACGAAGAACAATTATTGCCACAAGCAAAGCAGAAGCAAACTCCTTTCTCAGAAAGTCTGAAGCCTTCCTACTGCAGGAAACTGTTTTAATAACAACTTATAGAAGAGTACAACTTTTAATTGCTCACCTGTGACCAGACAGGTTAAAGACATGTTTAAAAATATCCTTTATATTTGGAAATAAGTTACTGTGGCATTGAACATCACATTGAAGGACTATGGTCACTACAGTCACTCATGAAAACAAGCACAGAATGGGACAGCAGCGATCCAAGCTGCCTTAAATTGTGGTTTTTGTTGTCCCCTGCCCAAATGTAAAACCTAATTAAAGCTGCCCGCCTGACAGCCATAACACGAACGCCAGCGAGCGCCGATGCTTTTCTGACACAATCCCTCCCTTCAGAAGTAGGGCACGTCTGACAGCTCATCTCACATTAGCCAGGCAGAAGCCGTCAGACAGTAACAGCCTTCAGTCACTTGGGGTTTAGGACCAAAAGACAAATAATGCTCGCCGTGAATTCTCCAAACCTCCCAGCACCATTTTTTGCCTGTTACGACCCCACTGAAATTTAGGGAAGCAACTGGTAGCAGGGTGAGTTTCTCTCTATAAAAAAAGCTGAGTGCAACTTGCTATCCACCTGTGGCTCTTCCAAGCAGACCTGCACGTATTCTTCCACCTTACTCAATGTTTCTCAAACTGGAGATGTTCCTAAATACATAGCACCTACGGCTGGCTGGGAGGGAGACTGGCAAGAGAAAGACTCGCCACGCTTTCTGTCTTGTAAACAAGAATAACCAACGGAACGTAGTGACAGTCAAGGCAAGCCCTGCCCCAGCTGGCAGGCCCATTTCACAGCACCACCCTGTGAGGCTCCAAACCACGTCAGAAGTGCTTTAAACACATTCCTGGGAAGACAAAGAATGACTACAACTCATATGAAAAGCTGTATGAAGTAGGGGCTTTTGGAGAAGGTTACATAAATACCCTTGAGAAGATACATTCAAAATGTACCAAGAGGGTCAAGTGAATTGACTGCTGTATTTTTGCAGTTGTTATTTCTACAACAGTTACCAACAAATAGAGCTGTTCACCTAAAAAAAAGGAGGTAAGCTATGGAGAGAAGATTCAGATCAAGGCAAAATGAGATCTGGTCATGAGACCAGTTCAAACCCTGTTCCTTGTCTGATGCTTTTTACACCAGTAATGTCAGTCTCATTCATCCTCCACCTCTGTACCAAGGAGAAGCACCTGCTGTCACCCCAGCAATGCACACTGCAGTCTCAGAGAAGCAAACCATGAGGGAAGCATCTCCTGCATGCGGTGCTCCTAAGACCAAACAATTAAGCTAAGGCTGTCACTGTCACAATTCACTGCAATCCAACTATGAAGGGTAACTTGTTCTGTGCTTAGTGCAGCTCTTTATCACAGCACCCATTTAGTCTATAGCTTATTTACAATACAGTCTCTTTACATTTGTACAGACTAGGATTTATTCAATACATATTGTCCATGCAAGAAAGCATTCTTCTTGTATTACACTTTTGCTTTTACAAGAATTTAGGGAAAAATGCAGTGTCTTTCTCCAAGCAAAACCGAGACAAGTATGAGTAGTAAATTGCTTGAGTTTTTTACCTCTTGCAGAAAGGTGCAAGAGTATGAGTTTTGTTTGGGAACCTTCCATCAAACTACTGTACTTCAGGTGCCCTTACTAGTTCTTTTGAGAAGATCCTACTTGTATATCAGGAAAAGTCAGCTGTATTTAAATGCAATCCAATCTAGAGCCCCAGACATACTGTGATGCTACAGTGCACCTACAATTAAGCAGCATGACTTATTCTTGGTTAAAAATAGCCATCTACAAATTCTGAGTTCAGTAGATCCTTCTTCTTAAGATACCACTGGAGAGTAAAGCCAGGTTCCAGACTCAATGGGATGCCCTTATAATAGATCCCCTCCTAAGAAACATGCCTGTAGTTTCATAACAAGTTAAAAAGCAAAACTAAACCCAAAGCTCAAGGAAAATCCCCCTCTGCTCCATAGCTACAGCACCTGCAAAGGCTACATAATGACACAAAGCTCCTCAGACAGGACAAGATCCCTCCAGCAAATTCTCTCCCACGGCATCAGAGCTCTGATACCCAAATAACAAAAGCTGGGTGCTCCCCATCAGGTATCTGCAGGGAAAAAATTCCTATTGCTGCCTTAATCCTGGAAATGCCAGAGATAAAAGCTCATTCATGCAGGAGACAAGCCTTTTTTGGGGAGCTCGAGGGGAGACACGAGTTGCACAATGAGGTCCCAGAGGAGCTCTACGCACACAGGATTTAATAAACTCCAGTCCAAGTGGAAGGGGCTTCTTCACACCAGACCTTCTCCAACAGAGACGCTGCTACATGATTAAAAAATCCCCCAAAGGAAGCCCTTGCAAACAGTGTGCTACATCCCACGTAAAACTTTCCCTCGGGGACAGGATAAGAGAGGGAAAATGAACCAGACATACAGACACCACTCACTCAATTTTAATATCTGAATGGAAAGTGCCAGATACCATGACAACAAGCCTAGAAAAATAAAAGGGGAATGAAGAGAAGTGTTGCCCAAAATGTGAAACAAATCCTATCAACGTAGCTAAAGCAATCAAGTGATTTGTGCTAGTGAGGTAACTGTGACCCCTAAACCTCCACATCTTCTTTGGAAGACAACCACAAAGGACCTGAACACGGTGACCTCAAAATCAAAGCAAGACTCCCCAAACCCCACCTGCAAGCTACTCACAGCAAAAAACAACATCATTCAACCAGCACCTTATCGAGTTAGAAAGCCTGATTTTGCCAGGCAGTGCCAGAGGAGATTGCATGAGTTTTGTCCTCTTCTGCAGCTTTGACAAATCTCTTAATGCAAGACAGTGTAATTTAATGTCTTGATTTTCAGAGATGCTCAGGCAGGAGCAGTTCTCATGTAAATGAAATACATATTGACAGTAGCTGCCATCCCTCAAAATTAGACACAGTACTGATTCTCACTCTAGAATAGCCTCAATATCCACTCAGAAAACAGACCAAGCCAAGGCATGCTTTGACAGCCTGATGCTGCCCAGCACCACCAGACCCTTCTGAAAACCCTACTCCCACAGAAGTTTCAAGAGGACTTTCAAAAACATGCAATTGCTCCATTTTAAACTTGACTATACCAGCAACAGAAGACACGTCTGCTCTTTAAAATAGTGCCTTACAGTCTCCTAAGGGCTTCTGTCATTGCAGGTGTTCTGCATCTCACCTGAAACAAGGCTTTGCTCTTACCTGCGCACTACAGCGAGTTCAACCAAGTCAGCTGTGTGACTGCTGTGCTGGAGGACATGGACTAATCTGCATGCAAAGCTTAAGTGGCAGTTAGAGACAGATGTTGCTGACTTGGCTGGAGTCTTCTGCTGTTCCCATTACTGTAGTGTGGAAGCATTTTATCTCTGAAACGCACCTTTCCTCACAAACACCACTGAGGAAAGCACTTTTATTCCTACTGTGGAGAAGAGAAACTGAAAGGCATCACGATTTCCAGGGTGAACTTGGACAGAGTAACACAGTTGCTAAAACAGGGAATTAAAACTGCATCTCCCCCACTCCAAGGTTGGAACCTTATCACTGGCCCACTGCAAGTTGTGCTGGGCTGGAGATATCTTGGAAACAACACACACATTTCATGCTGCAGAATATATTATCCTCCTTTTCTTTTTTGTTTTCCTGCTTTTATCAAGTTTCTCTAAACGTAAAAATGGATTTTCAGCACGGGTGTGTTCATACTACTGCAAGCAACTGATTAAGTATGTTTTCAAAAGCTACTGCTCCTGACATACACCAGACAAGTGAGTTCCATTTCTGAACAAATATTTGGATTTTGCTCCCCTCAGTTGACATCTCTTGCTTCCCTTCTTTTCATCTTCTCCTCCCCCTTCCTTCAAGGAGCACACAGCCTCTGAATTAGCAGCTGTTCCGAGAAGAGCAAGGCTGCACTCCTCCCCGCTTTGTCCCAGAACAGAACAGGGACTGTACTATAAAAATCCAGTGTTCTGGGGACAGGCATGAATGGACAAGAAACAGCCATGACTTGTCTATCCTAAACAGTAAATTCAATGCTGAAAAGACGAATTAGACACAAGAACGCAGACTTTAGAAACAAACAAGCTAAGCTGAAACAAGATTCAGTAAGAAAGTAAAACCAAACAGAACCAGAAAAAAATTGAAAGATATCAGCACATAAAAATGGTAAGCAGCAGTGTGGAAAGAAAACTGCAACAGGAATTAAATACGCTGTAGGAAACCTTTCTCATCCCAAATAGGGGATGACACATCATGGAGAAAGGATACAGCATTGTTGGACCAGCAGTAAATAGAGAATGGTAAAGACTGTGCTCAACTCGAACAGGAAATGTATGTACTGGAGACAAGAAAGGCATCAAACTGAAGGCAAATTTTGGCAATCACCAGGTTTTTAAATTAAGCAAGACCTAAGGCTCAAGAGTGACTTAAGATGCAAGCTTAAAAGTGCTCAGTGGTAAGAGAATAAATACGGTATCCTTTGGTTTAACTGTGACTAAAAGCATACAGATGCTTCAAATGTGTAAAGACTGTGACTGAAGATGAAATATTAGAAGTGTGCTACTTAACACTGTTACTCATAAGATGAAATTAAAAGAGAGTAAAAAAAATTACATGATCTGAAACCAAAGAGAAAAGGCATTCCAACAGCACGAACCAGCAGGTCACAGAAGAGGTACATGCTTCATTACAGCAGATGGATCTTCCCTCCTGCATACCATCCCAAATGCTGCCACTTCCAAAATCTAGATGAAAGGGGAAGGCAATGAAAACTTAACACTGAACAATGGAGCAGAAACTGAAGGCAAACCAAATGAAAGAGTGATTTTTTCACTGGTCAGGCTTCAATCAAAAGGACAGTAAGTTCAGATCAAAGTGAGCCCACACTGTACCATACACACAGTTTCAGTGCAAATGTACCAAACTTCTATAAAAAAGAGCAATATCAGGCACCCAGAGCCAAAGTTTATGAAAACCCCACTATTCTAGAAGATGATGGTAGCGAGTGGTGGTGAGATGGGAGAAGAAAGGCAGAACCAGGACAGAGCCTGTGCGCTGACCAAGGTCCCCACTTTACGAAGGGTCAGAGAACTGCACGAGTACAGTGAAAAGTCAATTGTGGCTCAACAAAGTAACCCACAACTTGGTTTGTAGGTGAGAGATCTTTATTAAAAAGCCAAGAAGATGCTCTCTCAATGAGAAGAACTATGCAAGCAGAGGAATTGGGAAAGACACAGCCAAGACATGAAAATCCAGTGCATCCTCAAACCTGGAATAATTTCATGTGGAAATAGTGGCAGTAATGCTTCCAGTCTAAAGGAAATGGCAGAGGAACATAAAACTGAAGAAAAACAAGAGTTTGTTTTGCAAAACAAGAATATTAAGTAGGACATAATATACTGCAGTAGCAATACCTGAAACCTGGCTGCCTGCAAATTCAAAAAGCCCTGGTAATTTTGTCATTAAATGACTTAATTCAGCAACAGTTAAGGCTTTGTACCTCAGCCTCTGCCAAACAACAAATAACAAAAGCCACCACAATACCAACAAATTTCACAGTAATTCGGAACAATGACTTGGAATACCTGTTCTGTCTCATCAACAGCCCACTAATTAAACTCTGAGCTCTACTAACCAGTTTTGCCAATGCACAGAGGAAAGTAATTTGTTACAGACCGGAATACAAAATTCAATATTAACAACACAACCCGTGACTGCAGCATTTTTAATCTGATCAGCAGAACCATAAATAAAAGCTGCAACCTGACAGCTAAGAAGGTTAATCTGGAATAGTTAGATTTACGTAGATTACTTTACACAGCATCTGGAAACATGCTGAGAAAGGTAAAGCCACTTTATCGTACTGCAAAATGTGCTACCTATAAAAATTTTGCTATCCACCAGTACATAAACTGCAGGGAGCCTACTTCACAAATTTGTTTCACCTTTAAGACAGAACTTTGAAGAATTTTAAAACAAGAGCAGGAATTTAAGTATGTTTCAAATGTTTATAATATTCCTTTTAAGTACTTGCAGATAACAGTAACGAAAAGGAAAACTGCTTTAAGGAGAAAATATTATGACTGTGTTGTGTGCACATAGATAGTTCTATCACTTCAAATTCTTGATAATTTTGTTGAGAGAAATATTAGCATGAATATGCTCCTTGATGAATTTTCTCCAGACTGAAAATCGTTTCCTTTTAAAGGTGGTAGATCTTATCCGCTAACGCCTTCTGCTATGACATTATCCACATGAATGGCACTGGAGGTACCATGGGTTGATATCATGACTACAAGCCATTCTTGTTGGCTGACCACCATCAAAAACAGTGCAGGTTCTATGATGCATAACTCTTGTAAAAGGCTTTTCACAATATTAAACACCTAAGTGGTACCTAACATACCTAACCTGGAGCACATCAGTACCACAATCCTACCAACAAACAACATCAAGGTAACTGAGCAGCTATTCCAATGCAGAAGAAAGCATAAGGGAAAAATATGTTATCAGTCAAGCTCCCAAGCTGTTCATGTTTGGAGATGGTGTTTTTTTTTTTTTTTTTTGTTTAAGACAAAGTGGCTTCCAGAGCAGGAAAATATTTAAAGTAAAAGAATTGGGAAAAGAGATTCACTGGTAAATAGAAATGACACAGATACAGCAAGTAGGAGAACAGAGGAGTCTAAAAAAGGAACTGCTGGAGAATACTTCTTCCTTGCTACATGTCCTATCTTCTCATGCCCTACCTACGGTCCTCACAGCAGGGAAAGTCAAAACACCCCCTCCATCCAGCCAACAGAATCCTTGGGAAGAGGAAAGCAGCCTCATTTTGTGGGTCCTAGAATGCTGCAGCAAGAGGAAGGAAGCCTGTTGATAGCTAATTTAAGGTGCTTTAAAATCTGTGTGAGCATCATTATCTGAATAGGGCAGCAGGGAGATTAGACCTTGTACTGCAGGAACAGCAGCCCCTCTAGTACAGCAACAATTAATCACACTGGCAATGCTGCCATTTGCTTGCTTGCAGGTGAGTATGACGCAGCTTTTTGTCCATCTGCTTTTGCAACACCCCTTAAAAACCATCTAACTGAACAAAAAAAAAAAAAGGCAGTTTGGACTCTTGTGAATAAAAATAGTGTTCAGGGTTTTTTCCCCCCTCAAGCTGATATATTCCACTGCTTAAACAGATGCTGAGAGTCATAAGAACAACAGCACTAGGTTGGAGCAGAGGTCTGTCTGGTCCAATATCCTGTCTCCAGCAGCACCTGCAAGTCAGTAACTTGCACTGAAATTCCTAGCATGGATAAGCAGGAACATTTGCAGAGTCAGTGACTGCTCAAGAAGGATGAGGAAAAGCACCTACATCCAATAACCCCCAGTAATAAGTCAGACAAAGTGCAGCCAG
Organism: Neopelma chrysocephalum; assembly: GCF_003984885.1. Classification (NCBI taxonomy): domain Eukaryota; kingdom Metazoa; phylum Chordata; class Aves; order Passeriformes; family Pipridae; genus Neopelma; species Neopelma chrysocephalum. Next base: position 926,216 of record NW_020897721.1, read on the forward strand.
TGAGCAAAGCCAAAGAAATGGACTTGGACTCCAGGGCCATGATGCTTTCGTCCCCTCGTTCTCTTCTTAAAATAAAAAACCTCACACACATGAGAGGAACCATAAAATTGTGGCATCACAGACATGGGAAATGTGGCATCTGTGCAAAACCCATCTTAACAAACATGCAGAGATGAGGAAGGGCCCAAACAAAACTCAGGCTGTACCACAAATGGTTTAAAAAGTACCCTATCGATGACCATTCCAGGAATGAAGCACAGGACATGAAGAGAATACTGCTGAAATCCAGAGATTTGTTGGCAAAGGCTGTGCATCAGAGCAACTTCCAACAGCCCAGATTCCCGAGATGGTTATCTGTGCTGACTATAAGCACACAATTGCCAGTGAGCTGCATACAAAGGCCGTTGGACTCCCAATCCAGGCAAGCAAGAGAAACTGTGCTTTAAGTGGGAGAAAAGAGTAAGTGGTGAGCAGTGTTAAGCATGTGCAGGTGCAGAAAACCCCCACAAATATCCTTGTGCATAATAACATAATTAGAAACTAACACCTCTTAATCATAAGCCAATTTAAGACAATAGCCTGTTTCCAAGCATGGGGATTGAGCCTTTGAAGTTTTCTGGAGGCAAAAGAGAAGGAAAGGATTTAAGTCCAGGCAAGACCTCCAAGCAGCAGATATCCCAAAAGGAACCTAGCCCTCTGCAGATGGCATCTCACTTGACAAAGAGACAGAAGCAAGTTGGCTTGATCATGTAAAATGGGTCCTTGCTCAAGTGATAGATTAACTCCAACAGCAAAGAAGGTCTTGAAGGATGGTGTCTGAATCAATGGAACCTGAAGAACTACATGGATCAGTTTAGGAACTTCACTTAAACTGAGGTAGCAGAAAACAGAGGAAATGCAGGAGTGCTGAGGATGTACACACTCCCATGGGTAGCAGATCCCAATACTGGTCTGAAGGTCTCAGGCTGACCATTCCCAAAAGTCAAGGTGAAGATCTTGGCAGAACTCTTCTGGCTGTAGAGAAAACAAACTTGCTAGGAAGTCAAGTGATGATGGATCAAACTCAGACAAGAGGCAAGGACTTCCTGACTCACTGATTCTGAGAATCAGCTACTGCAGGAAGGTCAGATAATCCTGGTCAAAAATTTACTAAACCCAATCTAAAAGCCAAGAAGGAACTCCTAATGCAGTTCTGGTGCAAAGCAGTCTTGTGAGAAGGGAGAGCAGGAAGCGGATCACTTTCAAAACCATTTAAACTGGTTTTACACAGGTCACTTCTGTTCTTGGACAACTTGTGTAGTAAGAGCACTGAGGAGGTAGGCAGAGGTGACAGCCACAGCATGGACATGCTGCTCACCGGTGTGGCTGAAGGGCAGAACTTCTTAAGCAGCAGAAAATGGATGAACGCTGGGAAAGTCAGAGCCCTGAAAGGTATCTGGGTGGGCTGCCTAATGGTGCCCCAAAAGACCCTGCCTCAGCTGGAAGATAGTGCACTGCTAGTGGACATGGCTGCCAGTCTCCCAGAACTTTCCTCGCACTCTTTCATGCTGTTCCTCCCCTTTCTGCTTGGGCTAAAAGCAAAGAAAAGAAAAAGGATTACAAGGAGCCGTGCACAAGCGCTGAAGCACAGGGTCTGGGCTTCTAGAGGGGAGGGCAGAATGAGGACATTCTGGAAAGGGCCAGACATCACTGAAGTTAAGGGTGGATTGCCATCAAATAGAGGGTTCTGCCAGAGCCGTTTCACCTGGCTGTTCCCTGATACACAGTTATATTCAATGCAGGTGATATGAAGGATGGAAAGAAAGGTCTCAGAGCAGAAAGGTCTCAGACACACTGAAAAGACTCATAAATAACCCTGAATTTGGAAGCCCTGATTTCAGAGTGGTAGGTGTGCTTGTGCTGTTGAGGAAAGCCATGCTAATCCTTCTGCACTACACTTGATGGGATGGTGATGTTATTTACTCAAACCAAGCAGTAAAAACTGAAGAATACACTAAATATGCATTAAAGGCATTTAATACACTTCAGAAGCAGCTCAGGATTGAAACTGGTAAAGTTAATTAGAAAGCTCTTTCACAGCACAAGGGTCATGCCTACTTGCTTTCTGCCTATTTGCCCCAACGCTCATTTCAATTGCTTTTTTCCCCAATAATCAAGAAATCAAAATTCTTTTGTTCACCAGCACAGAGTAGGCACCAGGCGACTGCAGAGAAGAGATAACAAAAATGATGGATGCTAATTTGACCATTTTCCTCAGCGTTTAGCATAGACATCAAACCACACAAAAAACATTTCAGAAATCCAGCACTAAGACACTCGCTACCATTTCTGTGTTCTCTCCCCCACAGTGCTAAGTTCAGATACTTAATGCAAATGTTCATTTAAATAATCAATATTTGGGGATTGTCTGCATCCCTTAAAATAGGATATACAACATGGAAATTCAGTTTATCTCTGTTCAAGAGCAGAATATACTTCAGGAAATAAGCTATAAAAATAACTAGGCTATGAAATTAAGATCAATTTATCAAAGGTCTTTAATAACATTCAGAGCTATATATTTAGTCTTTTAAAAATAGTTTTAGATTTTAGGTTTAAGAGACCCTGGAACATGTCTGTTTTTCCATATCTTCTAATATATTATTCTCCACTTGCAATTAGAAGTACCAGACAAAGATTATAACCAAAATTTAAAGCATACTCTGTACTCCAGCTGTTTCAGAGAAAATTTTCTTTTCAGCTCTAAACCACATTATTTTAGATTTCTGCTTCTCTGGGCACTTCACTTTCAGCTGCAGTTATGCTACTCTTGTCTAATCACTCTTTCCTCACTACATTTTGACTATGCACTCAACACAAAGAAATAACTCCCATACCAATCTCCTGTACCTACTAAAATACTGTGAGGCCAATCTACAGTCACTTCCTGAAAAACCTAAGGCAATTCACTTAATTTGGTATTATTTTTCAGACAAAAGAACTCTAGCAGAGTACTCCGCTGCATAAATATTTTTCCTATTTCAGCAAATACCAAGTCTTTTGCTTTCAAGGAAATCAAATGCAAAAACTCCACAGCTTGTTACAGAGATTCCCTATACAGCCAATTTGAGGGGCACTACTAAATACAGCCTTTAAATGCAATCAAGCCAAATACCAGAATTACATATTCCCATGTATATGGTGAACACCACAGTATTAGTTGTTTTTTTTTCCTGTTCTGAAGGACTGTATTAATTCTCTTCCTTTACTAGAGCAATGAAACTGCTTCTACCACTCAGTCCAGGGCAGCAAGATCAGTGCCAAATAAATGATCAGAGATCAGTGACTAGTTACTACTGCTTTACAGAGAATTACTAAAAAACCCTTCCAAGTCAACAAGGGAATAAACTACCTCTACAAGGTATTTTTCTACTAAACCCTGTTATTAGGTGGGTTTATGCCATGAGGCATGAGTGTTTACATACTTTCTAAAGAGTTTATAAGTCTTATCTAACATAATCCCCACATTCTATAATCCTATCTGTTTAATGTATTTTAAGTGGGGAAAACCGCTGGAACCAGTAATATCTCAAAATGGAAGGCACTTTCAAAGCACAATCAGTGAACTGGACATAAAATACAGAAGTAGTTTATGCTCAGATTAGACTTTCAGTCATTTAAAGATCAGGTAAGTTAATGCTGGGTTTCACTGTAAGCTATATTTATCTGCATATGGGTCATTTTTTCTTCCCATAGGACACACTTTTGGCATGCCCTTCTGCAAAATTCTTAGAGAAAAGATACAAAAAAAACACTGCTAGCCTTTGTATTTGAATTTTTCAGCGAATACGTGTTCTATCTGCAGTTTCTAAACATAAATAGCTGTGAACTATTTCCCTTGAATAAAAATAAATCTTTTCTCCCCTTGACAAAGCAGGACAATTTTACTAATATCTCTGCAATTTCCAGCCCAAGTGTTTCAAATGCAGACTTAACCATGCAATGGTTACCTACTGTCATGAACTCTATTAGCAAAAGGCCTCTTCCCTATAATTAAATTTAGCCATTAATCCCATTTTTGCTTTGTGTCTTTACGTTATGATGGGCTTTCAGAGTCCTCCTTCAATCCCAAGATGGTCACTGTGACCTCTCGGTCATCTACTCTATAAGGCATCAAAGTCTCCCATTAAATACATAAAACTTAGCTGCTGCCTGCTGCAAACACTGGGCCAATACTAGAAGATGTCTGCTTATCAAGGAAAGCTTAAGGAGTGTTTCCCTGCTGCTGCACACTTGCCATCAGATCCAAGAGCTTCCCTCCTGGAGAGCGGTACTGCTGGGGAACATGGTCACATCTGCCTGCCTTCCCTCCTGCCTCCCAGGGACATCACCACAGTGTGCAATTAATGGCTTCTGCTCCTCAGGATACAGACCTTCTCCATCCACTGCTTTCAAAAGCAGTTACCAGTTCCAGATGCTGCTGAAATTCAGGCTCCTTAATTAAGCCCTAAATTTCAGGAAACTCCAAACATGCAGCTCTGAACAGCATGTTCTAGATAGAAACACAGTCAGTTAAATAAAATCTGGGTCTTGGCTTTTTTACAGCAGCACCTTTTCAGTATGTGCTGGTGAGCTGTTTGTTTTACAGGGAAGTAGGAAAAAATTTTTTATAGAGGGCACACGATAGCAACTTAACACAGCGCGGACATACTTCGGCATCAGAAGGGGTTCATGGTGGCTTGCTCAGAGCACAGGTGGAATACCCCTCCCAGGTCAGGAATTTACTGGTTTGTATGGAGGACTGAGCACTGAACACTGCTCACAGGAAAAATACTTTCCTACACTCTCAATGCTGCATTATTTCTGACTCCGCCATTTTATTGGCTTTTGGTTCTTGGATCATGTTTGAACATCCAAAGAGTGAGGAGTGGACAATCCATAACTTCTAGAGAAGACTATAGGTAAAGGAGTCAATATTTCTTTCTCTCCTAACATGCAGCAACACAAAGATGTTATGTTTTGAGTCAACAGCTTGTCTGCCCTGGATTTTCACTAGGATCATCAGTATCTACAATATGCATACAACGCCATGATTATTTTTGAACAGTTTTAATGCATCAGGCCTATTAAAAATACCTGAAATTAGAGTGAAAGACTTCAGTCCTTGTGCATAGTCTTAAAGGAACTGCAAATTCAAAAGGAATGATTTAAAAAAAAAAATTAAAAAAAATCCAAAGTTGCATTTTGGGCACAGGAGCAATGACATTCCTGATTATACATGCAAACGATATAAAATTGTACCCCACAGCAGCATTATGCACACTCAATCATAATTTAAGGGATGAACAGAAATCTTGTATCAAAAAATATTCTGCTTTACAGTGTTCCTGGATCATTTCAAGACAGGAAAGATTATTTGAGGACCGAAGATTTTTAGATACCGATCATCTGAAGATTCAGAGATGTAAATGCCTGAGTAAGTTACAGAGGAATAAAAATATAAGTCTTGAAAGCTCAGCTAAGGCTAATAAATCAATTAAAAAATTAATAACAAACACCCCCTTCTCCCACACACAAACTATGTCAACAAGGACAACTCACTTGGCCAGCAGCAATTACAGTGTCTGACGGACACTACGCTGACTGGATCTTTTGTTTTCAAACACAGGACAAAACAAGTTCAGCATTTCTTCTCTGAATATTCTCATGAATTCAAGCCCTTTCCTTCAAGTCATGAAGATATTTGTCACTGGTTTTCTTAATACAAAAAAAGAAATAAGAGCATCGACAACACTGTATAGCTTAGCATCACTGGTTAGTGCTGAGCCCCACATCCATCTGAAGCTGTGGTTTTCTCCTACATCAAGTCACCTCCCTTAATCTAGCACTGCTCGGAAGTGTTTATGCTACTTAGTTGTTTTTTTTTTTTTTTTTTGAACTCAGGTTCCTTCTCATTTTTTGAGTGCAGCTGATTAAACCTGAACAACTGGGTTGTTGGACGAAATATGCTGTAGCTATGAAATGGTACAGCAGGGACCAGTTTCACTGTTAATTTAAAATGCTAGAATTAATTAGGTAGTGTAAATGAAGAATTTAATAAGCACACTTTACAACCACAAGTTCTGCTTTTATTAAACACCCCTGCCAAATGAAGGCAACTATCTTCAGTCTGTTTTTTCCTTGTCTCATTCCCTTAAAATCTCTGCAGCGTAAAAAAACCCCCACTTTTGCTATTGCAACCCCTCCCCCATAATTAAAATGTATGCCTGACTTCCATCTCCTCTCTCAAGTCATTAGCATCTTTAAAAAATGCTTCTGTATATCCTGCCTGTTCTGAGAAGCTACCAAACAAAACCGAAGTTTACGATTTTGGTTTTGAATACCAAATTAAAGGCTGTCTCCGAAGCTGTCACTCCTATTCAACTCAGTACGGTGTACTACCAAATTAGCATAGTTTTTTAGTGAAGGAATATGCTTGTTTAAACATGTGTCTTTCCAAAGCGAGGGGGTAACATCACAAACCAATTTTATTAAAAACTCCTACTACTGTTCTAAGACTGCAAAAAGACTGAGCAGGTGATTATTCCTGACATATACTGTTTAACCCATTTTTAATAAGAGTTCAGGTCATGAATTCTATCAGAGATCCTGTGAGTTTAACAGACTTGCTTTACCTTTGAACTCCTTGAAAAAAATCAAAATCATTCTGAAAGACTTAACGTTATTCCACAAAAATCTGTGCAGCTCCTTCACAGGGGAAATGGAATCTTTTACATGAACCAATTCAATCCTACCTAGCCTCAGAAATACATTTGAGATTTTCTACCATGGTTTTGCCAGAATAACTATTCAATCATGATTCAGTTTATGACCTTTTCTATTTTTCTTGAAGCAACCTCTCTCTACAGCTAACTTTTTATTCTTTTATTTACCTGATATTTTAGCTCAGCAAGGAGGCAAACTTCATATATATGAAGACAAATTAGATTTTTAACAGAACACCACTTGTTTACAGGCATAAAAAAACCAGAACTTGCTCAGATGAGATTTATTAATAAAGAGGCCAAACTGTCAACAAAAACTATAAAAAAAATCCAAAAGCAGATAAAAGCTATACTGTTTAAAATCTTCACCATTTCAGCAACAGCTTAAGAATTTACTGGGTTTTTTGCAATACAGCTTTCACTGTTAAAAAAAAAAACCCACATTGATTTTTTAACAAGGAAAAAAGCAAAGAACCCCTGAAAAGCCAGTCATCCCTGTTACAGCCTACTGGCATACTTCCACCCTTCCTGTCCCCAAAAAAACCCAACCAGGAGCATAATGAAGAACATATATAGTGATGATCCGGAAAGATGAGCTGGGTATGACCTCAGTGCATTTCCATTTTGTTACTCTCCATGTTCTAAGAACCTTTAAAACATGAACTGCTTCTGGCAGGGAACTGCATTCGATTTACTAACTTTGAATTCAATCTGAGCAATGAACGTGCATCCTCAAATTTAGTAATGTTGCACAATACCTTGAAAACAGGCCTGAAACCCTAGCAGATGAAATTCTGTTTTCAAATACAGCACAGATAATCTGGAGGACTTTTTTTTTTTTTTTGCAAACTGGGTTCTTTAGTACTTTATTATTTCTTGAAACATCATGTAGGGTTGATGTCCTCAAGGTCTCTGTGTAAGGTTTTTTTAAAGAATGGTTCCCTTAAAATATTTTAGTGATCAAAGATTTATGGACTTTGCACTGAAAGAGAGCACAGGTAAAAAGACTACCCAAGAATATGTCAGATGACCGTATAGCAAAATTCTCACATCTTCAAATACAAAAAGAGACAAAAACCTGGAGATGGAATGAAACAAAACGAATATTGTTCCTAGCCAATGAAGTAATGGCTCTCCATCCAAAGACAGCCAATTCCCTACAAAAACAGCAGTGAATATCTAAAGTCTTGACCTTCTATTGCTAGGAAGTAACCACGAATTTGAGGGATATGGTAGTCGTGAAGCACAAGACTTGCCATGATCAAAATCCAAGCTAGGCACACTGGACTCCCGCAGATGAGGGTTAGGTATTCACTTCTGTCTGAAATAACTGAACTAAACTGCAATTATATTTCTCAGATAGAAGAAAAACAACAGTATGTAGGAAAACAGTAAAAAATAAATAAGTATATTCTATTTTTCAATCTTCTTCCTTTTAAAATGCCCAAAGCTGTGGCCAAATCACAAGATAAATTGCAATAGATACATCATAGTCAATGTGCTAAAGAAAGCTCTGCTGGACTACACTTGTGAGGACTCGAGCTGCCCTGCAGCTACTGCCATTTGTTATGTGCCTTGTGTTCAACCAGAGCATTGCTGTATGTCAGGAAATAAATAAAAAAGCACTGCATGTTGAAAAGCACTAAGCAGATCATCCTAACGCTGCCAATACAATGGCTGCCAGGATGTTGTAGACGTAGGTATGAAGATTTGCATTTTAATTCCTCATCTTGCCATGGTGCCTCTTTCCACAGAGCACACACCCAAGTTTCCAGGAGTGCACCAGAGAGGAGCTGCCTCCTTTTCTGGAACCCCTTCATTCCCGAGGCTGCTGCTCTGTGCTAAACATAACAGTGCTGGTGATGCACTGAACAGCAGTGAAATTTCAGCTGCTCCCCACCTACGGTGTGAGTAGACATACAGCCTATAAAACTAACCTATAAAGCAAGCTATAAAAGCTGATGGTTCATCCCATCATCTTGTGCACCAGTGAATTCCCGGCTGCAGCAGCAAAGACACGGAGTAGTCAAGGTGCATCTGCACCCATCCACACCTCCTCTAGCGACAGTGCAGACATCTCTCCTCCTTGAGGCAGCATCTGTAGTGGGAGGCTTTTGTTCTGAAAGCACCTACCAACGGGTGCCATTCCACACAAAAAATGATCACAGCAAATTAAAATGTATTTGGGAAACCATTCATTAATCAGTATCTACAAATGTCCAAACGAAATTCAGAGCAGTGTGTCCCAACTACAGTTCACTGCTGTTCCAGAACATCGTGGTCAAGAAGCTGTGATGGGCATGCAGAACGATCTTAGGTTACAGTGTTCTTAAACAGGCAAAAATTTAATGAAGGTATAAGTGAAACTCAAATAAGAGAGTCAGAATTAGGAAGAGTCAGTTGGCTTAAGCCATTCTGACTACACGTCAATGTTAAATAAAAATGAGAACGATCAGGAAAGTAAAGCCATCATCTGAGCTGTCCTGAAAGCAGCTGCAGTGTTACACCCGTGCAGGTTGGCAATGCTCAGACTTCCCCTCAGATCTGTACAGAGGCTGAAAGATGAGGGGCTTCTCAGCTGTTCTGGAATCCATGTGCAGCACTGAAAACTAAAGGCTTGCCATTTGAAGAAGTTTACCACTGTATCTGCAGCATCCCCTCTGCTAAGCACTTGCAACACAAGCACTAAGGTTTTGCTGTCCCCAAATGTAAAGTGACCCCAGTGCAGGTAAAGTCTGCAGCAGGAAGCGCTTACCTGTGATTTTGTCTCTCACGAGCTTGCAGGATTCGATTTCACCAATGCTCCCAAAGAGACTCCTGAACTCCTCCTGGGTCATGTTCTGGGGTAAATAGTTGACTATGAGGTTGGTTTTGCTGTCATCTGTAGCAGCCCCTGTCTGCATGGGGGAAGGGCAGTTTCTACTGTTGCTGGAGGGTCCATTGGTTGTATTGGAAGTAGGGCCATTCGACACCTGAGGCTCCATGGTGCTAATTATCTACAGCAAAAAAAAAAATAAAAAGAGAAAGGGGAAAAAAACCACCTTTAAGTTTCATAGATACAATAGCTATTTTTAAAGATACTCACAAACGAATGAGTAGGTAGCATTTGTGGCCAATTTAGATACTTCAACAAAAAAACCCGGCTTGATTCCTCTGTTATTGTTGCAAAGTAGGTCATGCTAGTCTTTGGCTGTGAGCATATACTAAGATGCAGTTAAAAAACCTTCTTTTTTTGTTAATGCGAAGCTGATTTCTGCTTTCATCACGCAGCCATTTTCACAAATGTAAATTTAAACCACATAAATTTAATTATAATTTAAGGTAATAATCATAATTAAAATTATAGTTCCATTAAATCAGATGAACTAAGTGTATGGCTTTATATGAAAAGGTAAAATATTTTACCTATTTAATAACTGTATCACAGAGTGCAATGACAACAACATTAACCAGGCACAGTCAATCTGCACCGTGTCATCGTTCAGACTGCCTTCAATTAATAAACTCAGTGTCCCAAGATATACCACTTACTGGTTCCAGTGATGACCTATATTCTCCACCTATATTTTCCACTAACGAACTGACACCTCTTTAAATAATAAAGCCCTAGATTTGCAATCTTCAGAGATACAAAGGTCTTCAGATATTTACTGAAATCAAAAAGGTTTAATCAGAGAAAGGCTTATCAGGCACAGGTGCAGGCTGGAATTATAACAAGCACATCTATCTTGAAATGTGAAACTCAAATTTTCACAGAAGGAACTCAAACAGACCTCTCCAAAAAAACAATAAATAAGAACCCAGTTTAGCAAAGTGCGTTGCAGGACAGTAGCCCCATTGTCACCAGTGCCACCCATCACGTGAGCAAAGCTGCCTGCATGTTTATCTGCAGAACACAAGTTTTCATCCAAATACTGCACAGGCAGACAAAGGAAGCAGAAAAACCTGGGTACTTCAAGCTTTTGCTATGTAATTTGCTCTACTGTGGCTTCCAGCCTGTCTTTACTGTCACCACTGCTGACAAAGGAAGGACATCATCTTAGTCTCAAATATGGATAAATTAAAGCAAATGGTGGCTTTTGCTGCCTACTGTGGAGTTTGTGATGTGCAGCTTCACTGGTATCTCGTATCGAAGATCACCCCTCGGACAGGCTCAGTCTCCCTCCATCAAGGACTGAGACAGGGATCCAAACTGCTGCCCCAGGCAGGAGACTCCACTGCCCAGGGACAGGGACAAACACAGGAGAACAGAGGGCTAAGGCATCACACACTCTGAACCTGGTATTCTTCTGATCGTGTAATTATTATAATTACTCAAGACTTAATTTGCTTTCTTTTTTAAATCCAGGGAGGTACGTGTTGTGACAAATTAGGCCTGTAATTCAGGAGGATGGAGACACACATACACCAAAAAAAGGGTGTATATTCTAAAATTAACAGCACGAGGGTGGCTCAGAGTCTAAATAGGTTATATTCTGGTCATGTCTTTTTTTTTAATTGAAATGCTTCAGTGTTAGTTTAATATCTCATTTAGGAAATAACCCTCTTTTTTATCAATGGAAATAAGTTTTGAATTACCATTATTTTTTATTATCAAGCCCAGGAATAGCTACTTGGTTTAACAGCTTTTAAATAAAAAGAAGCCTTGTCACATTGTGCTTAACAGAAATGCCTTAAACCATACAGCAGAATCATTTGGAAAATAAACTGCACAAAAATAGTCACTTCTTGAAAGACATGGGCACATCCAAACCAGAGTCCCCCTGCCAATTTTACCAGCCACGTGGCACCAAGCACTGCTGACATCCTCGGCCAAGCTGTGCCAGCCCCACGCTCTTCCTTCAAGATTTCCCCTTTCACCCATCGGCCATACGCCCCTTCTTCAATCCAATTTCATCCATGTATTTACTCACACATACTACTAAACGCTTCAGATGCTGCTAAATCTGTTTAGCTGGGGATTCCAGCTGGAAGATCATCCTTTGATCTCTGCACCTCCGTGACCCCACGGCAGAGATCGGTTCTAAGCTTTGCTGCAGGGCCGGGGTTCACACCCCAAGGCTAATGCACCTCAGCTCAGCACAGCCTGCTCATATAGGCTGGATCTGCATCAACTTGATTAAAATTGGGGGGAAAAATTCCACTTCTGATGCTAACACGTAGTCAGAAGATGAGTGAAGCAGCTGACATGGTTAACTGCAGCCTTCCATGCGCCTTTACATCACTGGACCATATTCTTCCCAACATAACCCACAAGACAAACTGCAATTTTAGGGACTGATCCTGCCCTTCTGAAGCCAGCAGGAATACCACACCATGGGTTTCAGTTACAGCAGAAGCAGGACTTCAGCACAACACACCGAGGAAGGTACATCATCTATTATTAGCAACAGACACAAAAGCTATCTATAGTTCCCCACAGTAGACAATAACGCTGGATCTTTTAAAAAATATGTGAAAGAAAACAAAATTCGAAACTGCCTGGTGTCCTACTTAGGCATTTTGCAATGCTTTTTAGTTCATTTTCAGCATGCATACCTTCCACACCAAGCAAAGGAACAGAATTCAACTCAGACATTTAACACATTTAGAACATTAAGAGTAAGCTGCTCGGTAAAAATCTGTTCTTGAACGAGTACATTTCCTCATATACTTCAAAGTATCTTGGCATAAACTAATTTTGCACCAGGTGCCAGGTTTTCTTCCTAGTTACTCTTAACTCCAATTAAGTTTTCCCGATTTTTTAACAGTAGAAAGGAAAACTGAGGCACTTATTTGCCCTTCAAATTATTGCCAAGTCATAGGTTACTGAAAATGGATTTGCTATATTAAAAGAGACAATGGATACAGAGAAACCTTGAAAAATTATTAAAAGCATTTCTAATAACAAATTTCAGATTTATTTTTTTTTACTGCATAATTTTAAGTCTCCATTTTCAGAGTGATTTCTGTGCAAAAGCAGTTATATACCACAGCTTGCATTCAAAGTTCTTACGGGCACAAAGGAATAATACTTACTTTAGCTGTACATACTGATTCTCGTGACGAGTAAACACTTAAATTATTAATGGTAACAAAAAGGTAAGTCCTAGCTCTCCTTTCCAAACATTCAGTCCTCTCCCCGGCATGTCTGGTGCTCAAACCCTGTGCAGAGTTCAGTGTGCATGCACTGGGACATTTATTGTCGATGACTGCTTTTAATATTAAGTAGCTGTTGATTCCACATCAGTCAGCACATTACATAAGAGTATCACTATTTATTCAAATAGATTTCAACATGACATTCGCTGTATGGTTTTCTTTTTTTCTATCCACAACACTAAGATTTACATTTTTAATTCAATACCTGTATCACAACACGAACATTTCTGAAATTGATACTCCCGTTTCTGGGACAGGCAGTTAACTTACTAGGTTTTAATTACTGGTAATAACTTTTTTAAATATAGGAAAGTATTGGGCTGCAGTCCAATTCTATCAAAATATTAAAGGAGGTTGCAACTCTAACTCATCAAGGGCTTATTCAGATACAGGCAAAACAAATGTGGAAAATTCAACAGTGACTTAACCCCAACCCTAATTTTTTTAGAAACAAAATATACTGAAGATTATTATTATCTTGAAGATTAGTATTAAAGCTCTATACCCATGTAAAATTAGCAATATCTCTGTGCTCTGAGCAACACCTCTTTTTGTAGACCTTCTCTGACCCAGTTTAGGCAGCTACTACCGGTCTTGAAATATTACAGTGCAAATGTCATGTGTGATGACATTCACATGCTATGGTATAAAGACACCTTTTTTTAAAATTTTTTTTTTGGCAATAACTTGCCAGACTCCCAGTACTGCAATACAATATTCTACATACAGGGTAACCATATCTCTGAAGAAGAATAAACTGCAGTTACTGCTAATAGACATTTGATCATTTAGCCACCAATAATTTGAATACTCTGCAACACTGAAAAATACTATCTGTGACAGAATTCAAAGACTGCAATTTTGTAAGTTAAAGGCAACCCATATTTCAAATTCTGCATGTTTTTCAGACTGCTGCTTTTAAAAATGATGACTTCCTGGTGCACTACTTTTCTCACTATGGTAATGTTATCAGCAAAGCAAAAGGTATTTTAGTTTGACAGATTTCACAAAGAAATGCTTTGGGGAAGACAACATAAGCTTTGCCAGTGTTTTGCAAAACACTGCTTACCAAAAGGCTTGGTATAACCCCTCCCACAGAGTATCAGCCACAAATATCCATTAGAGCAACTCCTACATTACTAATGTTTCAGAAATACTTCTATCATATCTTCATTGTTTTTTTCCTCAATTAATTCAATTTCAATTTACTCCTGCTGAAATATTAGCTCCAACAATAATGCAAACAATACCTGTGTGCATAAACACAACTATTACAATTACAAACTATTACAAGCCAGAGTAACTGACACTAATCTTCAGTTATTACACTAAATGTGTGACATCCATCTACCATTACAAAGCACAGTTAATGAATCATTTAGAAAACTACCCACAGACTACGACAGCCTTATCTCCCTACTGCATGCAGAAGCAATAGCCAATGGCTCGATAAATGTAAATATACATTTTTTATATTTACAAAATTTGTTCTCAGCAGTCTAAAAGAAGGTCTGCGTGTTGAACTGAGACTGCCACATATGTACACTGAACGGAGCTTCTGTTCAGCAAATAATCAGCACCCATTCTTGCCATCTGAATTATGTGTACTCCACTGCCCATATTCCACAATAAACAGAAATTGATTTGGTATGTATAAAAAAAAAGTCACAATTAAGAATCTTAAGAATAAGTGTTATTTATAGGCACTAAAGAGAAGTGTTTTTAAACATACCACAAACAATCTTTTCCTAAAATCAAAATTGGAAAAAAAAACTTTAAAACCTAGAAAATTCATGCAGACATATCCATTTTGAGGACTCAGAAGTCAAAAAAGTTAGCTATGAATAATGAACTGTTCACAGCACCTAAATGCCAAGAAAAATGATCATGGCAAATTACACCTCATGCAGAATTCATGAGGTCTAATTTTATATTATTTCTAAGTGTTCATTAATGAACAAACTCAGAACATTTTCCCATAAAAAAGAGTTTAGATAAATAATGCAAAGCTCTTACTTTATCTAAAAAAGCTCTTTAATTAGCATTGCAAGTTGTTTGCTTTTACAAGTGAAAACAAATGGTGCCATGGCAGAGGTCCCACAGCCATCTCCTGAAAAACGATGACAAAAGAAGAAACAAACAAAACCTCTCAAAGAAAATAAACATAGATTCACAAAGGTTTTCCTTCTGCAATGAGAAACATGCTTTAACTCCCACCAAATCTGCTCTTTCGAACTGAAGTCAGCACAGTACAAGTCCCTGCTCCTCTAGAACTTTTCTGCAGGTTAGAAACCCCCCATTTACAGGAGTTGCCTGACCAGTCCATCCACAGCCTTCTCATCTGCTGAGCCACGAACAGCCATGCCAGAGCCAGGTTGATCCATGGGTATGCAGTGGAAAATACATCAGAACATCCAAGACAAGGTCGCTCAGCCCTGGACCGGCCACTGCACTCAACACCCCACCTTCAGACACACTCCCTGCGACTCCCTCCAGGAGGATTTAGCACATTTTTGTAGAATGAGACACTGGATCATAAAATGTTTAGAACACATCATACCACCTTCCCTTAGGGGTGTTAAAGGAAAAGGACAGTGATTTTAAGTCTTCACTGGTTCAAAACCACAACTCCAGCCAGAGCAAGAAGTAGGTGCACCTGAGCCTCCCGCAGACCTCACACTGGGGTTCTTTCTAAAAAGTGACCTTAGGAGAGGCAAATGATGCTCTGTGTGCAGCTCCAGTACAGATTTTCTTAACTGTAACACAACTGTCAAATTTCACTGTCAACTACATTTTTATTCACGCTTATGTACTGCACAACTAGACTTTGCTATTATTTACCTAATAAATACATCATGAACATGAAATAAAGGAGGAAAATGAAGCTTTTGGGTAAATCTGCCTGGAGGCAAATCCAATATTCCAGAAACAAATCATTATCTAACCCTCCATATTTTGACATGTTCACCACTCATGCTCCATCTTTACCTTCCTTCAAGTAAAAGCCTTATTTAATATTTTAAATATAGATATAGCTGAAAATATCAACTCAGAAAACTAGCAGTCTGTGGCTCTCACGGCACAGATACAGTTGTTTTACTCACTTTGAGTGTGCTGCACTCAGGTTGAAATGGCATTGAAACATTTTCAGCAAATTCACATTTATGGATGCCACAATAATTGTATAGAGCACATAAATGATCCAAATGGAGAAGACAACAAATGCATTTGTTTTAAAAGGCAAGTTTCAGTTCAAATAAAGGAGGAAATTATTTTCTTTAATAGCTAAGTTTATCCTGAGCCAGTCCATTACAGGCTTTTGTGTGAATATGCTAAAACAAGATATTCTGTCCCCAGTCTGCAGTGAAACAAATGCAAAGTTTATTGGCAATATTACTTGTTATCACAGCAGTGCCTGAAGGATAGAAACGATAGCAGCACTAAGTTGTGCTGTACAAATGGGTAGTAAGGGCAGCGACTGCTGCTGTACCAACACGGTGACAAAAACCAGAAAGGCAAAAATCTGTTACTTTTATGTTCTGCAGAAGTGAAAAATCAAACCAGAGGAAAGTATCTAGGCAAACTGTTGAAGTTACACAGTAAGCTGTGACAGCTCCATAACACACCACCATGCCCTCAAACCTGGCCCAGTGATAAGGTCCTCTACAGAACTCCTAACAACTTTCTGAAAAAGCAAACCGGTGTAATGATGCACCAAATCACATTTTCTTTGAAGGAGTTTCAGATAAATGTCTTCTGTTCCCATGAAGTACAGACTCTGCAGTTTTGCATTTGATTTCGAGGACAAAAAGGGAATGAGTGGGGAGAAAAAGGAGACACCAAAATAAGTCACAACTATTTCAACATCAGTAACTACTAACTGAGCAGTAGAGGAAACCCCTTGTGGAACTACACATTCAATAACCACACGGGTAGGAACAAAGGCACCATATCACACACTTTGTATGGCTTTTTACTCTTCCTACAGGTACTCTGGGGGCAAGAAACTGGAGGAGGAGAACTACAATTATACATACAGCTCTGCAGTCCGTAAGGCACAGAGGAAACACATAGGACTGGAGAGCAGATGCATGGACAATGATTCCATGCACAGTGACTTCTGGGAAGCACGGCAAAGTGCTGCACAGCACATCTGCAAGGACAACAATTCTGTTCTTCTGGAAGCAGAGTATAGTTGTAACTCTATCTTATGTATTACCTTAACTCAGAGACTTGGAGGTTCTTTATGAATTTCTACTGGGCTTCCCTTTCCACCGCTGTTTCCAGGTTCCTCACCTCTTGCAAAGACTATGGAGAAACTATGCCTGCTGGAAACCTCAGAGGTGTTTGGCTCTGTTCTTAGGTGTAGTCCAAATACCTTATCAAAGTCTACAGCAACAGCACTAGTGAAATGGTGAGGAAAACTAGAATAGGTGATGGACATAGAAGTTTCCTGCTGCCCCTGTGTCAGGGTCATTTTTTCAACACCACAAACTGACTTCCAGAATGCCAGCCAGCTACCCCCTTCTTTATTTAAAATGGTTTTACCAGAATGTGCTCGTTATCATTTCTGTCATCAAACAATTTACATAGGAAGATGAGAGAACACAGCCTTGATTTCACAGCATTCAAATGCTGCTCTGGAGCAGAGTTCTGGAGAAAGCCATCATCGAAAACACCCGGAGAGGAAGATAGATGTGTCCTGTCTGTTAGATTGGTTACCCAAATAGCTCAGGTTAAAAACCCTTACAAGCCCTTGCATCCCACAGGCCACAGATCACAACAAAGGCTGGTGGCAGGGAGGTGTCCTACTTCTGTATTGGGACACAGTCATCAAAGGCTCCTGCCCACCTGCATCTCTGGGGGTCACCAGCCGCCTCTGCGCAGAGGTCTGTACTACTTTTGAACTGGAATAAAGGCAACGTGGTCAGCCTCTAAGTTCTGAAGGAACATTTATTTCCTCTTCAATCACTCTTCTACTTCTGCCAAATTCCTACCAGGCAAGTCTGTACCTAAACTTTTACAAGGGCTTTATTTTATTTATTTCATGATTCTGGATTGCTTCTTATTCCCTCCTGGCTTTTCACCAAGGCTACTACTTGTTCTCTCAAGATACATACAAAGGCTAAAGGAGTCTGAAAAAACAGTCTCAGCAAAAAGATCTTTCTTTGATTGACGCTCCAAGCCAAAATTTGATGAAAACATCCTCTTTCTCCACAGACTGCAGTTTATTAGAGAGATATCAGAGGCAAGAGGTCTCCCAGTGACTGCACTGTCCCTCTTGAAAAAGAGATGGTGACTAAAAAAAACCATATTTAAAATCTGGGCTAACAGGGTGATAAAAGATACACCAAAAGCATTAAGTACATGAGGCAAACCCTGAAAGACTGAAGAGGGTCTCAAAAGCCTAGATACTAGACAACAAGACGAGCATGGCAGAGACCAACATTTAAGACAGATCCTCAGTCTAAAGGACATACAGCCTAAAAATACACTGAAATGAAAGCAAAGGAAATTGAGAAAGTATTTTTATATTTCTGGTTACTTTCTGCATTTTATTTTTAGCTCTGTTTTGTTTCCTAATCACTACTTACTTGTTTGGTTTACTGACTATATTACTGAGTTATATATTGCTAATCTGTAACTGAATTATATTACTGACTTGGGAATATGCATGTTGCACTGTGTACTGACGCACAGATTCCCACGGGTACGTACATCTTCATGTAAGAAGCAGACAGCTGCAAGTCTTCAGCTGCTGTAGACCTGTCACAATTCCACTTTATGTTTTTTCCCTTTAAGAAAATAAAATCTAGAATCATTTGCAACCCCGAGAGTTTAGACAGCGAACGCTGTATTACAAGCCATAGCAAAACCTAAAAACATCTACTTACCAGAAGGCAAAGCAAAGCAAGGACAGCACAGGCTCTCCGTGAAGCCTAGGAACATCCAACCCCCCACTGCTGTTATTTCTACTGAAGTTCTAGAAACAAAAAGCTACAATTTTCAGAAGCCCTTAAGCGATTTAAGATTCATTAATGTTCACTGCAATAGGATTTCAGCTCCTAAGCCATAAGCTCTTGTGAAAATGTTGCCCATGTATTTTTCATGCAAAGACAGGCTTACATTAGGCAGGAATGGATGGCTTTGCAAAACACATGCCCCATTCCAAGATGTTTTAAGGCTCTGTCCTCAACAGGACCTTAATGAAGACACACTGGTAAACTCAATTAGGAAACACTAATCAACATGTGTACATCTCGACTGCTGGCAACAGCATCTCTATGGATACTGCTGCTTGCAGGTCTCAGCGAGATAGACCCCAAAATAGAAACTGTGATGTTCAGCTAAGTCCTATCTCTATCATTAGAAATGTTTGCTTGCTGCAAACCAACAGTGTATTTCTCTTAAAACTTAGCTAGATTAGTAATAAGAAATAAATGTACATCATTTCTACCATTCACCTGTTAGTCTACAGCCCTGTACCACACTAATATTGCTTAGGGAAATACACTTTTCACGAAATATAGACCTTCTTGCTTCTGTAAACATACATACAGTAGACAAAGTTACAATGAATTACTGGAAGGAATACAGCCATCACCATCTTAAAGGTAATGAACAGGTAACAGCAGTTGAGGACTTGACAAATTTCTGGTGGAAAAATAATCAGAAATTACTTTCTATTAAGCAAAGGCAGCTGTTTACTCTGACGGTCTCACAAACAAATAGATACAAAATGGTTTAAATAAGAGTAAGTTTTTATGCACTGTATGGGATAAATATCTCAGTAATACTTAAATTCAAACAAACAATCTCATGCATGCAAGCATCTAACCTCAAAGACCTACTACCCATAGATTAATAATGTATTATTCATCAACAGAGGACAAAATATCAAGCACATATGCACATACCTGTCACAGGTCAGGCTAACACAGATAATGGTTTATCCTAGACAAACCATCTCTCTATTAAGGAAGAGAAACGTGCCACAGGCCAAACCAAATACCCTCCTTATTCCAATTACTAAGATGCCTTCTAAAACTTATAAACGAGATATTAAAATTCACCAAATTCTTATTCGAATAAACAAACATCCCCTGAACACAAAGAAATTAAAAATATATCAAAACTCCTCTTAAAAAGGTGAGCAGACCTCATGGATAAACTCATGGTTAAAACATAGATTCTGCTCAAGCATCCAACAGGAGCCCTGCCGAGCTCAGCCCCTGCTCAGGTACAGGTGCTTGGTGACAGGGAGGTACCCAGGCCACCCCAGCTGTCCTGACTCAAAACCCACACAGCACATTCTGCTTAGATGTCAAAAGGCAGCTGGGAGTACGGCAGCATTAACAGATTAGCAGGCAGAAATGTCTTAAGAGCTTAAACACATAAGAACAGCTTGAGTATTAAAGTCAAACCAACCAAGCTACTGTCCTTTCTACTGCCCAGGCTTTCCTCAACAACACTCAGCAGCCACAGGCAGACTCTTTAAACTTAGAGCTGGATCCACTCCACCCATGTGTTTCACCTCAAACAGAAGTGACACTGTCATTACTAAAACTAGTACATCACCTAAGCACCCCTGACCAGAGTCACTCAGCCCAGGTGTCCTGGTCCAGCCTGGCACTGAAATGCTGGAGGAGAATGTGGCTCCTCCAGCGGCCACAACAGCTACGTGTGGTTGCAAAGCTCCTCCATCATCACGAAGACTATCACACAAATAACATTCACTTTTGCATTTAGCAGAGACTAATAACGAAAATTAAACTCAACAAATGTCTATCCCAGTGAGCATCTACATTTGTTAACGCTTCTTTCAGTAGTTGGGTGATGACAAGCACAGACAATAAAAAGAGGATTCTAAAAATATACTACTCTTTTCCCCTGGATTAGCGTGTCTACAGTTAAATATAAACTGTGCTCTATAAATTATCAAACACAATGTCAAATTCTGAAGTGCTCTCCGGAATCTCTCACAGAGCACATGAAATACAGAATGATAATTTTGTCCTGGCCCAGTTAGTCTAAAGAACAATATGCTACTGTGCTAGATCATGGAGTTAGTTCCCATCAACGGGCACACTAAAAATGGCCACAGCCACCACTGTAGCTGCACACTGAATTTTTCAGGACTCTCTGCATCAAGCAAAGAGTTTAATTCCCTGAACAGCTGCTCTCACAGGAAGGGAATCGACAGCAACATTGTCACAGTATAGCTGGCACACACATATTAGGAAGAATTTCCAGCATTCACGCTTTCTGCTAAAAATCAACTTCCCCCTACTCATCTACTGCCAGTAACTTCATTTGGAACAAAGATATACAGGGAATGATATTAGAACTATTTTTACTTAAGAAGCATTTATTTACGTGCATTATTACTTCTACAGTGTCGTGACTGTACCTTCTGCTCTACAGAAATAATCTTCGCCCAACAAATTCTTCTGCACATAGTTAAGCAAAGTCACTGACCACCATTCAAAGATCGTGGAGGACCAACAGGAGACTAATACAAGTACTGCAATTAACAGTCACATTTTTTAAACCTTTCAAGCAGGTAAAAAAGCCAAATACCCCCAAATACCTCTGATCTCAAAAGCAAAATGCGTTAACACTCCACCATGGGGTAGTGACTTCAACATGGGATATTTCATGCCATTGAGTCATGAATTTTTATATCATCTAAAATCAGACTGCTGATGACTATGGGAGTCTACATGTCAGCTGAAGACGACTGAGAAAAGCCACGGCCTCCTCCCCATATTAGCACTCAACTCATTAAAAAGGTTTGTTAGTATTTTGCCCATGTTTTTTTATGACCCTCTCAAACCAGAACAACTATAAACAGGTTGATTTAAACACATCATAGACAAAGGTCTAAATTAATCCATGTATTAAACAAATGCCAAACCTTCCAACGAAGTTCAGTCTAGCAATAATAATTCTCAAAGTCACAAATACCAGTTTTGCTTCTAATGGAAGCAGAGGAACTCAGACTTCTGGCAACTGCCCTGACCTGCAGCAGAAGAGTCAGGGGGCAGAGTCAGTTCCTGAAATCCCACATCCTTGTTGGGCAATTAGACATAACCTTACAAGAGGAGACGGATCTACCTTAAATTATTAATTGTAAGTATTTCTGTCTTTGCTAGTTTTCCAGAACGCAATGAGAGCTTCTTAAGGGGAGGAAAAGGAAGAAGGACAAGCTTCCTTCATCCCTTATGTCCCTACAAAAGCTTTTCAACAGCACTCGACCTAGGAGAAAATACTTCTCAGTGCTCAGGAAAACAATCAGCTACTCCAAACAAGCGCACATGCAATTACAAGCCAACAGGTAGGGCCCAAGCACAGTGCAGTTACCTGCTCCAGCAGAAATCTTTTTGGTCTCTACATGGAGGGTCAGATGGGACGTTCTCAACCAAACGTCCCTTGGGAAGCGAAAACCATAGGAAGAGGTTTGGTTTTCCTTCCCCGGCTCGGTGAACACACCCAGGCACGCAGCAGAGCGGCTGGATCTGAAGGACTTGAGCTACTGGAGAGGCTCCAGTGGCATTGCTGCCCTCTGCCAACACCGAAAATCACTTACGTGGACAGACGCATTTATGCGTGGAACCTTCTCGAAGCACTGCAAGTGAGAGCCACCTCCCATAGTCATTTGTGTCTGTTTTGAGACAAACATACATTATCACATCGCCTTTACCTCCAAGAGTTCTCAACGCTCCAAAGCCACCACACATACTACCCGCCCCGATCCCGAAAAATACCGGCGCACATCTCCGAACTGGGAAAAATACCAACAGTAATCTCTAAGAATTTTCATAGCAATTAAAGAAGTTTAATTTTAAAATATTAAAATAAAGAATGCTTTTTTTCCCCCAGAATTCAAGGACAAATAATTTCCCATCACAACAGCATTGCTGACGCAACTGCGCGTGCCTTAGCAACAAAGGCGTACTACAGCACTTTATATACATCATGCCTCTAAATATTGTCAAAGCCAGGTCTGTATTTTACTGTGCAACTCTACCATTTTCAGAGAGGACACACAAAGGTTTAGCTATCCTTTGTTTTAATTAATTATTTTCTTAATGTTCTGTCCTTCCCATTTAATTATCGATTCCGAACTGGTTCTCAGCATTTCCTGACTTGTACAGATTTTCTTAGCCACTGAGGTGAAAGTCCTCATGTAAGACACTGTCAAGGGCAGAACAATAGGTAAGATGGACTCTCAGCTTCCTCCCTAATTTTTGGGGCCCTAAAGAAGCAATAATGCATCAGGAGCTCCAAAACCATTAGGGAAAACAGATTATAGTGGCAGAAAATAAAAATCAACCAAATACCGCTGAGCTAATTTCTAATGAATTTATGCAAGCAATGAAAATGCTACAAATAAAGCAATGTTAGGTAGTTGCAAGAACTACTTGCATTCTTATTATAATCTCATCTGAAAGTATTTAATTTCTAACACTGATGTTCCAATGCTATTGCAAACTCTCTGAATACTTAAATCGGTAAACAACAAACAAAAGGTCTCGTCTTCAGTGCCCCAAGCTATCATCCAAAACTAGTTATAATTAAAGGTGTGAACAACAGAGTAACAAACCTGCAAAGTCAAGGTTCTGAGAAATTAATGGGCATCACACCACTGCACCAGTTCAGATTTATCACTCATTATCTCCCCGACTAGCACAGTGCTGTTTCACATATTAGTGCCTCCTTCTTTCCTCCAAGCCTTTCCTGCCTTTTCTAGATGGCTAATTTTAGACAATTACTGCCTCTGACACATTGAGACCTTTTCTCCCTCCTTTCTTCTTCTTGCTGTAAAGCTAGTGACCTACAAAAGCCCCCTGCACCTAAAATATTCCAGTATTTTAGAAAGTAAAGATTGATCATTTGAGGGGAAAAAGCAAGCAAGCAGTCTCTGAATATCTGTTTCTCCAACATCTTCACTTTACATTAACTCAAATGGTTAAACATACTTAAAAGGTAAGGCAAGGTACAGGTACCCTTTAAACAATATTTTTATTAGTATTAAATCTATTGTACTTGTTGAACTACAGTGTTGCCATCCTCTTTCCAAATTCTATAGAAAATTAAAAATGTCCCTTGCTTTTAAAGTTGCTTTAAGTCCTACACTGCTGGTAACTGGACATTTACAGAAACAACTGGAAAGCATTACATTACAGAAATGCTCTTTCCCTTCTCATCCAAATCCCAGCATTTTCCTTAACACCCATTCAAGTAGAAGGGAAAGATACACATGCATGAACACACACACACACACACAAATACATGTCTACCCATCTCTTCCCTCCATCCTACTTGGAAAGAAAAAAAGAAAGACCAAGAGAGGGAGAGGAGTGCAAGGGGGAGGGGTGACTTTCCATCACACATTAAGAAATTTTGCAAAATCTGGCCTATCCCTTACAGAGGTACCGTGGCTTTTAACATCCCCTCACTTGCAAAAAGCCTGTCTGCGCCCACTTCTCCCCCAAAACCCCAATGACATTGAAAAAATACTGCATTGCAGTACTTGCCAGTGCATCAGAGTGTATCCAGTTAGCTGTCCCACAGACAAACAAATGTATATTTTAATGTGTCCGGCCATGTAAATGAGGTGTCTAGTGGACACAGACTGCCAAAACAGACAAGTGGATTTGTCAAGTTATCTGCATCTCTCTTCCTCTCACTATAATATTCTCTGCCACTGCCCATTTCTTGCCTGGGGTGTTTGCTGAAATTATTTTCAAAGTGCAAGTTCCCACAGAAGACAGCAAATTCCCCTGCCAGAACATGGGATGCAATCATACCTTATTTCTTTTGAAAAACCTCCAGGTGTGGAGTGGCTCTAGGTTATGTACCAACAGTATGACAATTACACACAGAAAATAACCTGCATTTAATTAGTACACTCCCAGCATACCAAGTAGGAAGGTTAAGGAGAAAAAAAATTCCCTGTAACCTAGAAGGTATTTAAAAAAAATTAATGCATTAAATATAAGTAAGATTAATGCAACCGGATTTTCTTTCATTAGAGGCACAATATTTAACAGGACCAAATAAAGATGATGAAGACTATTCCAAACCCATTCAAATGGGATTTTTAAGTATACCCCTTCCAGTTCATTGTAACCATCCTTTGTCACAACAGCTCGGGCTCAGTTTGAGAGAACTCAAAAAGGTAAAATTAATAAAGAGGAAGAAAGCAAAGAAGGCAACCAAGCCAGTCACCAGTGGAAAGGCATCCCTGTATCTAACATGAGAACTTGATAAGTAGAGTACATAGGGACAGGATTTTAAACTGATGGCTGGTATTCACATTGCATCAATACCCAATTGTAAGATTTCCTCCTTTCTGACCAGTAGTTCACTAAGATAATTAAAAAAAAAAGAAAATGTTACGTCTAAAAACAACTGTATTTTCCCTACCTTTTTGTCTTAACAGAGAAAGGGCTTACATTTTAATCTTTTAATATTAGTAGCAATTTTAATTCTGTTTCACTAACTTAATAGCTATTTTTCTATAGGATGATTTACAATGCCATCTTTTACACACAGAAAGAAAATGTCACTATGTACATGCAGGCTGTATTCATTAATATAATCTTAAAACAAAGAAAAGAGGAAGATCGGAGCAGGAACACGTGCACCATAAAACAAGGATTACATTATTTTTAAATCTTTGTAGAAACACCAAATTGAACAGAAAATGAAAATGTAACTACTAGCTGATGACTCTTAAAACAAACAA
The DNA here is from genome assembly GCF_003984885.1 of Neopelma chrysocephalum. NCBI lineage: Eukaryota > Metazoa > Chordata > Aves > Passeriformes > Pipridae > Neopelma > Neopelma chrysocephalum. The sequence continues at coordinate 951,854 of NW_020897721.1, forward strand.
TGCAGCTGTGTATAATAAAAGGCACCCTTATTTATTGTCATGACTAAGTTAACAGATTTAGAACACAGTATCTCTGTTTTGGACAGAAGAAAAATTATTTTACTCTCACATACAACTACAATGCACGTCAGAATGCATCTCTGCACATGCAAAGACTGTAAAATACGGAATTTTACACACGCACACACACCCTCAAGATTTTTTCTCCCCTCTACATTGTAAAGCAGTGTAGTTTTCAGAGGGCCATTCAATCACTTTTTCACAGAAAGGACTGCATCAGAAGCAATACTTAAAACAAAGCAAGTTATTAGGGAAAATTACATTTTTTATTCATATTTAAACTAAGCACTACCATTCCTACTTGAATTTGCCTTCAAAGTAACCCTGCACCTGAGAAAGGAATAAAGTAAAAATATCTGAAAATCCAAAGACAGAAAGAAGGGCATGTTCTATATTCTTGCTTTGCTTCTCTTATGCCTCCTGATGTGTGATAGATAAGCATTTTCTGGGCGACCACATTTTTATATCTTTTACGGTACCGTCTATCACTTACTAGTCTACTACGCTTTTTCAACACTTCTAGCACCACCAGCTATTTCCCATTATTGTTTGCCACTACAATTAAGAGACCATCACAATTAGCAAAATATTCAACTGTGGTTTAAGAAGCAGAGTTGCCAACAAGGAGCCTGACACTGGAAGCAGATATTGCTCCAGCAAATATATAATAAGACTGTGGCTAAAGGTGGGGCCGGAGACGAAGAAAAGAATAATATCGTTATTTCCGTAAATTCCACTCAGCGCATAAACCCTAAGATATGGTGAACTCCCCTGAACTGATTATTCTGCCATATAACCATCTGATTTTGTAAAAATACCAATATCACTTAACACAAAATCACTGCTTAGGGTAAATTCATTCTACCTACTGTTCTCATAGGGACATTTGCTGGAAAATTCTAAGAAATGATTTGCAGAAGCTATCAGCTGTGGGAGTTCACTATTATACCTCTGTCAACTTCATTCAATATAATTTACATTTTTTTTTATACTGCCTCACAGGATTCCTTGCAATTTTTTGCACGTACAATTTCACAGCAGGGAGGGGGAAGGAAAAAAAAAAAGAAAGATAACCCTCTTTTGCAGAGGAGAAAGAACAGATGCTTAAAACCAGATTTCTAGAAATCACTGTAAGCCTGAGCCAGAAATGTAATTAACACCTATTTATAAAGAATAATTAAAGTTGTGACTGCCACAAAGAACAGCAGAGATAATCGAGGTAGCCCCTGCTTCTTTTTTTTTTTTAGATTTTTTTTTTTTTACACTGTTTGCAGTATTCCCACATGATTGCCACCTGCTCCCCCACTCAGCTTCCCCTATGCTCGTTTCCCCGGCAACCTTTCATTGGCTTTTCCTCCCAGCTATCGCTTTCAGTTCGGCTGCTCAGTCTAATCTTATTTGTTTTACACCCATCAAAACAAGCAGCTAGACAAAGACAATCCTGTAAGAATGGGAAAAGACCGTCGCTTTGTTTCCCCGGTTATAATAAATATCCGCGGCAAAAGTCTGCAAAACGTTAAATTAAGGGGGAAGGGGGGGTCCCCTCCGCCCCCCCATCCCGGGGCTGGCAGGAGGGCCGGGTATTGTGCGGGCGGCCCCAGCCCCCAGCCCCGGTCCCCGCAGTTGTGTGTGTCTGATCATGCCATTTTGCACAATCTGTAAGGAAAAGCACAAAAGAGGGGACGAGACGAGCACGTCCGGGCTCCTCCGCCAGGAGAATATGGTCTAAAAATAGAAATACTATTTTTCACATAAATGGCTTTGACTTCTCCCGGCATTTTAAAAAAGCACAAAACAACACGGCTCTTCCCCCCACCGCCACCCCCCCAGCCCCCACCCCGACACAAAAAAAACACACCCTTCCTTCCATCCATCCATCCATCCATCCACCCATCCATCCTCGACAGCACCGGCTCCATGGGAAACGCGATACCTGAATTTCAGAGGCGATTATTAGGTTTGTATTTAAGGCTGGTGTAATAGGAACGGAGATTAAAAGGCATCATCGGCCGCCCGATCCGCCAGGCACACGCGGTACCATGACACCGTGACTGTCAGCAGAGACCATCCGCGCTCAACTGAAACGCAACGTTCAATGGAAACGCTGTGAAGTGCCATCGCAGTTAGAGACATTAAATGGATGTACAGATACATATGCACACACACACACACATACACACACACACAGGCAGACATATCCCACAATAAAAAAAAATAATAAAAAAAGCCCAAAAAAACAAAAAAACCAAACAAGGCTCTCTAATTTTATTTTATGACTCATGGTCCGCCGCCCTGAACAAAAGAAATTCGCGAGGCACACGAGAAACGAGACAAAACCCCACGAGCAGGCTCTCCCCGTTCACTTACCATTTTCAAGCCATTCCACTCCATCTGTGATCACAAAGATGGACCCTTACAGCCCCTCACAGAGTCAAAAGCAAAAAGAGCGTTATGTAAAAGCTGACATTCCTTCTTACAGCGCTGCTGCCCAACGATGCAACAAAATCGACATATACTAGGCACTGCAACACATACAAGCCTCCTCCTCTTTTTATGAGGTCACGACAGGAAACTCTTTGAAATACAATATGCAGCATTTACTGAAGCTCATATAAATCACCCTCTTTTAAAATTACCATACCTATTGCGCAGTCCACCAAAAAGAAAATTACCAATCTCGAGGCTTTTTTTTTTTCCCCAACCCCCCCCCCCAGGATTTTGCTCTGCATTTGTATCTCCAAAATGTCAATGTGGAAATTAACTCCCCCCCCCTTAAAAAAAAAAAAGCCTCTTCTTCCTTTTGCATTTCAGTTAGCCACATACCAGCCTTGCATTAGAAATGAGCTTTTTTCTTTATTCTGAGAGAAATCGCAATTACCTTAAAATGACAAAGTACATCCTTTATTAAAGGATACGCAGACATTAAATATGAAAGAGAGGGAGCGAGAGAGAGGGGGAGAGAGAAAGGGAGGGAGGGAAAGGGAGAGATCATGTACAAACAGATCAGTAGAAGAAAACTAAATTCATGGGAAAACACAGACTGAGAATGATGCAGATTCGGGGAAAATCTGTATGTTAGCTTCTACATCTACCTCTATATAAACCCGCTACGATCAGATTTTAAATCTACTAATACCTACCATAACCATTCTTAATGGCAAATATTGGGTGTCTTGAAAGGCTTCAACTCTTCTAAACGGTTTGGTTTTGGTTTGGTTTTTTTTTTTTTTTGCTATAAAGGCTTTTCAGGGAGATTAATTTTTTTATTATTATTATTATTTCTTTCGAATTTTTTTTTGTTGCTGTTGTTATTAAAGAGATCCACAAAAAAAAAAACAACCAACAACAACAAAACCAAAAACAAAAAAAAAGGAAAAATAAAAAAAAAAAGAAGCACAGTGGCTAAGACGTTTGTGCGGCAAGAATTAATAATAATAATAAATAATAATAATAATAATAATGGTGATAAAGGTTAGGTCTGTGTTGTCGCGGTCTCAGTGTGGTGCAGCGGCGGGGCGGCGGCGCCGGCGGCGGGCGGAGCGCGGAGCGGCGCGGGGCGGGACGCGCGGAGCGGAGCGCGCGGAGCGGCGCGGGCCCTGCTGCGACTGGCGGCCGGCGGCGCCCCTTTACCGCCATTTATGGGGCCATCTGTCAGCGGCGCCGCGCGCTGATTGGCCCGCGCCGTGAGGGGAGGGTGGCGAGGGGTGGCGAGGGAAGGGGAGGGGGGGGGGAGGCGTTGCGACATCAGGTGCTATTGAAATTAGCCGCTGCCAGATTGACAATGTTAATGATGCGGTGACCTCTACAACAACAGAGACCAGATTTCTGAACTGCTGCTTGTGTCTAGTAATTAAGGCCCCCGGTTGAAGAAACAACACGCAGCTCCGTATTTTTTATTTTTTTTTTAATTTTTTTTTTTTTTTTTTTTGGTGTGTGTGTGTTATTCCCCCTCTCCCCATCCCTGGTGCCGTACCTCGGCCATGCTCCACTGCCTACATCTCCTTACCTCCTGCGCGCCCCGCTCCCAGGTCCGGCGTATTTTAACCACCTTATCTTTTTCGACAGTTGCTTTCCGGAGAAATGCATATTTAATGATCTGCCTCTAGGCTTAAAGGCACAACAAAAGCACTTTGACGTGCATTTAAAGCTGCATTTATTTTCAGGTACTATTGATTTTAATAATCAACCCATCTCTCCCTTCCTTCCGCCCAGCGAGGTTTTTAAAAATATGTATTTTTAAAGGAGTGGATTTGATGTTGCTGCCACTTGACGCTGTCTAAGGCACAGCAGACACCTATTTATCAGGGTGCTCCCCCCGAACGACAGTAGTATTTCAGAATTATTTTGCCGCCTCACTTCATTATTCTTTAGCTCTACAGGAAATAAAATGACAGCGAACTTTGGGCATTTAAAAGAATTTTTTTTTCCAGCCTTAGAGAAACGTGCTTAACTTAACAATGCACACTCATTAATCCTCCACTTGCTGCCACTGACAAACTAACAAAACTTCACTTCCAAACAGCAATATTTCACCCGATTCTGACCACAGCAAGTTTATTAAAAATTCTCAAGTTGAGAAGCATTCATTTCTTTCTCCTCCTTGAGAGTTATTTTCCTAAAGCACGTTTAGTCCAAAGTAACAAGGCATGGCACCCTGTAATTGCAACAGACCTTGAATTTATGTTCATCTCAACTAAAGCAACCGAGTTATTACTTTATTAACATATGCAGGATCATTTCATTTTACCACCCACACATTCATTTCATCAACTAAATATGTTTTTAAAAAAAAAAATTTAGTATCATTGCAAGCGTTTTTAAACGTAAGAGCTGAAAACTGAGAAAGCTGGGATGGGCCACATTGTAAGCTCACTTAGCTCTTTCCTAGAGAAAGAAAACCTGACTACAAATCACCAAAACCACTTTCAAAATATGTAATCAAATCATCATTGTTCCAAAAGTTCCTTTTTTTTTTTTTAAAGTATAAATATGCTTTCCAAACTGCCAAGCTCTGAATTGACATTCACTACATTTTAAATTTCTTTAAACCATAGACACGCTCAAACACACAGAGACTAAACACACCAATAAAACATATGAAATATAGTAAAGCTCATAAAATCTAGCTATACGCAGACCAAGCAAGGAGAAAAATCACATTTAAAAAACATCACACAATCTATTTGTGGAATGAGCACTGAATTCAATTAAAACATGAACAATGTAAAAGGCTGCAGAGGATTTCTCTCACCACGGATCTTTCTGAGCACATTTGTAGCTTGGTAAAAACTAGTATAGATTAAACTAGCCCGTAAGATACATTTCCCAACTCAAATTAGATGACCTATAGACTGAACACACAGGCATCAAAATGCTACACAGCTAGTATATTACCATACATTCTTGTGCAAATATACATCTAATATTAAAGTTAGATTTGTAATGCAAATTTTTTACTTAAGGTCTCTTCAGGGGTTAATAACACCAAAGAAGGCATCCAGAAATTATTTTTAAGTCTTTTCAACTTCAGCCTACTTTGTTACTATAAATTCGTTATGCATATCAAAAGATTCAGCCATTTTTCTGAAACAATAATCGCACGCTGCTCCTCTAAAAAAATTAGCTATCTTATCCGTCTATAAATCCAGGTACTGTGCACACTGACCACTTCCCCAAAAAGCACCCCACACACGCAGCCTTTCCGAGAAACACTAAAACAAATGCTCAAACATCCTCAGAGGCCTCTCTCTGTAAAGACAAAGGCAGAATCCTATTGTTGAAAAAGTCAACCTTATTCTCGTGTTTCCAGTAGTACCATTTATCTTTCAGGGTAAGGGACTGACCACCGCATCACGGTGGTGACATTTGTAAAGCATCAGATTCTCTACACAGTCTCTCCAGCATCAGCCAGCAAGCCCCTGAGCAAAGCATATTTTTAGTGCAATCTTCCATCCCCACAAAAAGAAACTTGTCTTAAACAGCTAATCCAATATCAAAATGAAATCACAGGGTTGTTTCCCAGCCCCCCCCTCCCTCTCCTTACCATAAATGAGCAGTTTCTTGACTCATTAATGACAGTTTCCCTTAAAAGAAGTGATCTCATATCACTGAGCCCCTCTCCACCACGCATACATCCCAAAGGTTGCGGGTATCTTAGCATCAGTAGCCGCTAGCAAGCTCTCTCATACAGAGCCCAGATGGACTATACCAGAAGCCAATTCAGCGTTAATAACTACCTACTCTGTGCAGTTTAGAAGCCTTACGTGGCATAATGTCCTAGGCAACAGCAGCCGATTGAAACCGCAAATAAAAGACAACCCAATTCTCCAAAAGCATCAAAAGGAAAAAAATAATAAATTGAAGAATGATTTTTAAAAAAAAATAAAAATCTCTTACTTTCATAAGATTAAACTGGATCATTCACAAACACATGAAAAAGGAGAAAAAAAACCAGATGCTGCCCAGAAAAAGTGACAAAATATTACCTCATTATTTAACAAAGCAGCATTAAGCGTCCTGCTGATTTCAAACATCTTGCCACAGATTTTGGTTAAGAGAAACAGAAAGAATCCTTTGCAAGCCCTCTGTCTGCAAAGGGTTCTTCAATTTTCTTGCGCACAACAGAATAGTCAATATGTTATTTCCCTAGAGTTCGCACATTAAAACATCTAGTCAGTGAGCTGAATTTTCCCCTTATCACACTGTAGACTCCTGTTATATGTACTGCTCTCTTTGCAAGATTAGCCTGCCCCAAACATGGCTGTTGTTTAAACTATTCTTTAAAGTAACAGTTCACTCCATAACCACCAGGTGGGCAGTGTACACAAATTCAAGTAACCATCTTAAAGATTTTTCTTGGAATAGCTGCTGGTGTGATATACAGTGTAAATGCCCCCTACACTCACCAAGCAGGAGGAAAAAAAAAAAAATTGTCACTGTTTTACGCCCTTTCCTCCCCAGAAGTGAGGCCACACACAACCCACTAACATCGCTTAACTTTTAACACAGATTTTTTTTTTTTAAAAGGGACCTTAATTTATACAGGAGCTTTTCATTCAGCAAAAATGAACTAAGTGATAAAATCCAATCAGTTCTGAGAACAAAGTGCAATTAAAAGGGAAAGCACACCCATAGAAGTGGTCTATACTGCAGAAGAAACAAAATCAGCCTTAAGTTCAAGCACAATAGTGTTCTTTCATGGAAAACACAAAATTCAGCATGTAAATAATTCACACGATGGTACAGTTTGTTAGAAAATATGAACTATACCTTCAAGCAAACTGGAGACAACTTGATAAGATACTGGTATGACTCATTCTGGCTTAAATTCATTTATGGAACCACTGTTGCACACATCAGAGCACAAGACCAAAATACATGGAAAGGATCCAGCTTTCAACAGCACCTAAGTCTCCCAAGGTATCAAACTGCCCCTATTCCATCATGTCTGCAAGCTAATTAAGTATTTTTCCCCCACTTCATTTAAGGTCAAATACCTCAAGAAATACTTCTATTACTATAAAAAAACATGAATTCACTCAACGCTCTACAGCAACACCCAGAGGCTTGAATGAGATTGGGATCTTCACGTTAGGTGCTGTACAAACACATTTGAAAAGTCGTTTCATACCGAAGGATTTACAAACAACATTTGCAACACTGAAAGCACAAAGCAGAGGTGTGAGAACAATAAACAAAGAGCATCACAAAATGTCTTCACCAGCTGGGATGAACTGCTGGAGATATAAAGGCATCTCTGGCAACTACCTGTGTTAAGGTAGATTCCAAAAGGTTATTTACTGAGGTTAAAGAATGAATGCATTAGATGGACAAGGGCTTTACCACCTACAAAGTGCCATTACCTATTTCTTTCATTTATAGCAATCCATGTTGAGTAAGTATATGCAGAGTAGTGATTTTCTTTGCTGGCCTTTAACTAATATTAAAGTGATGCAGTAATGACTTAACCTTCTTGAATATGTATTGAGTTTCAAGTCATCCCTTTTTATATGAGAAAGGTTATTTGCATCGATTTCTGTTTGCATGAAATAAGCTTATTTTCTCATTCACCATATGCCTTGAACACTAATTAAAAGTGTCACTTTCTTCTAATGTAAAAACGTAATCATTTAGTAAATAAGTATTCTTGGCTTTTTGGTCTTTGTGATAATCTATTTAAGGACTTTTTATTTCCAGGTAACTTCAGTGCTTTGATTACCACACACTCCTCTGATGTAAAAAGAAATGTTTTATAAATACACATTTTTGTTGTTGTTGTTTTTTTTCAAATAAAAAGAAAAAAAATAATCTAGAAGTGCATCTTTAAGGACCCACACTCCTCTTACCCTGAGGCAAATCCATCCAATCAATATGAAACCATTCACATGCCACCATCTGCCAAGCTGTAGAGCAATGTGGCTGGAACAGACCTCTTATAAAGCAGCAGTGGTCTCATTTTCAGTCTATTAGGGAAGCACCAGAGCTCTCATGTGCAAGGACACAACACTCCAACTCGGATCTCCTCACACCACTTTCTCAGTGCACTGCTGCAGAACTCCTGTAATTTTTGCTGCTTGAGTTTTCACACTAATCAAAGCAAGAGGGAGGAGAAAATGATCAGTAACAGTCCTATTCCACGGCAGTACAAAATAAAGAATTCAATTTAATTCTATCCTAATATGATTATAGCAAACCATTTAAATGCTGCTGCCTGCGAACTACAACCTGGCATTTTCCATCACCTCATTTTCTGCTCTTCTGGAGACTGAACATTTGCCCCTAAAATAGTGTTACTCTTTTCCAAGACATTCCTATTGTAAAGTTAATACTTAATTCTGATCTAAGAGTATTTTGTTGTTTGACAGATGGGAGGGTGCAGGTGTTTGAGGAACCAAGAAGATGCATGTGAGAGCAAGAGATGGATCTTAAGTACAAAATGATTTAATAAAGATAACAGACTGGGAAAGGACATTACACAATGCAAGCACCCGGGTTTGTCTTATGCAGTAATTCAAGAACCTCTGTGGAAACAGCCTCCAGTTCATGATACCACATCAACACTGAGCTCACACAGTCCATCAGCAGTTCTCATAATGATTTAAAATGTTCTCCATCACCTATAACCCCATGCAAATTAGCTGTATGACTAACTAAAAAAGAGCAATAGAAGAAAAAGGGAACATGAAGGGGTGCAAACCCCTTATAAATGTACACAGAGAGAAGAAAAACTATTTTAAAACCATCCATGAAATTACAAGAAACTGAAAAGCTAAACACACAATTCCATGATGCTGAAAGTCACAAACTCAGGTGGAAAAGCCAATGCTGAATTGTTCGTGGCACCTAACCCAAAGTCAGACTTCAGGAAAGAATAGAAACAAAAAAAACCCAACCCCAAAACAGCTCAGTGAAGCAGACTGCTCTTTGCTGTTCATGTCTGCAGGGGATGGGATAGACTGGGGGGTATAAGGAAAAACAATGGCTAAACAGGTTATTTACCTATACAGCAAGGCTTTTTTCCACTGTTACTTGAACAGGTTACAATCAAGTGTATATATACATAATTTGTTTAGCTGCTGAGTAATTTAAAACACAATCAAGCAAAATAAAACACCCTACCACCAACTGCCCTGCGGAAATCAAGCAGGAGGGGGTGATTGAGACTGTAACACTGCACGACACTGAGAATGTTCTTCAGGCAACTGCTCTTTAAGGGTAGTGAATTCATATATTTGAGGAAGAATCCAATTTTTAAGGTTTCACGGTAAAATATGTAAGTCATGATAACTGAACACTAGCCACAGAAAAGAAATATACCATTTCTGAGAAAACAGTAGGAGAAAAAGGTGACTGACATGGTTTGGAGCTTTTATCTGATGATCCTCCAGAAATGCAGGAACCTGTCCCTGCCTCCTGTTCTGCCCCTGCTGTGGAACCCACTGACAAGCTGCACAAGCTCTGCTGCTGATGCAACGTACTGTGTGGTGCAATGAGACTCCTCGTGATGCTGGGGAGATGAAATATGCCACAGACCTACCTGGAAAAACTATCACCTTTTTGATCTGTTCCCAGAAAAGAAAGAAAAAAAAAATCCAGGGTAGTTAGAGATCTAGCTCCTTAAAGAGCTAGACATTAGATGCAGAACAAGACAGAAACCCTTCCTATATACTTACAACCCTAAATGAGGAATTTAGAGGCACAAAGCTTCGGCAAGTAGTCACAGTTCCCACAGAAATCACACTTCAGCTGCTTTTGCACAAATATGCTATTTAATGTTGCTTGCCCACTTTCTTTTTCATGCCTTATGAGATGTGTAATTTGGATGCTGCATAGCTGCTCTAAGTATCACACGCCAATTTTCCGAAGATGTGTGTATTTGCAAATCCCACTGTGGATACTTATGTTTGAACGCTGGGAGACTGGAACAAAACTCTCCAGGGCACACCAGAGCACAGAGGTAACAAAATGAATAGATGTAAATAGCTCTGATGGCAAGAGAAGTCTTAGTGATAGGAACCACATCCTCAATTTCAGAACTGAAAGCAGGGCACCCACACAGATTTAGGTGTGCATGGGTGCCAGTGAATAACCTCAACAAAGGTTTTCTGGGACTGTGAGGGTACAGGCCAACCAGGGAAGTGGGCCAGCATCTCTGCTACAGTGCAAGAAGGATTTGGAGAAGATGATTCAGCACCTTCCCAGCATGTCCTTGGCTCTACACTCCTCTCCCAACTCCTAACTAATGCTTTGCAACACAGAGCATCCACTCAGTCACAGTATGTCTTGCCTGGCCAATTTTCAATACATTTTAAAGAACCCACTGTCAGGGCTGCAAGACTGAAAAGCAAAAGGCAGCATTTATTGTAGGTAAACATGTTAACACAGCAATAATGCCAGTAATCCTTTCCCCTCTTTCCCAGTTCTTTTACTTTTGGCTAAGGAATATAGTGCTTTCAGTCCCCTGATTGTTTTCTTCCTTTTAAATTCAGAGACATTAAAACTTGTATTCAACAGACATCCTAAATCCTACAGCTTGCTTTCCTATCACTACAAGCAGGATTCAATCCTACCTAGAGGGAGAGTAAAAACATTTCTACATTGCTGCCTATTTTGTATAATACAGTTAGCAAAGTTTCAGTTGAGCACAAATGAAGATGTTTTCAAAGATTTATGACTGCATTTTTAAAATGTATTTACTTGTAAATAATGAAAGGACCTAGACACTGAAGAACTCCAGACTTACCAGGGAGATTTACATGAGTTCAGCCATTTTTAATGTGCCTATGTATAAGCACAAAAACCCTCATAAAAAATGTGAACAGGGTCTTTCAACCAGCATTGCCTAATTTTAGAACAGTTGATGGATTTGCTTTAAACCCATCCGTAATACAGTGTGCAATATACCTTGTACTCAGGCCAAATAATATCAATAACAAGAACAAAGATAAAGACCTGAAAGGGGATTAATGTGATGTTTCCAAGATTTGAGACAGTGATCAGAAAGATCTGGGGAAGAGTGCAAGGTGGCTGGATCAGAAGAGAGGTACAGGAGGAATCAAAGGAGACCTGTGAGCAGTGTGCAGAGGGGTTATATCTCCTGCAAGCTGCAATTACACAGGAAGGATGCAGAACCAGGGAAGAGACAAAAGAGAATAAAGAGAATAAAAAGTGTCAAGAGCTATTAATTGTCCCAACTACTTCTTGTTAGAACAGCTGGCACTTACATATAGTATTTAGTAACAGTAGGCAGAATGTAAATAAGTATTACAATTTTAAACATTAAAAAAAAATAAAAATCTCACAATCACATCGGGGTCAACCCTTTCATCCAACCTATTCCCAAACCAAGGATGCTTGAAAGGAGAAAATAAAGCTTAAAATGGCTTTAGTACACAAACCAAGCTTACTTCATGCTCCAAAGCTTACACCTGTATGCACAAGTGCCAAGACTTCCAAGAAGCTTCCTGTGTACATCTGTTTTATTTTACCCCTCAAGAAATAAGGATTAAGTAAGTTGCCTGAATAAGGTACCCAAAACTCAGAGATAAACAGCTCCCTTATGAACATTGCTCACACAAGTCTTTAGTGTATAATTTAGATTACAGAAATGACAATTTTTTTAACAATAAGGAAAACAAACGAAAAATAAATGGTAACAGGTATAAGAATCAGAGCTAATGCAGTATTTAAGAAAGGACCAATGCTGACACTTAACTGGTACTACTGACAGACAAAAAGGAAGGGGCTAAAGAAAGGCAACCATAAAAAAAAAATCAGCTGTGGCTCCTCTTCTTGCTCTCTGCAGTTCATGGGGCTCATGTCTTGGGATCAGGATGCCCCATGGTTTTCCTACCCAATTTTCACAGATTATGTGCATTTATAGTTTGCTTTAAACTCCTCTTTGCCAAGTGTCAGACATACCTCAGCAGATGATTTTTAGCTTCCTTTGAAGTAGGGCAGATGAACAATGGGTATTTTCAGTACTTTTTTTAAAAAAAAGCATTACAAATATGCTAGTAGCTATAAAAATTGTTTAGGGCTAAATTTCTTAATAAATAACTTTGGTTACAATTACTTAGCAATACATATTTGGTGCTTGGGCTTCAAGGGATCTGTGCAGCCCAGTTGGAGAAGGTGGCAGGCTGGCAACCCAAGAGTGACTTCACTTCTGCACTCAACCACCTCTTCCACAGCCACAGGTGATATGTTTTCTTCAGTACTTCAGACTGGCTTTTAATTCAACAGGAAGGTAAAAGAGGTGAGGCAGCAGCCAGGCTGCTTTTGTTTTCTCCAGTCCATGGAGAAGAGCTGTGAGAGGATGGGCTCTACCTCACCTAAGGTTACACACCGTCTAGGAGCAAGGATCTCCAAACCCCCTTGTACAGGCAGTGATGGGCAATGGTCACTTCCAAGGCACGATCCATCTGTCATGCTCTACCAAAGCTCCGATAAATCATGCTCTTGACTTCACTGGCTATGCACTAAGGAGTCAGACCAATCTCACCATGGGTTTACCAGGTGATGAAGGCAGGTGGTCTCCAGTTGATACCCACCTAGATGCACATTTAACCAAACTTCGGCAACCCTGGGGTCTCTTTGCAATCCCTGGTATAACGAAGATGAACTGGTCAGAAGTACAAGCAAGGACTTAAGTGAACAGCGATTCAAGCAAGGCAAGCTTCAGACCACCCAGGACTCAGACCACAGACCCAGACAATGCCAACACTTAGTGCACCATAACAGCTACACAAAGCAAATCCTGCAAGACTGTGTTGGTCTGTACATGGAAAAAGCCTAACATCTCTGGAAGCACATAAGGCAGCTTACCAAGAGAAAAAACCCAGCAAGCTTTATTTCATGAACTCTTGGACAGATGCTCACACATAACAGAAGCTTTGATTCTGGACCTCCAAACAGCTAAGGCTTAAGAAAAAAGGGTTCTAGTATGTCCAATTTATGACTGTTGGGAAAAGCAACAATCGCATCAAAACAGCTGCTCAAAACCTATCCAGCTATAGGTCATCACTGTATAGTTTAAGAATATTTCACTCCATTGCTTGAACGCATTTATATTCTTCCAGGCAGTTTTCCTGATGTTTTCTAAGGATTCCCCAATGCAACAACAAATGATCTTTCTTTTAATAGTATCACTGGATGCGCTGTAACCTGCATCTAGGGACACCCTGTTCTGCTCAGATAAAACTTAATTGTTCTTCTGACATCGTACAGTGAAGGAACTTTAAACTCACCTAATATATGGAACAACCCTCTATTTTTAACATTTTCCATAGCCCCAATGCCTACAGGAACATTTCTCAAGTAAAAAAACTCACTTAAAACGTTTCAGGAGAGCACAGATAACCAACCTACACCTAGTGAGAAAAAAAATATATATTTACTTTTTTAAAAGGTGTCAAATAAAGGATTAGATTTTATTCTGCTGTGGTAGGTATCACTGATGCTGTGGAACATTTTACAAAGAGAATTTCAGCTGCTGGCAACAAACTGCAAAAACCCCTACAGCATGTCTGTACTGGTTTTTTCCTCTAGACTATTTCCAGAACCTTTTGCTTTCCATCAAAATATCAGGACAGCATAGGTGCACACCATAAAATTCTGTGGTTTGGTAGTGGAAATTTCAGCTTGTGACCTTTTGGGTTAATGGCGCCATTTAAATTTAAGACACAATGAAGCCATTAACCAATTACTCCCACTGACCTCACTGGTAAGGGGAAGACTGTCAACGTGGAGAATGAGGCCAATTATTTAGGTGCCATCATCTGTTCAGGAAGTCATCCTCTTCAGCTGGTTAGGAGACTATCCCAGGCTGGAGGATGATGACATGGATTTATCTATTCCCGCCTTTGTCACTTCTCAACTGCCATACAGGCACAAAGATTTTGATGCTTAGGAAACTCCTACCAGCAGAGAGAACACTCCTCAGCAACTCAGATTACTTCACACACACAGAGGTTTTGTTTTCTCTCTCCACTGGCATCAGTCAGGCTTTAATATGTTCAAGACTCCAGTCATCATCATCAAGAGCCTCCCATGCACATGGCCTGCGCCCACAGCCCCAGACTATGAACACTGCCATGATAAAAACTGCAGCTCTGCACATGTTGCTGACAGATACAGGATTTCCTCCACTAATGAACTCCCTGAAATTTTATCACTTGCTGTTCCATGTGGAAAGCAGAGCCAACCTTTCCTTCTGTATCATTAGGATCATAACAGTAATTTATTAAAAAAAATAATCTGTCAGAACTAGATGCTATTGCACATTTCATAAGGTTTTAAGTAATGAATGAAGGAAAAAAAAAACATCTCACAGATGCAGTCGCATCAACTACACAAACCAAAATAAGACCAGATACTAAAAATGAATGTTGGGAAAAAACAACATGTAAGTGTATACAGTAAAATCTTGCTCCAAATGCTTCCACAAGACCCAGATCGAAATCACTTTAAAAAACACTGCAATCAAGCTTAATGGAGCCTTTACTTTATTCAGCTATTTAAGAATCCAGAAAAAAACCAACTCAATTCCTACACAAGAGACTGCTTTTGTAAGATTCAGATTAAGATGAACAGGCCAGATGCTGTGGGGTACCAAACTTCCTCCTCAGCACTTTCCCATCCTGTCCACGAGCTCAGTCTCACCATTCTGTGAAAGGGCAACTGCTGAGCATCAGAGCTGACAGGTTTAACAGGAAGGAGGAAAAAAAAGCACATCAGCCCATGACATTCCCATACCACAAGAGGATCCCAAACGTGTTGTTAAACACTACGAAAAGCAACACAACCTGGCAAAAGTTCAAACAGGTTTCCAGTAGAGTGACCTGCAAGGAGCAGCATGAGATTCACATGGAGTCAAGCAAGGAGGAAGCCCCAGCCACTGCCAGGTGTGCTCCCAGGGCTGAGTGTCCTGAGGAGTCCCACCTGCAGCCTCCACCACCACCCTGGTCCAGGTGCTCCATTTAAGCTCAGGGCTGGGGCACAGAGGGGAAAAATCCGGCCTTTCACTTTTTAAGAAAGTGAATGGAGAAAGACAACAGGGTGAATAGCTCCAGCTGTAATCTCCAGCAATGCATCTCTCAAGTATAGGGCTGGGATTTTTGTCAGTCAAACATTTGCAGTGCAAGACTGGTTAGATGCACTGAGAGGCACACAAATCCACAAAGTGCGTTTCTGTACCACATGGAGCATCCTAGTATTACAGATGATTTAACTATGTGGTTCCATAAAGGGTAGTTAGTTCTGGGTGTTAATAACCCTGATTCAGAACTCTGCTCAGCAATGTACTCATTAGCCAGACCATCTGTGTAAAGGGAACAACCTACGCTGTCACAGCACACGGAGCCTGGGGCTGACCTTAATATCTTCCCCCACACACCAGCAGAGGACAAGAGGAGGGAATTTTGGCATTGGTTTTTGTCTTCACTGCTGCCAGAGGAAGATATCTGGGCTGGAAAGGAAGTTTCTCACCTCTCCAGTCACTTTGCCAGCTGTGGCAAATGTGAATTGGCAACTTTTCTTCCTCCTAAGGTGAAGTGGGAAATTTGGCTGTCCTGTTAAGATATGGTGAGTCCTGCTTAGATATCACAGGACTCTGACTTACTGGGGAATGAGGGGCTTCACAGATCACATGAAAGAATAAAACCTCCCAACACAGCCAGTGTAAGTTATTTGATGGACTCGAAAGTGCCCAGCATGACATGGAATTACATTGCAAATATACTGTATTTGTTACTTCTTGTTCCATCCTCTGTAGCACACATGTGCTAAGACAAGCTGCAACACTGCCTGGGGCACATTGCTGGATGTTCCTCCTACCTGCACACAGGCCCTATGCAGGTCCCTAAGATCCCTTAGCTGACTATTACAGGAGCAACCTACACAGCAGATTCAGGCAGGTCAGACGGTCTACAAGACAGTAAGGATACATCCCAGCACCGAGTGAAACGTGCAGTCATGTCCAAGACATCTTTAAGCATGTTCAGAATGAGGCCTCTCTTTCTGGGCACACCATTCTTCCAAAACCTGCTTTTCTAGTCAACAAACATGCTCCCTTCTTGGGATGGAAAAAAAATCAAAACAAACCATCCAAACCAATCTGCTTAATGCGCTATTTACTTCAGGAAGTGCCATTTTTTTCTTCTCTATCAATCTCTTTTCATCTTTGATTCCTTAACCGCATTCATCTATTGTGTTTATTAATTTACTCTGACTGCTGCCACGTCAAAGTACAGATGCAGAGAGCAGACCCAATGCTATTGCGTGCTCTCTGCTTACATGAGAGCCTGAGAAGAGCTCCAGTGAGCCAAGTACAAACCACAGTGTGGAGCCCCGAGTGAGAGGAAACTCTGAGAGGGATTTGAATGACTCTTCTAAGACATAATTAAAGCTGATGTTTTCTTTAGAGCAGTGAAATTCAGCAACAAGTACATTAACAGAAAGGCTGGTATTGCAAACACCAACAGGCAAAAGGCATCTCAATTCAACTGAAAGTAAATTGTCTGGATTTTGAAATGCTACCTAGAATGCCAGTAAGTGTATACAAAGTGCTTTATCTCTTCTCATCATGGCACGGGAGAAATAATCTCCCACACATCAAGGCTGCTAGTGGGAACCTTGTCCTGTGGAAACAACACTTCTTTCTAAGGTTTCAGCATTCAGTTTTGCTGCTGTGCAATTCTCAGGGAATTGCATCTAAGGGAAGAGATCAAATTAAAGGTTTTTTTCAGATGTTTTATTTTGCAAAGCCTGTAGTAGTTTAGCATCTTTGATATTTCCACCTTTCTGCCATCCATTCAAGACTTGCCAGTGGGTTAGAAAGCTGTTAATCGGGGAATATGTGACCAATAGACAAACAGGAGAGCATAAGGACTTCTCTTAGAAAAACAGAAACAAAACCAAACTAAGTTATTCAAAACCACAGCTACTTGAATTAGGAGCAAAAATTAAAATCGTTGGCAAGTGACACCTGGAAACAGCTGGAAACAGGAGGCAGTATCAGATCAGCTTTGTATCACATCATATTAATATCTTGACTTCTGCAAATGACACTTCATAATCTCAGATACAGAACCAGTAATAAACCTCTCTGGCAAAGCCACAGGTGCTCAACACAGCTCTACAGCTCAACCTGAACTGAAGCAACAAACCCTGTTTGCACATGTCCCTTAGCAGTGCAGCAGCCATCCTTCTGCAAACCCAGAGAACCCACATGCAGCCACCAGCAGCTCATCACACACTTCTTGGCAAGCCAAAGCAGATTTCCTGGCTATTACTATTTCTATAAACTGGCAGGCACAAGGAGATGAGATAAATCTATAACCTACAGACAGGTCTAGAGCAGGCTTTAGGATCCTGCATCTGGTGGGCAAATCCTTCCATGAAGATGAGGTTTCGAAATTTTTGTGGGAATGTACAGAGGAGATGGGCAAGCTTTCTTTGCCCCAGGGGTGCCAGGCCTCTCTTCTGACCTAGAAAGCTCTTCCAGTAAAAGTATTCCTATTAAACAACATCCATGTACCTTAGAGAACCTGGAGTTCTCCATAAGCAATGAGCAACAGCTTGGCAAAAGGTGGCTTTACACAGGCTACTGCAACTAAATAAACTTGCATGGATGTCAAAAGGCATCAATTTGGCTATAGAAACATTCATGAAAAGAAATCTGGAATTATGCATTTATAAGAGAAATTAAATACAAAAGGATATGCAGTGAACACGCTTGTTGGGAGGGTCGGGAAACCCAGTGTTTATTTATTACCCACAAGAAACCATTGACACATAGATATTTATCTTACAGCAAACCACAGTGCCTAACTGAAAAAGACCTAAAAAACAAGGGAAGACAAACTAACAGCAGAAAGGTGCAAAGACTAACTATACAAAGACTCTTTAGCTATACATTGCATGGAAGTATGGAGGACAATGGTTCAAATAAAGTCAACTGTGTTGGAAATAGTGCATGAAATCCCAGAAGTGACAAAACTACTAGTCAGTGAAGAAAATGAAAGGAGCCAAGTGGAAGAAATCAATCAAGAAGAAAAAGTAAGCTTTTTTTTTTTATAAAGGCAGGCAAGGGGCCAGATAACGTCGATGGACACGCATACAAAAAAAAAACCCCAACAGAAAAGTGTAGCTCTATCTCCAAGAACAGCAAGTGATAAATTTGATAATAAACTAGAAAGCTCCAAACTAAGGAATGACAGCAAGCAGTGAGGGGTGAAAACAATTTTTCTTGTGCTGGAAAAAAACCCACCTTCTAATGCAAATGGATGAGCTGATTAACAAAGCTTGCAGAGCCTGTTGTGAAAGACGGGTGAATGGAGAGAACCCGAGGGAGACACTAAGAGCATGTAAACCAAATCAGGGAGCAGCTGACTGCATTCAGAGGGAAGAGGCTATAGGAGCACTTAGAAACACAGAAAACAAGAATATGACCTAGGCTGCACGAAGCACTAGTAAACACACTGAAGTGGAGGGCAACAGGAGGCATCTGTTCAATGTATTCTTAGACTGCAGAAGTATCAGCAGTTTTACAAATACCACCATTTATTATTATTAGTTTTTATAATCGTGGGGGAAGCACTAGAATACTTATTTTTACTGAAGTTACACAAAACCCACACAGAAACCACACTTGTTTTTCAGTACTAAAAACCCAACTGTTGAAAGGTGAGAACAACCCTTAATTTATGGAAATCCCAAATGCAATCTCCCATGCATTAACTTTAAATCATTATGGAAACAAAGGCTGCATATTTTGTCTATTGTGGGGATACTGAAGTACTTTTTTTTTAGAAATAGTTTACTATGTCAATGAAAATGCAGATGCTTCTGTGCACTTCAGGGACTTCAAACACTGCATCAATTATCTGAATAAGTAATGAAAAGACACTGTGAATAAAATGGTTCACCAAGCCTGGTTCACAAGTCAATTGCTTTCTGAATCCAGTAATATACTGTAATATTTGACATGTTATTTCTTTTTGCAAGAGGTTAAGAGTTTTCCGTGCCCCTATGCTATACTTGCTGCAAACAGTTTGGGGAGAAAAAACCTGACCAAATATAAAAGACTGCAAGAAGTACAACACACATTTGGATTGTCTACCATAACCCTCTTTTCACATAACAGGGAAAAAAAAAAAGTCCCTGAAACCAAAAAGTTGAAGTCCAACCAAAACAGAAACATGAAAATCTCCTTAGCAGACTGGGCCAGTGATAAGCAATTTAATACTTTCAAGTTCAATCCCTGACAAACTGGACTAGGCCACAGTAGAACACGAAATGTCTGTTTGTTGAGCTATGGTTTCCAAAGAGTCTCTTACTGGCACCTGGAAACAGAGCAAGCATAAGGCTGATTATCATTTCCGTAACCCCCAAGGAAAACTATCATGCAAGATGTTTGAGTAAGAGCAATGCTGTTCGAAGGCAGCATTCATAAACAGAACAAAGACGAAACAAAAGGCTAAACAAGTACATCATAATTAACAACTACAACCAAACTTTTAATTAAGATATGTAAGAAAAATCAAGGAGAGCTAATTAAAAAAACACCAGCGTATATACTTTCTTAGAAAAATCTGAATTGGTACCATGAAATAAACAGGCTAATTAGAAGTGACCACAATTATTTTGTCACTGTTATTGAGTTTGGTCATGATTTTTCAGCTTGCTCTTTAATTCTGCATCTTGTCTGCACTCCTCTGTTGTTTGAATGCAGGATTTTTCCATCCAATTTCTTTAAAAACCTAAGCAAAAGTGAAGAAAATACCCTAGAGATTAAACTTTGTATGTCTGGCATATTTTGTCATTAGTTTTGAGACAAGCTCTTTTCTGCCTAGGTCAGTATAATTCTTGCAGGTCCAGAATTATAATTATTCTACTCCCCCTATTCATCCAGAAAAAATCCACAGTTACTACAAATGAATCCTGATACAATTGCCACATCAATAATGCTACACTCCACATGTTTTTCTTTTATCCAGGCAGCCAGGCCAGTATAAGAACATGATGCTGCTTCACACAGATTTTACTGTTAGGTATCAACTTCCCTTAAGGCCAAAAAACCGTTACAGATAATAGGAATCTAACTGGCAATATTAAGGTTTTACTTCTTTCCTCTTATATACTACCCGTTCATGAAAATACATCCATTCTCATTACTTTTGCCATTCTTCAAAACTGTTACCATGCTGATTTGAACAGTAACACTTAGTTAATGCTGATAGAAACAAGCAAAGAAAAATGCTGACACAATCTGGTGTTATTTAAGAACTTATTTGCTACATATCTATTTCTAGAAAATTAATAAAAAGTTGCTGACTCCCAGCTGTAAAAATCCCAAGTACACCTAGGCAAAATAAAAATGGGTAAAAAAAAGGAATTCCCACCCACAATCCCAGAATGCAAACACCAAAATGATTTGCAATTAATGACTTCTCCCTCTCCCCTATAGTGTTGGCACTATACCCAACACTCTATTGAGATACATGTTAACTCTTTCTGCTTATCAGACTGAGCAGGACCCATCTTCCAGAAAGTTGTTTCTGCAGCAACATGGAAGCAAAATTCTACTTTTTAAAATACTCTTACATCTACCAGAAATTCATGGCCTCTTAAAGTTCTGTTCAGGTGTATTACTACACATCAGCCCAAGGTAACCCTTAAAAGTACCCAGGAAGAGTTGGCTGCTCACCACAATATCTTCCTCATTCCACATTTAAAGTTCCAGGCAATTGCTGTCCTAACTGTAGTTTTCAGACTATTATGTCCCCCTTTCCCCCCCTCCACAAAACCAGGGCATCCTGAACTTGTAAAGCAACCTTGTCTTTACTAAAACCATAGCACATGTCTTCCTTGGAAGTCACTAAACTTTTAGATTTGAGGCATTTCCTTCTTTGCACTGAGACAAAAATAAAGAGTCCTTCCTCTATATGGCTAAAAAAGTTTCAAACTCCCTTTAAAATTGAGATAAAAACATACATGCCTGTGCCAGGTATCTCATGGACCAGAATCTCCATTTCCTCAGACTATTCCCAGGCTTCTCTATTGCCAAAGGTAGACAAGCACTTTCTCCCTAGTCTGTTTTTTCTGTTCAATAGGTGGAAGTAAGTAAAAGGCTTATTTCTGTGCAAAGGCTTCTTCTTCTGCATAGCAATAAGCCTCACATTGTAATAGATTTTTTTAAGTGTCATTTAAATTATTTTGGTATGATTTATCTTTTCTTACTTTTTCCTAAAACATCTCAGAATATTAACAAGGAAATAAATGTAGTAATACTCTAACATCTTCAAACATTACCTAATTTAAAAATCTAATTTACTGTTCATCATTTAGGCTTCCTTACTATTTCAGATGTCACTCAGTGTGGATAGTAAAATTAGACTATCAATTTCATTTTTGCTTTGAATGTGTTGCAGGTTCTACTTCTCAACCACTAGAACTTTTATGTTTCAAGTTCCCTAAATTGTTCTGGAACTTTTAATTTAAAAAAAAGGGGGAACTACTGCTTTGTTTTTATTAAAACAATTCTCAAGTGCTCTCCCTGGTCCTTTTTACAAGAGAAGGCCAAGTGCTGGCACAAAAATAAGCCTAAAACGTACCTGTTAAATAGTAGTAAGTGGCTTTCTATTAATACAGAGAGACAATAAAAGTCTTAAATGGCACTAAGGGTGCCATTGTGTACAATGGCCTTCCAAACAAGTCAGTGGGAGACCTGCTTAAGAACGAATAAACAAACTGAAAAAGTAATGCAATACGATTATGTCCTACTCTTGCTTTGGTGAAATTTAAAAGATGATTTATAACCGAAGGCAGCCTTACTGCCTTAAGGCCTCCACAACCAGTGTCTGTTTTATTCAAGGCCTGCCATCGCACTTGAAAAGAACTCAAGGAAAACATTTAGGGAAACTTACGTGTTCACCGACAGAACTTACTTTGGAAATAGAGATTTTTATATGGAATAATAAATAAACAGAAGTCTCACCTACATCCAAGCTAACCTTTCAATATCTGGGAATACCTCACACCATCAGTCTGCTGTAGGAAAAAATGCTACCAGCACAAAACCAGCACCAACTTCCAGAGTTAAGTATCAGGCAATTAAAACTACACAAGTCATGGGTAAAGACTTTAATTAAAAACACCTTAACTGTGCTAATCACTGTAAAGCGGGTTGAGCCTGGAAGCTGTAGATACATCACCAGGTGCACAGGTAGGGAAAGGAGGAGATGCCATCGCCAGGGGCACAGGTAGGGAAAGGAGGACAAGGCACCCGCAGGGTCTCCGCCCCGGCGGATCTCGCCGGTCCCGCCCGGGTCTCGCACGCGCGATACGCCCCCGGCCACCGCCACCCCGCAAAGCTCCGGTGGACACATTTTCCGTCTAAAAACGCTAGTTTAGGAACCACCATGCAAAAGCACTTTTTTTCGCATTAAAAAAAAAAAAAAAAAGGAACGCAGGCGGCATCACCCAAACCGCTCCGCGCGCGGCCCCGCTCCGGCGGGCACCGGCTCCCGCTCCCGGCGGCGCTCGACGCCCCGAGCGTGGATTCTCCGCTCGAAGCGGGGGATGCGCGGGGGGCTCTGTGTGTGCATGTTCCCCCACCCCGCCACCTTCACCCCCGCGCCGCGGCAGCGCTCACCGACGGGGAAGAGGCAGAACGCGGGAAAAGCCACCCGCGCCGCCTGCCCGCCGCTCTGCCCACGGCCGTGCCCTCCCTGTGCCGCCCCCCGTGCCCTCCCGGGCCCGGCCCCGCTCCGGGGGGTGTCGGTTCCTCACCGCGTCCCGCTCGCGCATCTTCCGCCACGGGGGCGCCACGAGGAACGAGAGTGCGCGCGGCGAGCACGTGGCGACGGCGGCGGCTACGGGGTCTCCCGCGCGGCGCTTACGGGGCGACGTGAGGCGGCACCGCCGCCATCTTGGAGCTCGAGTGGCCGCGGGAGGTGGGTCCAGGAGGGTTCTTATGGCCAACGGGGCCGGCAGCACCTGTGCGGGGTTCGCGGGGTGCGGGAGAAGGGCACCTGTGACCAGCTCGGTAACGTACCCAGAGGGTCCCCACAGCTGCGCTCCCTCCCGGATGCCGCCCGATGTTGGAACAGAAACTGGGAGGTGCTTCCCCTTGTCCGTGGCCTTCTCCGGTAAAGATGTACGAAGGAGGATTTTGAGTAGGTTAAAAAGCCTCTTTTTTTTTCAATCGGTGCTCAAGGAAAGGATAAGATGATGTGACACAAATGTATGATCGTGTGCCACAAATAGAACGTTGTGGGAAGCTTTCCCTTAGACATAAGCTTTGTCCTATATTTTTTCAAACAGTTTATTTCCTTGCTGTGTAGGTCATTCTTAGCATTAGGCTAAATTTGGCTGCAGATGCACCAACAGTGAAGACAGACACCGAGGGAGCTCAGTTAGACCTACAGTCTCAGCTGTGGCCTCGCCAGGAACATGGGTGCAAAATTATTTACATTTTTACTGACTTTTTTTTCAGGGAGCTTGGTTAAAAGCAACAAACATTCAGGCATTTAAATAAAATACCTTGAGTCTAGAAAATTGGAAGTTTACAGGATGGCCTGCCTGGTTTATCCTAGTGCTGCAAGCCATGTATACAACTTGCATTCATTTCAAGGGTATTTCTAACACAAAGTGAGGAAAGACTGAACAGCTCAGGCCTTTTGAAGATCTGTACCTGGAACTTCAAAACAAGGTCCAATCTCTGCTTCCAGTACGGATGGCAGAATTTGTACTTGTTTATGCACTTTGATTTTCAGTTCTTTGTGTATAAATTTAGCTGTGGGTGGAGTATCCTGAGCCAGATTTCTTCCTATATGCTATACATACAGGATGACAGAGAGACATACATGATTCTGTGTTAGATTGACAACGAATTGCATTTCCCAGCAAATGCTGGATCAGAGCCATCTGTTTCAGAAATTAGCATAGCAGCAATTTGTTTGTTTGGCTTCATCTGTCTATTAGTTTGGTCCAAATCCTCTTGTTTTAGAGACACACTAGCACATAGGGAAAGGACCCGTCATCTGCTCTGTGCAGGCATCCCCTAAAATACATAAATTATTCTAACAAGAGGAGATATGAAATGTCATTGTCAGAAATCCAGACAAAGCAAAAGTAAGATTATTTCTTTTCCCTGTAAACAAATTTGACTTTCTCAGAGCACTCTTTCTTCCATTAAAAATCATCTGCCCCTAAACAGTGTACTGGTCTCAGAATACTTCTCTCCAGCCCAGAGTAGTGTTGCTGTACTTGTAGGTGCACTGATTCTTTCCCTTCTGTTTATTTTGACAGAATGATGGAAATCCTTCCTGACTTAAAGCCTCCACAACTTTCTTTTGAAAAGGTATTGATATTCTTAAAAACTGAGGAGTCCAGCTGCAAACAACAGTCAGGAAAAGGGCATCAGTCCATTAAATGATAAGGTATCACTCTGTTAGACAACAGCTTTTCTAAAAGCAGTTCACTTTGAGTTCTATACCTAAAGAAAATGACATCTCTTACATAGCTTTTTTTATTTGCTGCATACAAGTCTGCACTATTCAATATTTTAGTTATTTGCCTAGATTTTTTTAGGTCTTTAGGGGGAAAAAAAATAAAAATTCTACTTAATACTCCAAAAACTCGCATCTACCATTTTATAGTTCCTACTGGGTCTGGTTACAGTGCAAATATTTCTCCACAGACATAGCGAAAGGTCTGCACTGTTGTACAACTAATGATCACTCTGTGGCATTTGCTTGATGATACAAGTTTCAGATGATATTCCTAACTGCTCTTTAAAAATATAACCAAAAATAGTTATAAGAAAGTCTTCTGTACCCTTGAGAAGTGTAAAGCCCAATGCAGTTATTCTGAAAAGAGAATTCTAGGTAAACCTGCTCAAATATGAGAAACTGTGATGTTTCTTACAACTCATTACTGCTAATGCACAATTTAGAGATGTACTACACAAAGTAAAAGATTTAGTTAATTTTCATGTTACTTCATTTCTTAGTCACATGGCAAAACCAACAACAAAAACGCCTTCTAAAATAAAAACTTACGTTTCTCCTTCAGATAAACAAGTCCTATGTTGTAGGCAATGAAAGTGATGTGAAGTCTCAACTCAGAGGATGTGAGTGCTCATTGTACACATGCACTACAAATCACCTGGGGTGGTTTGTGTGCATCTGTCTCTACCTGAGCATCTCACTCAAGTTACTCCTCCCACACTCCACCCCGTTTCTTTGTCTAATCCCCACAACCAACAATCGGATCTGCTGGAGTTTGGAAACCTGGGCTGAATGGAGGGGGAGTTACCAGTGAGAAGAGGCTTTCCCAGGTTGCTGCTAAAACCATAAACACCTAACGCAGGGCTGTGCTCTCATTGCCTGATGATGAAACAGCGGGACCAGCTAAAGTCAGACGGTGACAACATCTGGTGGCTTCGCTGTGCTGTCAGAGCTCGCTGATGAAATTGCCCATTCAGAAGATGCATTTTGAATCAATACCTGGGTAATGCACACCACGGTGTTTAGAACAAATAGCAAATGTTGTCAGAAGTAAATAGTTCTGTATTTTAAGCAATGGAAAGAGTGTGTAAGTGCTTTTCCAGGGTAAGTGTAGAAAGCCATTACAAAGCTTATCTTTTCAAGTGACCTATAAAAGCTATAAACACATCAAAGGCTTTCAGGACATCAGATACAAACTTTAATTCTTCCCACAGTCAAAAACTCCCATGAAGCCACTGTCCCTGGATCACGACTCCAAGTATGCTCAGTAATGCTAATGGAACTCACACTTACATGGGCAGCTTCATTCACAAACTGTACTTTAATTCAGGTTACAATTTATTAAGCAGTGATTTCTTGTAGTGATTTTTTTCTCTAAATTGCTGAATGTAAGGCAACACAATTTTTTTAGAATAGAATTTCTTGTAGGTTTTATTATTACAGAAAAAAAACCCATTAAAATGTAGCTGAAATGCTTCTGCTTCAAGGCAGCAGCTTTTTGTTTACAGCTGGCAGGTTGAGAGGTTATATTTGTGTCATAATTAAAGGTGGGTGAAATTTCTTCCAGGTAAAGAATCTAGACTTTCATAGCAATCTGAGATTTTAGCAGCAGTTTTTCTTATATTGTTGTCCAGCTCTAACCATAATGCATTTAGTCAGTCACAACACTGTGAATTTAGTGAATGTGGCTTTTTGATTTTTTAAAATACTATGAAAAGATGTCCTTTACTGTAAATACTTAGCGTGTCATCCTGATATCATAAGGTACCGAACACAGAGGGGATGAAAATGCCAGTGGATCCTGCTGAATGATTTAGCCTTAAGGCTCCTGCAGGTTTTATTCGGATTCAGAATAGTAGGAGTGGGAAGGAGGAGATAAATAAAACATTTGTTTCAGAAAGTAGGTGACTTTGACAGAACACTGATGTAAACCGTGAAGCCTCACAGATCAGAAGAATATTGTTAAGAAGGGAGGCTGGTGAACACTCAACACCAGCCCCCGAGTGGTGCTGATCAGTGCAGTGCTGCTTTGCTTTTAACTATTATTGCACCTTCTCTGCAGTTCTACCGAATTCAGTCAGTGACTCCCACTGATGTATCACAGTCACTCAAACATGTTTTTTTATCCAACAGCACTCGGTGGATATTTTGGTTAAGGCCTAATCTCATTTGGATTTATTACGATTTATCTTGGATTAAGCGTTTATCTGCTAAGGATTACGACCCATACTATGAGGTACCGATGAGCGATCCGAGTTCAGGAATGTCTGAGCACATTAGAATGAATCAGCAATATTATTTTTTGACACAGTCTTCACACATTATCTCTTTTCAGTCAACTTTGCAACATTCATACACATAAGTACCTAATTTTCATTTAATATGGGCAGTAACCTGGAAAGCTCTTAACATCCAGTAAGAGAAAGCTGCATTTAATTAGGAGCAGCTTAAAAGATCAGGCCTCAGAGCCACATGACTTCATATTCCCTCTGCCTTCCACTCTCAGTATAACATTATTGATTTTTTTTATATCAATTTAAATATTTTTTCTTCTTGAAATGTATTTTGGTGAGCCTTTCACTGCTATCCCAACTTTCTACTTCTTCTAATTTGCACAGCCAGGAGTAAAAACAATGATGAAGAAGAATACATTGTTTGTCTATTACCTTTCTGGACTTTTAAGATGTTTTTCAGATTTGAATAGGTTTAAACTGCTTCCCCTATTGATATACACGGTACTGCACCTCAGGAACAGTGTTGGATTTCTCATGGGATTAAAAGAAGTTGGTCTTTGGCTTCAGTTCATGGCAAAGCCACCAATGCATGCTATGGTTGCCCTCAAACAGGCTCCTGGCTATTTTCATGCTTAATCATTTTGTATATTTATCATATCTTAGAAATTTCATTGTATGCTGCTTTTTATGCTGCTTTATTTGCACAAATTTGGAAGATTTCAGTGGCCATAATTTTGTATATTTGTAAGTTTTCCTTACAGTTTGGATTTTGTCTTCATGATGATACACACAGAGAAGGTTTAAATACTTTCAGTCTTTCATAATGCTGGAAATAAGACCTTGGATATGAAACTGCACAATTTAATGTGTTTAACCACTCTTACTAAAGGAATTAAAGGGAAAATATATGGTTCATTTCCAGTATACAATTCTACTATTTGCTAAATACTGTCCCATTTACAATGTGCAGTCCTGTAACAAATGACTACGCTGCAGTGTTATTGTTCATTTTGAGGATTGCCTGCAATGTCTTATTTGCCAACCAGGGAGTTTGCTGTACAAGTGTAACCGTGAGGAGATGAAACCTAAGGTGGTAAGGGACACTACTTCCAGTGTGTCTGACTTCACTAAATAGAGTAATGTAATTAAATTTTGGTTTTCAGGAGAACAGTTCAAAATTCAATTTCTTTACAGTGTTGGGATACACTATGCCTTGTTACCAATTTGCATCTTACCCAACTAATGTTCAGAGTTATGGACACAGCAATGTGTGTGAAACCGTAGCTCATATTTCAGTTATGCAAGGAAAAGATTCAGCTGATGAAAAATTAGACAAAGTAAAAGACTGAGAATGGATGAGCATAGAAAAAATTGATCTACCATAACTAAAAACGTTGATAAATAAGCTGTAAGGAAACATAAAAAAAAAAAAATTATTTTTCAGTACCTTTTTTGGAAAAATATCAAATAGAAAATCATCTGAATTCAGAGGAGAAAGGTTCTGTGAGCCAGATTCTTTACCACCTTTCATATAAGTATGTGTGCAAGGAGAGAAAAATAGTGAGTGAAGGGTATTTTCTGGTAATGGGATACATTAAGGTTGCCATGGAATTTGGGATCAGCATGCACAGGATATTGATCTTAAACCTGCTGCTGAGCTACAAGGATGAGAAGGACTTGTTAATTTACTTATTTTCTATATCAGCCCAGAACTACCCATGTATAGGGACAACCCTATGGATAGGATGGATGGCAAAGTCTGACTTTGAGAAGATTCTTACTGGGACTCATGGAATCAATTCAACTGGAAGGGACCTTAGGAGATTTTGTGGTGCAAACTCCTGCTTACATCAAGGTCAACACTGAAATCACATCAGTTTGTTTAGGGCTTGATGCAATGAAGTTTTGAAAACCTGCAAGGATGGAGATTCCCCAATCTCTCTGAGCAACATGTTCCAGTGCTTAAATATCTCCAAAGAATAAAGGGGAATAAAAAAGTTGTGCCCTGTGTTCTCCAGGCTACTAATAAAGATATTCCATGGTGTAGGTCTAAGGGTAAACTCCCAAGGGATGCCACTGGTAACTGCTGTCAGATGGAGTGTGATTCTTTAACCCCTTGGGCCTGTCAAGGTAGATTTTCACCCATTCAGCAGCCTGTCCATCCACACTATAACATTCCAGTTTGGATACAAGTTTACTGTGGGAGACCATGCTGAAAGCCCTCCTGAAGTCAAGGTAGGCAACATCTACGGCTCTCCCTTTGTCTGCATGTCTTGCCATTTCATCACAGAAGGTCTATAGGCTTGCTCAAGTGTGGCAAACCTTGGAGAGTCCATGCTGGATACTGCTTCTCATCACCTTTCTTTCTTCTTCAGGCATGGCTCCTGCAGACTTGCACTGTTATTGTCCCAGAGGACAAGCAGTGGTTCCATGGATCATCATTCTTGCCTTTAGCATTATGGGCTTTTGGATAGATTGAAGTGTGAAATCAGCCTTTCACTTCACAGTTAAGAGATTTGACATAGTCCATAGTGATACACTCCCTACAAACTGGGACTAAAAAGTCTGTAAACAGTTATTGATCTCCACATGCTACTGGGGAAATTTTCCAAGATCAGTGACAGCTGGGAAATCACTGGCATTTTAAAATTATAGATCACTGATTCACTTTTTTGGCATTTTCAGTATTGCATTATGGCAATAAACATGCTAGATGTGTATAAAAAAACCAAAATGCTTTTAGCATTTTCGTATTTTTTTGTTTGAGCAGTATTACAGATGAAAATTTCTTGATACAATTCAAAATAATGGGTTTGTTTATTAAAGATATATACCCATTAAGATGAAGTTAGGATGAGGAAAATGCTTGTTTGTGTGAAAATAATATCTGCTTTTTCAACAACAGCATCTCTTGAGGTTTCTTTGATTCATATCTGATTACTTTAATGACTAAACCAGGTTTTAACTCCCGTTAGCACTGCAGAATACAGAGAATTATGGAAGAGTAAAAAGTATTTTGCCCTCCCAAGTCATTGTCAACACAACTCTCAAGTACATTTCATTCTGGAATTATTTGCAAGGGAGGGGATTGGTTTCAAGTCATTGTCCCAGGTAGAGATTGCAGAAGCCTCTGGTCAGTCACTGAGCTTTCATTACAATTTGGGAGGAGTTGGGTGCTTGCCTACAGAAGGGCACAGGTGCGTGAAAGGAAAAGATGTATTGACAAAATCACCTCTTAGCTGGACAATTAAAAATGTGAGAGAAACCCAAGCTTGTTCTGTGCTGCCTGGGGCAGGAAGGACTTCATATTGTTAACACAGTGATTCCTCTGGCTGATGAAGGATCTGCTCTGACGCATTCTGAAGGATGTTGCATATGCCTTGGCTGGGAAAATGATG
The DNA here is from genome assembly GCF_003984885.1 of Neopelma chrysocephalum. Taxonomy (NCBI): domain Eukaryota; kingdom Metazoa; phylum Chordata; class Aves; order Passeriformes; family Pipridae; genus Neopelma; species Neopelma chrysocephalum. The sequence continues at coordinate 982,559 of NW_020897721.1, forward strand.
TTTTCTTTGTACTGGTCGAGGATGGAAAAGAAGGGGAAATGGTGGGAGTGGTGACTCGGGTGATCTTTAGAGAAAAAAAATAATGCAAATTCGAGTTGAAGATGAGCTCTCTATACTTCCAGGTTTGAAAATAATTAGCAGTCACAGAATTCATAATCTACTGTCTCAGATTTTTGCACTGCAAAAATACACATTTTAAAATAGAATAAAAAATTGACTAATGAGATTAGCTGGCTAATAATGTTTTAATGCAAAAAGTATGTAATAGAAAATATTGTTCAGTCAGAATCCGGAAAGAAAGACAGCAAATAATAAACTGATTTGAGCTAAGAACTTTGAATACAGACTTAATTGTTCAAGATACGACTGATTTTATTTTATTTCCATGACAGCATCATTTCATCCATAGTCTGTCATGCCATGAGGCCTGTAAGGTATGTATTTTGCCTTCTCAGCTTCTCTTAGGGAATGATTTGTGATTAGGAGTACGGAGACTATTTCAAATGTCTCTTAAAATCTGTGGTATTGCAAACAACGGATATAAAATGAGATTCACACACATAGCTTTGCTGGTGGCCAAGAACTGCGTTGCAATATGCCGGAAATCCAAACATCCTCCTACTCCCAGAGCCTTGCTGACAGATCTACAACAGCTTCTTTCTCTTGAAAAAGCTACTTACAGAATCAGAGAGAAGCCTGATAATTCTGAGAAACTAATGTAATGTGTAAAATGGAAGGTTAAAGATTCCTCATCATTATAAAAATGACATTTCTTTTTGAAAATTTTACCATTTCAAGTAACATCTAAATCCCCCCCAAAAAATCTTGTCATCCCTGAGAAAGCAACAACAGCAAACCCTTAGGATTAGTGTCGTTGTTTTCTTGTACAGCCTTTTAGACCTACAAATCATTGGGCTCCTGCGTAAGTACAGGGTGTTCATCAATGGAACTTGATACAGAAATAGAACCTCAGCTCAGCAGATCCTCCTTTCTTGAAAAACCAATTAAAAAGGCAAACACAAGGGAATAGAAAAACAAGTAACTTTTACAGGCATGTATATTTTCAACAGCATATTTTGCAAGAAGGGCTGTTATTAGATGCTACATATTTTAATTAGCTGTTTAGAAAATCAGGTTGACAATGTCCTTTAATTAGTAGACATTGACTTATTCCATGTGTATTATGGCACAGTGAATCTTATTAAGATAAATGTTTCTCTCTGAAGATACAAAAAAAAAATCCACCATCATTTGTTTGCTTACCAGATTGCTCACCATCAATACGGCTGCTATTTAAAATGATGAATTTTAGTCACATATTTAATTAGCTAATAGCTGATCTCACTGTAGGGTCTTGATCCTCCTTACATGTGTTCTTTCATCCTGAAAAAGTCTTTGGTTGTATCTTGGTTTTGAAGTTTTTGTTTGAAATTGTCCTTGCTACTTTCAAATCTAAAATGCAATAAATTAAATTATTAAAAGTAAAAATTATTGTGAAAACATTTAAGGTTTTGAGTATAGTTTTGTACCTACTGCTCATTTAAATATATTGCTAGAGGCTATGAATTTAAAAAAAATTGCAAGTTTTTAAAGTCAGTTTTTCCACTTGCTGCGGGTGTTTAGTTTGTGAGAAAATTATGTGCACTTTAAAGTGCTATAAAGCAGCTGAAGATTTCAGTGCATTTGTCTATCACTGCTTGCCTTGCAGTCTTCTCGCAGAATTCAGGTTGTTTGATGGCCACAGCTGCAAAGTGCAGCAAATGCACTGTAGCCTACACTATGTCATAACTATTAAAAAAAGAAAATGTCTTCAGAGTGTTCCCATGAAAGACAGAAAGCTCTTGTGGGCATCACTGGTTTGGAAGTGAACTTCTGGGGAGCATCTCTATTTTAGTTGTTCATAGTATGTGACAAATGGTGCTTCTTCATCCCCACAGATCATGTTAGTGCCTAGAATGGCATTCAGGGGAAAACATCCCTCTCTCTTCACAGAAGATGACACTCCTGGTCACATGGATTAGTGTTAGGTAGTCATGCAAGGAGCAGGGAGTTGGACTCCATGATCCTTAGGGTTACCTTCCAACTTGAGATACTCATGATTCTACATGACCGGCCTCTAAACCTCTCGTTTTCCTTCCAATTTGCAGAGGTGTGTTATTCCACCAGTACAAAGAAGATGAGCAAGAAGGAAATTAATAAAGTGGAATTTTCTTTGTTACAGAGGCTGTCTTTGAAGGGATTGTAATGGCAGGTACAGTTCTGCCAAGCAGAAATGATGCCGGAGATGCTGCAGAAGGTGGAGGCTTTCCTGTGATGAACCTGGAGGCAATCTGGAGGGGTTGGGTAAAGCCAGGCTGCAGCCATTGCAAAAGGATCTTCTGGAAAAGATCTGCAAGATGGATTTGTCATTGCATTTGTAGCTATGTGGATGTGTGTGTACCTGTCATTGAATTTGCATTAGTTCAACTATATATATATATAATATATATAAAATAAGTATCACTATTACTTGTAAGCTTGCTTTAAAAAGACATTTTGAAATTATGGTTAATGATATGAGTTCCTAGGAAACTGCTATAGGGCAAATGGCTCAAAGTCAAGAGAATTTGTTCAGTGAAACCAGTGAGGGTGCCTGGAGCATCATGGTGATGGGCAAATAACGTACCACCAGATAGGGGGAATATCCATTGGGCTTGTCCTGCTGCTGCCACTTTCCTAACAAACACTGAATAGCTATCAAGCTTCAATCGCTATTGAAAACTGGCTATGTTACTGAAAGTATTCTCTTGACCTCTGGAGCATGTTATTACAAAAAGAAGGGCATAATTGACTTATTGAATATACAATTATTTGTTCTTGCTGCTGTCCCATAACAGCATGGATTATAAACCTTATGTCCTAGTCAGGCAGGCAAAACCCTGGTACCTTAGTCCTGCTGTTTAATTAGTGTTTACAATTGGACATTGTTTATATACCAATAAATGTTGCCTGAGTGAAGACTTCCCCTTAACCAATTATACCAGATGTTTCTCTGTGAAGGTCCTAATTAAACAGCATCTCTTCTTGTGTTTGCTTTAATCCTGCCTCTTGTGTGGATCTGTGTCAGAGTGTGTTGCTACACTGGGACACTTTACCCACGTTTCTGTCCCTTTCACGTTCACTGGCTGGTGGCAGCTGCTCCCTTTAAAAGTTCTTGCTTACTGTATGGGAAGAAGGTTCTGATGGATAACCTTGAGAGCTGGGAATCCAAATCCATTCCTTGTTCTATAGTGGGATTCTCAAGTGATTGCTAAGTGACATATGACCCCATCAGGATGTTATAACTTCAGGTGGCTGATGGGGTCACTGCTCTAGTGTCCAAATCTGCAGTTTCCAGAATTTTCAGCACAGGGGGAATTTACTTGGAAGCCGTCCTCTATAGACATTGTCAAGTTGCAGATCCTGTGCCTGCTTTGTGAGCAGCTCTGCCCCCATTACAATTTTGGCAGTTTCAGGAATGGTCAAGGATAGCTGTCCCGGACAGTGCTGTGCCCACTCCTTAGTCAGACCCTCAGTGTACTTGAGCTTCCCTTCTCCTGTATAATTACTTTCTGGCAGTTAAGATTTTAAGAGCTTTTCTATTCCAGGTGCTTCTTCTAAGAGCTGATTCCTAAGTTTCCAGCACTTTTGTGTGTGCTTATAATATGAAAAGGAAATCAGCTTCCTTTCTCTGGTACAGCACCCGCCATCCTAAGTGAGTCAACGAGTTCCTAAATGTAGTATTTCAATGCCATGTGAAAAAGTAAGGAGTGGGAGATGTATTAGTGGGAACACTGTCTCACTGCCAATCCTTATGGGTCAGAGGATTAGGAATACAGTAGCCCATCTGTGCTTCACCGAATATCTTCGTTTAGAAGATAAGAATGGTATGTAACTACATTTTTTACTGTGTACTTCCTTCCTCCAAACTTCAAGTGACTCTAATTTCATATTAATGTCTTAATTTTTAAATTGTCCTTGATTTCAAGATGGATTAGTTAGTAATTACAATAAATTATTTCTGCAGATTCTGATCCAATATATACCCATTCATTTCTGTAAGATATTAATTTAAAGGATTTTTTCTCATCTCTAGGGCCACTAACTCTTGCAGGGAGTGGCAGAAAGTTTGCAGGCCTGAGGGTCACTGCAGCTTTAGAATGCAGAAGAAGATGTTATGAATACAAACTTTAAAAAGTTCATGGAATTTTTTTCTTCAGACTCTTAAGTTCAAGTTTAGGGACAGATAATTGTGTGTGATTATATCTTACTCAATATTCACTTCTCAGCATTGCTATTACATCAAGGGAAACAATTTTGGTAATCATGGTGTTCAGGAGTATCTGGACTTTGGTATTACTTGGACAAAATAGAGAAATTAAAGAAAAGATGCCGTGTATTTCCTGTGTTCAAACACATGGGATAGTGATTTTAAAATGTTACTGTGAATGTGGTCTTGGCGTAATGTTTCTCTGATGCCTCTAAAGCCCGGTCTCTGCCCATCTCATGATGGTCAGGGTGAAGTTTGCATGTGGAGGACTATCCCCTGATCATATTTTGGACCATCATCAGATTGTCCTTTTTCTCTTGAGTTCTCCTTATTTTGCCCTAGCAGACAGTATTTAGGACTAGATTCACCAAACAACACCATTTCTTGTACTCTTGAGGAAGGTGGTTGGCTTTGCTAGGTCCCATATTTTGCTTTACTCTATACCCTGGATTCCACAGAAAATGGGCCTAATGTTATTATCCCTTTTCTAAGCTGATGGAGTGCTGCTATGGGCTTGAGTTTTCCTTATTACACTGTCATTATTAAAGGCAAATGTCAATAACATTTTGCACTAAAAGGACTTGTTTTGGTGGCACTGCAGGGCTTATGGAATAACTGGCAAGGCAGGAATGTTCCTGCACAAGTGCAGTGCAAAACTGAAAGGCTAAAGGTGAACCAGGACTTCAAGGGCTGACACTTGAAGTCCTAAGCCACCAAGTGCATTGAACTCAACCAAGGCAATCTACCTGCAGCCTCTGAGCTCATTCCTTGGATTCCTAAAAGGAATAAACCCATCATTGTTCATCCATGTGGCTGGCATTGGCATAGATCTACTCCACTCCTATCTGAGCACTCATAGGACTTGTATATAATAGGAGCAAAAGAGAGTTCCTTGCCACTTAGTGTGAGAAAAAAATGCTGGGGAAGACAAGTGCATATTAGGGTGAGCCAACTGTTTACCATGATCTGCTAACAAATGTGATAACTAAAAATGGCCTTTCTGCACTGGGATTTCATCGTGTATTAGTTGCCATGTGTTAGCTAACATAAGCTTATTGCAGTCTAAAGTAAATTCCTGCCATTTCAGTTTACCTCCTCTCTCCCAGCTGCTACATGTACTGATTGTCTCTCAGCGATTTGCTGCTCCTTTTTCTGTGCCACTGGTACCTTGAGAAATTGCAACTAATAACAAATCATGAATTTATTTTAAAAGTTTGGAATTTAACATGGTTCCTAAATTAATTATGAATCCTTTCCTATAAAGAATTAAATTTCAGTTGAGGGCCAAATAATCAGCTTCAAGACAGCAAACAATTGTTCAGTTAATCTGAAATTAAGTTCTGATTCTACCTCTCTCGTCTGTCCAGATGTTCACTGTCTGCGTTAAAAGAATTTTATCAGAGTAAATGCTGAAAAGGATTAAAAGATAGCAGAGAACTGTAGAGTTTATAGACTATTAAAATGCAATGCATAAAATGTGTCTGTATATATAAACACAGGACTGAGTCCATAATAATATTGGAAATATTAAGGAAAAACTAATATTTAGATAATAAATATTTTCCAATAAAGATAATAAAACATTACACAAGCATATATTTTAATTTTTAAGTATAGGTGTAGTAATCTCTGCCACTAGGAGTGGATCAGGATCATGAAGACCCCTTGGGAACACCTGTAAAGAGCATATTTAGCAGCTACACAATTAGAAACCACTGGAAAGTGCTTTCCCCATTGAGGGATGCCAGGGAATTGGAGGGTTCCAGTGTAGAAGAATTCTTTGGGTCCCTTCTACCTGCCTCTGAGTGGCAGAGAATTCTAGCTTAGCATTATACTTCACGTTTGAAATTCTAAACTGTTTTGATCCACATGCTCAAATCCCAGGAGAACTGACTTAGCCCTTCACCTCTCCCAGGTAAAGTGCACTTTTATCACATACGTGTGTGCACCTTTCTGATGGGAACTTAAAAATGAAGGTTATTTCCTGAAAAGAGTTTAGAAGTCTCAGTTTGTAATAGCAAGGGTTTACCTGTGCCCTTGGATAACAGTTCTTTTTCCATTCTGCGCCCGGGTGGCTGCCACTGACCTTCCTTTCCTTTCCTAGTCAGAGGCAGGGCAGAAGTGCTCGCTGGCAAGCAAACACTCCTCAGCTCTGCCTGGCTTAGAGGGGCAGTGGAAGAGCAAGGGTGTGTGTCTGAGAAAGCTCTGCACGTTGGCAATCCCCTGCTTTTACAAGCCCAGAAGAGCTTGTGGAAGAGTGGAAAAGCAAAGTAGCATTCCAAATCCTGGAGTCACGGGTTGTTCACCTCCTGTACAGCACGGCTGTCATTTACAGGCTGGGTTCCTTCAGGCTGATGGTTTCTCGGTGTAATTACACAATATTGATGCACATCTGTGAGGACAAACCGTTAGGAACAAACAGTTCAAAATATCTATAAAATGTAAAATTAAAAAAAAATATTTTCAGGTGTGAAATGAGATGATGCTTTGCCTGCATGGGCAAAAATTGATCCAAGTTTTGTGATGATGGTGTCTCTGGTTTCATATCAGTTATCTCAGCATAACTTTTAGATTATTTCTGAAATCATGCACAGAACGAGGGGAGATACAGTTTGACCTCTTCAGACTTGCTGCATTTTAATTTTTCCTATGCTTAGAAATAACACAGAAAAAAAACCCCAAGAGGTAATATTATTTTTATATAAATCTCTGTAGTTATACTAGGCATGTTCAGAATACATTAAAGATACTGTCCTGACACAGAAAAATTACAATGTGCTTTTAGATATTACATAACTAATGAGAGCAATAAATGCTGGGAGAACGAGTGGATCAAGGTTACAATAATAAGATTATAGCATTCCTCCACTATGTGTGCATGGTTGAAAATTCACCTCAATTTTGCTACCTCAGTCTGGGCTTTGGTTTTTCATTTTGGCTTTTTCTTGCTTTATCAGATCTAATTTTCTGTCTGAGTCCACCAGACCATAACATCCTGGCTAAAAACTCTGACCAGACTTTTGATTTTCTCTCTCTCTTTTTTCTTCTTCGTCTTTTTAGTTTTCTTATTTTTAATTTAGAATGTACCTGCTCTGCTTGCATGACCACCATCGATGGCCTGTCTGTTGCAGAACCATTGTCATGGTCTTTTCTCTGACTGGAGTCACAGCTGAAGCACCAATAGAATATACACTTGAATGCTTGCACGACTTTTTTCTGCACAGGGAAAGTGATACCAAAAAAAAGTAATTATATGATTTCTACACAATTACACCTGGATTTTTAAATCCCCACTTTGGAGACCCACACCATACACCGTGTGTGTGGTGTGTGAAAGGCATGGAAAACGTGTGCTAATGCTCCATCTTCTCATTCACATCCAGCCTTAACAGTCACTTAAAAACGATTTGTGAAAAATCAATAATGTGCCTTACTGTCTTTTTTTGTAATGTATAAAAAAGGGTGGATTTTTGCCAATTTTTTAAACATTCTGAAAATATCAAGATTGTAAAATTGGATTTTTATTGATTTTCTTGGAAGATCTTTGGGGTTTCGACAGACATGTATTGACAGCAGCCACCTCTAGCTGAATCAGAAGTATTGAATGCGTAACAGGAATCATTCAATCTTCAACATATTTGAATTATCCTCATGTTAAAACAAAAGTGATCAGAAATCTTTTTTCCTTTCAAGTCTTTGCTCTTGCACTGTTATGCTTTCTTATGTTCTTTCATCGCCACAGTCTTCCAGGCTGCAAATGAAAGATAAACAAACAATGGAATATCTAATGTTTCAAATGCAAGCACAGATTAAAAAAGTAAAACATATTCCTTAAGTCCATAGAGATTATAAATAAATAGAAAAATGGGACAAATCCATATTTATAAAAATAATTTCTTTCTCAATATTTGTAATGAAGGGAGTTGTCAGTCACATTAATTTTTATGTAAATTTACCTAAGCTGATGAATCATAACTGAAATATTGTCTAATCTTCCTGGTTTTGGCCAGAATTTCCATTTTTATTTCCATCGCCTCAGTTTATTTTTGTTTGTTTATACAATGAGTTTTAAGGGTCCGTTCCAGAACCCATAACACAGCAAAAGGAGCGGCCCTGCCTCGAGTCACTGTGAGTCCCACACAGGCAGTGGATCCCGACACATGAGAGTAAGACAAGAACAGTCTCCATGACAGACAGTCATCTTGGCACACAGCTGACGATTCATTACCATTCCTTCAGTAGACAGCACAGCAGAGGAGATTTTTAGGGAGGGATTTGAAGGAGGAAAATTAGGTGAGTGGGAGTGAGAAGCAGCAGCGAGGGAAAGCATGAAGGTGCCGGTTTGAAAATGTAACAAGTAGAGAGTTATTACTGAATGAAATGTGTGGGGGGAAGCTGTTGGTTTTTCCATAGGCTATTAAAAGATGATGGGGTGGGAATAAGCTGCAAAGAGCCACAGAAGTGGAGCAGTTTTTGCTTGCCAAGATGCAGAAGGAGGCGGGGGGACCCGCTGGAACAAGGAATAGGGCTGAAACAGCGAATGTGAGGATAACCGGGGCAGCGGTGTTTTGCAACAGTGTTCTGTTGTTCTTTGTTGGTTTGTGATGTCCAAAATCAGATTATTTGCTTTGGAAGGGCAAGGGCCAAAGATGTCTTTGTACTAACGAGCACCCCAACAAGTTCTCAGGTGCTCTAAAAATGCGCAAATAAAAATAAGCAACTGCTTCTCCTAAAAACCATTTCCCTTGTTCTTCAGCCCTGATTCAGGTTACACCATTCGGTTATCTTTCTATTTCCAAAAGAACTTTCTATATGAACTTTCCAGTTCTCTCTTGTCAAATTATCTTACTGTTTTTGGAAAGACTGCATATCATCTATATTTAACAGCACTTCTGCTTGGTGAGGTGACTATAACATAGCATTAAACTCAGACTAAAAAAAATGAGTGTGGCATTTCTAGGTTTTTCAAGTGTGTTAACTCAGAAGAGATAATTTGACTGGAGAAAGTTCTTTCCCCCAAATGTCTTTATTTCAATAGACCTTCTTGCAGGTATTTGAGTTGAGTTAATCGACTGGCAATTAGATGCAAAAGGCCTTTGGATTAGTATTTGTGGTCACCATAGAAGCGAGTCTCAGATAAATGTGAATAAAGAGGTCCTCTGAAGCACTGATATGGAAGGTCTCTCCACAGACAGAATTCTTAGAAATTTACAGATGAAAAATGCTATATGAGTATTAATAGATAGGAATGAAATATGGATGAGGGGACACTAAAGCTGGAATAGCAAGTAGAACAAAGGGAATAAGGGGACATGGGGACATAAGAAACCAGACTAGAGCTGCAAACTTGGACAGAACTCTTTAAGATCTAAAAAGGAAAAAAGAAAAAAAAAGGAAATATCAGATAAAGGAATGAAGAGGTAAGTAATATGAGAAATTGTTTGAAGGAGGGCTGGGATGGGACATGGCTATCAGGGAACCTAAAAGAAAGAAGAGAAAGATTAGAGTGTATGTGGCATGTTCTGAAGAGGGATGTCCCAGGATCATTTGTCCAGCAACAAACAAGGCAGAGCACAGGGCTGGGGTGATCTGCTGGCCTGGAGAAAGAGTGTATGGGAGAGAATGTGTCTGTGGGGGTGTGTGCACTTAGTGTAGCTCACTGTCAGCAGCGAGACAAATCAACCTTTTTAGTATGCGAGTGACCACCTATAGTTTATAAAGACTGCAGAGGGAAAAGTCTAGAAAATATTTTTTTCAGAGCTTGGGTCTAGATGGCTTTGCTAAGCAAAGAACAGACGTACACTCCACTATTCTTCTGTGCAAGAGTGCATCTTCTAAGCCTATCACAAAGCCCCCTTGGTACACCCTTCAGACAGGTATTTCATCAAGGCACAGGAATGTGGCTAAAGTAACATTAAATTAATTAGCTTATATAATACTAGAGTAAGATACTGAGAGTGAAGAGCAGTAGATAAAGGAAAGAGGCCTAAATGTCACTGAAAAAGAAAGGAAACAGTAAAGGAAGGGAAACCACAAAAATAGATGCTGCAAAAATAACCAGAGAACTATGAACTGAAAGAAGAATGAACAGGGCTGCAAAAAGAGCAGGCTTTCTCTTTTCCAGGGAGAAGGGAAGCAACTGGCCCTACAGAAAAATCCAAGTGTGTGGAACCTGCAGGTATTATCCATGTGAGTCTTGTTGAACTGGAGCAGAAAAGGCACATACCAGACAGGAAGACAAAAAAGGTAAAGTGATGTTTAAAGAACAGAACTTAAATGAAGAAAGATACAATTTTACCTGCCTTGATTTTTAAGCTTGGAATCTTTCACTGACTAGTCATTGGTCACTAGGAAGTGGTTACATTAATTGACTGGATCTAAGGAGGCAAACACCTTTGTACATAACCATGAACACAGTCCTGCCCATTTCCATTGTTTAGCACTGCATGTGCACTCCCTGGTTCACAGTTCTAGCAGCCCCCCAGTTTGGTGTGCATTCACCCCCGTGTCTGCCTGTGTATGCACAACACACGATTCTAGGCTTGATGCTCGTGCTTGTAACACTGTGCTTGTCCCATGGCCAGCCTCGCCTCCGAGAGCTCCGTGTTGTCAGCGTTGGGGATGTACAATGGAGCTTCCGCCTGAGCCGTGCATTAGTGAGACACGCATGAGCACACCCAGCCTGCCGGGTCCCTTGGGACTCACACACATAATTAGCCCCTCTGCACCAAAGCCTTCATGGCCGTGTTTGCCACATGGTGAGTGTCACCCAGCGGGCCCGCGAACACGCGCACACAGAAGCCCTCCCGTCCTCGTCACTGCATTTGCCATATGGTCAGGCTCACCTGCTGGGTCTGGGGCAAGGAGACAGACGGGCAACACTTGCACACATAATGAAACTCCCCACTGGGCTGCCTTAAGAAATTAAAAAAAAAATAAAATAGAAGTTGACATAAGTGCCACATGACCAGACTCACCTGCTGAGTTTTGGGGCAGGGTGGGGCAGTCACACACACACGAATTTGCCATCTCTGCCTGTGCTGCGCTTCAGTACATGAGGCTGGAATCGGAGCAGGAGGATGTGCTCCCCACCCCTGGGGTGACAGAAACCTCTCTGCCCTCTGCACCTCTGATCTATGTGGAAGGGGACATGCACCTCCATAACATTAGGACATGGGACACTAGGAAAAATTTCTTCACAGAAAGGATGATTAGACACTGGAATGGGCAGCCCAGGGAGGTGGCAGAGTGACCATCGCAGGAGGTGTTTAAGGCAAGACCGGACGTGGCACTGAGTACTATGGTTCAGTTGACATGGTGGCTGGAATTTAGTGATTCTGTGACTCTGTGGTAACGAGCCTCTCTCTCCTCCTCGGTGCCCTGTGAGCACCTCAGGGCCACCCCGACTCCCTGCGGGCGGGGCCACCCCGGCAGGGGCCTCCGGTACCCGGCACTGCCCCGTCCCCCGGGGCGCTGTGACGGTAATTGCCGAGGTGGCAGCAGCCACCGGGGAGCGAATAACGAGCCTTCCCCTCCCCAGACGAGCAGCGCCGGTAAACAGCGGTCACGGGAGGCGAAGAGGGGCGGGCACGGCCGTGCGGGCGGGGAGCCGGCGCTGCGTGAGGGGCGGGCGGCCGGCGGTGCTCTCGTCACGCCCCGCCCTCCAGCACCGCGGCGGCCGCCGAGCTGGGCGGGGGTGGGATCGGACATTGCTGCCCCGGCACACTGTCCCGGGGAAGACTGTCCCGGGGGCGGCTCTCCCCAAGCAGGCTCTGTCCCCGGGGGCGGCCGTCAGCCCGCGCCGCCATGGCGGGGGGGGGGGGGGGGGGGGCCCCCCCGGGGGGGGGGCGCGCGTTGCCATGGGGGCGGGCGGGGGGGGGGGGGGGGGGGTGGCGGGATGACAACAAATATGGCGGAGAGGAGCAGGACGGCAGAGACGGGTCAGTGCCAGCCGCAGTCGCCTGGGCGGGGGGAGAGGGGGAGCCCCCCTTCTCCAGGGGCTTCTGGCGGTAGAGGGGGCCTGGCTCGCAACTGAGTGCGGAGACGGAGCCCTTCTCTCAGGGGAGAGGGAGGGGAGAGCCTCTGGCCGAGGGCACTGAGGTGACGAAGGGGCCGCCGCAGAGGCTCCTGCCCGGGAAACTGTGGCGAAGGGCAAGGCCCCTTCCCATGGGGGGGTGAGGAGCGTCTTCCCGGGGAAGAGGTGGTCATGGGGAAAGCTCTTTCAAGCAGGGAGAGAGGGAAGAGCCCCCGGCGCTCCAGCCCTGCCTGAGGGGGACTGATCCGCTGTGGGCTGGAAGGTGCGAGGGCCAGAGCCCGGCTCACCCGGCCGGCGCTGCGGGGCTGAGCCCTGGCTGGGCGGAGAATGATGGTGGGGCAGCCTGTACCCTGCTCCATCCTCCCGCACTCTGCTCCATCCTCCCGCGCAGGGGCGAAGGTGGCGGTGGCGAAGAGCAGAGCAAACTGGTGGTGCAGAGGAGCTCCCCTCACACAAGAAACAACCGCCTGCTTTAATTAGGATGAAAAAAAAAATTCGTCAAGACACAGGTCCGGAACTGAAAGTGCAGCACAAGGCTGATAGCTCGGGGGTTGACCTCCAGATGCTGCTTGACCTGTCCGGGAGGTGTAAAGTAGCCGGAGGCTGCGGAGGGGCAGCGACCAGCACCCCTGACAGCTCCCATGCCTTACTCTTGTTATTGAGGATTTCTTTAAGGAAAGTGGCAAGTGTTGTTCTTCCCATTCGGAATGTATTAACGATGGCTTTAACTGTGTATATGAAGATAAGTTTGTCTGTGAAACTGAAGTTTTGTGTTTCCTAATAAATGTGATAAGGACCTTCTAGGTACGGGGGTCTTTCCTGTTCTAACAAAACACAGTGAAGATCTTTTCCAACCCACATGAAAATAAAAGCCCCCAAAATATATTATGAAAATTAGAGATATTAACATTTGGAAGATGAAACAAAGATAACAGTTTTGCTGAATATTTAATATCCCACAGCACCACACATAAATTATCTGCGTTCCTGGACCAGAAGTTCGTTTTCCCAGCCTGCTGTTAGTGGCTGTGCTGCTGCTTTTCAACCTCAGAAGTGGCTCCAAATGAATATGCATTATCCATAGAACTGATTTTGGATTTTTGGGCCACTTAAGGTGAAAAAAGTGATAAGTATGTGAAATGCTGTTGTGTTCTGGGAAACAATACTACAGAGTCTGCATCTAAATGGTTTGGCCATACGGTTCCTGAATTCCCTGTGTTCAGCCATGCTGTTTACGAACCCCTGAAACCACACTGTGAAGTTTATTGTACATTGAACTTGTCCATGAGGCAGGTGATTATTTGCATCCTCTGTGTTGTGCAACACTACTGAACACAGCTGATCAGCTCTGCCTGAGCTGTGAATCAGGGAACAAATTTCCAAGTGGCCATTTGACTGTGTCACCTTTGCTGCCTATTACTGCTGCCTGTGCCCTTGTCATAACTTTAACATGTACTGTAACTTCATACTGTTTCCAGATTAACTTACTCTTACATTGTGTTCTCTGATGTATTATTTGAACCTGCAGCCTTACAATATTTTTATTTTTAACATTGCCCAGAACTTTTTCTACTTGTAACTGCTGCAGCTGACTAATGAGTGATTTTCTCATAAATGTTGTGCTGAAGTCATGTTTAGTTGCATGTCCTGATACACGGTCTGCTTAAGTTTTGCAATGTTTGTCTGGCCATTTTGCAAGTTTAATTTGAAGGTCCTTCTGTTTTGGAAAAAACAGATAAGGAATTAAAAATATGAAGAACCACAAAGACATGAAAAAGACCCAAAACTTTCAGAGAAAGGGAAGCAAGCTGGTGATCTTGGCCCATTTTTAAGGAAGGACATGAAAAGTAGGCTGTGAGGAAAAAAGAAAGATGGGGTGATTTGGTTTTTTTTCTGACTATCAGCTGACACTAAAGTGACAGGCAGATTCTTTCCTTGGGAAATCCTCCAAAGAACCTTTTTTGTCCCCTTAGTGCCAGGTGACACTGACACTGTTACTGAACACATAACAAAAGTGGGCAACATTCTTGTACTTGATGCCTCCTGACTGCTTCGTGTGTCTTCATCATATGCCAGATCTAGACCAGTCTTTAGGAGATGAATCTAGCTCTGGAACCTGCATTTTGCACAAGTGCAAGAAGAATGAATCCATTACAGAAGGACTGAACGTTGTTCAAACCATATAAATCAATTTAGCCATCAGCTTTTATAATACTGTCAGGCTCAGTGTTATTTTCTGTATCATGGTTAAAGCCAAGCTGTGTATTTCAAGTAAAATGGGACTGAATAGGGAAGGTGGATTATCTCACACCTGTCTACTACAGAGTTCATATTCTGCTGCTATCCTTGCTGGACTAGGCAGACATCTGGTGTAATCCATTAAAATAGTTTCTGTGTTCTGATGTTTGATTAGAGTGCTGCAAATCAGCTCACTTTTCTCTGTTAATCAATCATTTTGCCATTGTAGTTGGCTCCGTAGTCCTACCTGCTTTCTTGAAGCAGCTCAAATCAGCTTTTTTGCAGTAAACCCTGAATTTGTATGCTTTCCTGTTTGGGTTTCCAGGCTCTTCATGTCTCGAGCTGGGAATCCAACTTAGAAGCAACTTAAATCTTCACAAATGAAGTCTCCAGGAGAATGAGAGTCATTAAGTCTAGTTAGTTACTTTCAGGGGCTTCTTGGTTTTACTTTCAGTTGTTCTGCTTAGCTCGGCGTCTTAAACCTTTGGAAGATACAGGACACAGCAAGAAATCCAGTTTGGTTGCTTCTTCAAAACCAGATCAGTGTTATTTTTCCAATTCTGTAGCGAACAGGACATTATTAGCTTCATTAAGGAAGTTTTAGGATTAGGTCAAAGTGAGAACAGAATGCCTGTATTTGCAAAATTTTTTGACCCATGAACCAGATGAAAGTATTTTAAAAATTGGAATTTCACTAATTATCTCATTCTCCCCAGGTTTCTGTTCTAGGCATCTGAATTACCTTCAGAGGACTTGCTTCTAGAGGCCTGAATGATCAAAGGGTGCAGGTTATTTCTGAGTTCTGTAATAGTTTTCTATCTAAGGCAACTGCATATTAGTCTGGATTGACAGTTCTAATATGTGTTATTCCACAGTTGGTAGTCATTTTGTGGATATTAGTATTTCTCATATTTCATTGAGTCATCTTGACTGAAATCATAGTGAAAGCAAGAAAAGGCATTTACTCACAGTACTGGACAGGACATAAATATATGTTTTTAGACCAAAGATCCTTGTTATCGGAATAAACAGGTTTCCAGCTGAATGTGTAGTTTTTTATGTTTATTTACATGTCATGATGGGTACCTTGCAGAGTGATGTGAAGTCACATTTCATATTAGGAATGGTTAGAATTTTCAAAGTGTTCACAGCTGGGCTGTGACCTGGCTCAGGGAGGAAAGCTGCAAACCAGTGTTGAATGCTGAAGCCCCACTCAAAGCTTGGGTAGTAATTAGTGTATCTAAACACTTAGTGTTGAGATCATTATTTCAGAGATCTGCAAGTGGAGAGGCTGATAGAACAGCTGTGTAAGTTCTGCAGTGTTTTCTAATGGATTTTAATATGATAGTGCTGAGCTGGACTGTTTTAAAGACAGTTTTTGATTATTCTTTTGAAAAAAAAATTGTTATTCTTTAAAAAATATTTAATCACATATGACATGAAAACATTCTAGTATCAAGAACATACTGCTTTCTTTTAGGGTAGCCTTAATTGTTAAATAAAAAGCTGAACTAAATAAGAACCTGATTTATTTGTCTTTATAGGCTTTTTCGATAACTGGAACTTCTGATTCACTGGATTTATCATGAGGAAATTAAAAATAGGGGAAACCAACTAATTACTTGAACAGTATTATTTAATTTTGGTCTTTAACATGAGGAGGTTTCCAACGTCAGTGGAAAACTCTGTGGGGACTGTGGGGACTGAGCCCAGCCTTGCAGATGTTCATACACCAGAAAGAGCTGTTTGCAGTTGTTTATAAAGTGCTGCAGGATGGATTTGTAAACAAATCTAGAATGTGTTTTGTTCAACAAAGACATTTGCCATTACTGATAGCATCAGTACAATTCAGCCTGAGCAGTTGGAAGTCCAGGGGACATGAGAGAAAGGTTTGTTAGTAAATTTGAGGCGGTTTGTAAGACCATAAACTACTTCAGTGTTTAGTGCTTAAGTTGAAATATTTGTTCAAGTTCTATATAGAAATTAACTCTCCTTGCTGCAGAAAAATATTATAATAATCATTAGGCTCTCTTGCCAGTAGGCTGATATTCAACTAATTTCCAACTTTTTTCAGTTATCTGGTAGAAACAATCCCCACTAGAAAAATCCGTCGAAGAAGAGCTGCTAATATATTTTTGGTACTTAGGGCTTTGATCATATTTCTATTATATAATTTACCATATAAGGAGACCTGAGAAATACTAATGAAGGCTTAATACAGCCAGAAGATATAATTTCTGAAAAAGAAAGAAACAGGAGTGTGTTGGGTGTTCCAGCTGCCATTTCTGAATGGTTTACCATTTCCCAGCCATATTTCAAACAGTTTTTTCTTTGACGAATAATCAAAGCTTTGAAAAGTTACTTACCTCAAGCCTCCCAACATTTTTTCTTTCAGTGAAGTTCAAAGCACCCTATTAATTATTAGCACTTGTGAGAGGAGGTTTTTGAATTTGTAAAAAGTAAAGTGAGACATATTGAGAATTTTAATAGGTTTTATACTGAAATTTGTAAAACAAGTTTCTGGAGGTTTCTTTAGTGTGGCTGTCACTGTTTTTAGTAGGCAAAAGTCTCATGGAAGAAGCCAGATTAACCTCAGAATGCATTTATATGGCCTATATAGCATTTTCGGGTTTGGAACTTGAGCTTTATAGATTTAAAGCTCAATAAAATAGGTTTTAAAGTCAGCTTCCCGTGTTACAATGGAATCAGCTTGAGCTCCACATGGGGCCACTAACAGGACTGGGACACTTGGATCTGCAGCACCAGCCTGCTTTCCAGGTGGGACACCTCACACAGTACCTGTCAGCTTCCACAGAAGAACTGGACAACTTGTCTACACTGGGAAGTTTTCCTTCCTCCTGTCCCTCTTTCCTCCACCAACACCTCTTTAGGGACAGAAGTCACAGAGGGAAATGACTATAGTAATTGTTACCTTTTTTGTCTTGTTTTTTTTTTTAATAAAGACCTGGGGTACCCTGGTAACAGAAAGCAGCGACACCCAGATGTAGGAGCTGCTGGAGGCTGTGGAGAGGAGTTTGGTACAAATATTTCCTGATGTCACAGATCCAGCTGTGCTGCTTCTATTCCTGGTGGTGCTGCTGGATGCAGCTCCAACAGACCCAGCTGGGTGTGCACATGGTGCTACATCACTCTTGTTTCTGGAGGATTGATGTGATTCTACAGAAACCAGCTTAGATTTCTCGAGTAATCCCCCAAAGTACTTGGCATGCAGAGCCTTGATGCACAATTGCCATGTTTAGATTGCATTGTACCTGAGATAATAAGTTCTTCTAGGCTCAAGCTGTGTCTGCAATTAATCTATAAGAGCGGTAAACCAATTTACAATTAATTGAGAGTTGGTTATAGGCACACATCAATGTGTCCCATATCCCAGCTTCCTCGTGACATTGTCCCCACAATTCATTTTCTTAACTTTGCCACAGAGGCCAAGGCTGTGACTTAAGAAGTGTTGTATTTGTTAACCTTAGATTTTTACATATGTTTTTTGAAGTAATTTTACTATTTGTATGTTGAAATGGTTTGGAAAACTGCTCTCTCTCAAAATAATAGTGGTAATGACTTCAATTTCATTTTGTCATGAGCTCTAAAATGCAGGATGTGAACTTTAGTATTAAATATAGATCTCTCCTCCTGCAAATGTTTGACATTGAATTTGATGTATATATGTGTATAGTAAAGGATTTTTGTGATTGGTTCTGTTTTAGGATAAGTATATATTAAGAGTACAGATTAAAACTTACACATTCTGATACATGTTTTCTAATATAAGTATGTGTCCCTGTTCTCTCAGTATGGTAAACTGTCTGATTTCATAATTTCATTGTGGCAAAAATCAAGCAAAGAAAAGGGGGCGGGAGGAGAAAGAAGTTGTCTTAAATTATTATTATTAGATTAATAACCTCTCTATTTCATTTACTTACTAATTCCTAGAACTATTTACTTAGCAGTGGATCTCACACTCAGGAGTGAAGACTGGCAAGATTTTCCTTTTACATTTTGTTTCATAAGCACCTTGAAAGATGGGTTGAATTTAAATCTCCACAAAAGCAAGTGGAACATCAGTTCCCGTGAATCACCAGCAGGAATCCATTCCAGAGAGAGCCCCTTTGGATTCATTGCAGGTCTGCTGATATGTTCTCATCTGCAATAAGCAGCAAAGTTACTGTGTGATTTCAGTAAACTTCAGTGCTGGGTAACCTGTCAAGTGACTGTCACGTTTTCCTGCATTTCGAATGCAGATGAGGTAGTATCATGCATTTGATTAGTGAAAAATTCCTCAAATAGCCTATACAAATCCAAAGGCAGCAGCATTATTTCATGGGAACTGTCCATGTGAAATAGGATTGTGAGATAAACTTGCCTCTGTACTACTTACCTACACCCAAAGTCTGTGGTACTCCAGGATAACAGATGTTTTGTAACTGGGCACAAAACCAGTTTGTCTACTGGTTATTTTATTTCTGAGCAGTACAAATGATCAGTAATTTGGTCTCAGAGGTTTCTCTGTGTAAGCCTTCTTGAAGGTGCAGTTTTGGCTTGTGTTCTGAATATTTGAAATACTTTGTATGCATTTCATATTCCCATAAATATTGTATCAACTTAGTATTTGCTTAGTTAAAAAACTGCTGAATATGCTGTATTAGTTAGTAGTGTTCTCTGTACTTCAATTCCTGTTGTTACATTGCTGATGCAAGAGAGTTAATAGATCAAGTTTGGCTTTGCTGGCATTTTTTATGTTAGAAAACAGAAATTCTGAAACAATATTTAATTTTTTTCTCTACAGGACCTAAACTTTGTGAATAAAATAAAACACTGCAATGATCTAATTATTTGATATGAAATACTAGATTATGTTAAAACTTTCTTAAATAAAGGGTAAATTCAGCAATGTGAGTGGGCAGTGCTTGGGTAAAAGAAATTCTGAGTGATTTAAAATACTTTCTGGAATGGGCTGTTTTGGAAAGTAGGGGGAAAGATGCTATGAAAGGATTTTTTTCAATGAGTAATTGTAATTATGGCTGTAATTAATAGTGTAATTGATTTCAACAACCTTGGGGAACAAATTATTCCAGAAGTAGTCCTAGAATCCCCAAATTATTTTAAATATGTAGGAGTCAAAAAGAGTTTAACTCAGAAGTGAAGAAACAAATTGCATCTCAAACTACTGTTGGCTTAAATTGACTGGCAGAAGACATCCCTTCCCCTAAACAACAGGTAAATAGGGAGGAAGAGCCAAGGAAAAACACAAGTTTAACCCAAAGATGCCTGAATTATGGTGTGTAATACACAGGGTGGAAATTGTCCATAAACTGAGGGTGCCCAGTTTTCAGTTCCCACACTGCCAACAAGAGCCCAAGCAGCTCCAGCAGCATGGAACTGCCTCTCTTCCAGTCCCTTGTGAAACACAAGGTCTTGAGGAGAAGATGGTGCTATGCAAAGCTGCTGATGTGTTTCCCCACAGGATTTTGTGCTCCCTGGATCCCTCATGGAAGGCCTACTTCCCCATGGATAAAAATTCATTATCATAAGGTTGAGTCAGGAGTTGAAGTCTCCTTCACTTGACTTAGTGATAATCAGATATTAGGTTTTAATTTGGACAGGTGCATCCACAAGAAATTTACAGTAGGAACACTTTAGATATCAGAAAATCAAAATACACGAGAACACCTTTTTTCCAGTTTTGTTGGTAATACGAGCTTTTGCCCTTACCAGATATTTCCTCCACAGCAATTCCAAAGCCTGCACTTACCTGCCTGCTTTGACTCGGTATTTTTTGCAGGTCACATGCACTCCTTGTCTTTGGGAAATCAGTTGTGTACTGTCGCTATGGAGGAGAGTTTCCCCAGCTGAAGTTCTGTAGTACCACACAACACATCTTTAACTCTCCAGTTCTTTTCCTGCCTCAGAATCTGTAGACACAGAATTTCCCCTTGCATGGTAGGAACAACCCCAGAAAACACTCCCAAAAAATTCACCCTTCAACTGGTGTTTCAGCATCTCCTCTCATTCACATTCAGACCTAATTCTCTGAGCCCTTTCTTATTTCCTGGAAAGGGTGGACTTGCTGATAAACTTACTTTTTTGCAGATGCAATTCTGAGGACTAATTGAGCTCAGTAGCTTTTTTCTCTTCTAGCTGGGGATGCATGTTATGTACCATATTTTTGTTTACAGTTTATATGTTTTATGCTTTTGTTTGATCTGTTTTGTATTTAAAGTATTGCTTCTATAGCAACTGTTGCATCATGTGATATCTTTGATATTATCAAGATGCCAAATACTTGTTAAAGAATAAATCAGTATATCAGATGAAATTCACTGATTCTTACAATGTTTTAAAATAAATATCTTAGCTGTTAATGCATTTGGTACTACTGTTTTTTTCAGTATTTTTTTTCATTTCTGGTAAGTATTCTAGTGGATAGGTTAGAGATTATAAGTACAGTGAAAAGGCAAATGGATTTTCTTTTCTTGCTTACTGAGTTCAAAGCATTAAATACTTTGTTATTTTAATTAGGAAAATTGTTCATACCTTCTTGGACATTTTGGGTTTCACTAAAGTGATACAAAAAATTCCATTGCCATTTGTCTCTGACAAGAAGGTATGTCCTTGGAGACAGCCTACATTGAGATAATAAGTAAATTATCTTGGAGTAAAGCTTGGAGTCTTGAAGTTATGCTTTTGGCTTAAATTTGGAAACAAATAAAGGTGAAACAAATGCAAGTTCACAAAAGTTGACTTTTTTTCTTCTCTTGTAAACTCGTAAGAAAAAACCAGCCACTGGAAGTGAGGAGTCACATTGTGCAGAGCAGTACCTGTCTGCCAGGTATCTGCAGTTCAGCGTTCTTCACTAGATTTTGGACAGGAGTGTGGTTGACCTTGGATTGAGAGCTGTATCTCTCTCTGGATCTCATCCTTTTTTAATGGACCAGGCACTGGAGATTTCTCACCATGTTTTCACACTTGACCAACCAGTAGGTCAAGCCAGTCGATGGTTTAGTTTTGGTCTAAGCACCTTATGAACCTTTTTGTCCCTGCTTACCTTTGAGCATTTGGGCAAAGTGCTCTTTGTGGTACCACCGAGCCTTCCGTAGGGACCCCATGTGACATCTTTAGTGATCATTTTCCTTTGACATGTTTGCATATAAGAACAAGACTTTTTCCACTCTCAGCTTTGACAGAGACATTTCTGCCCCACCTTCTGCTAGAGTAAAGCAGTTTGGGTACATATATCTAAAGAAATATGAGATATTTAGATCTACTTATGCCTTCTAACCTGAAATAAAAAGTTAATGGTGCATTAGCTACAGAGTATTGGTAGGAAGGCTGAGAGGATATGTTGTCTGGTAGCCTTTGTGGAAAGAGAAACTTGTGCAATAAAAGTAAAAACCTGAACAATAAATTACAATGTTTCCTTCCTATTATGCAAAAAACCACAAGCTTTTTCAAGTCCATTGCAGTAAACTTGCAGTTTAATTCTCCTGAGTACTTTCAGAACCTTTGCAAAGCTTAGAATTTACGTGATAATCTCTGCTAAACTAGAGAGCATCTTTATTTTGCTTATTTTTTTGAATATGAATATCATTTCACAGTTTGGAGACAGACCTGACAAGCAATCTGCTGGTCAAACAGTAGCAGGAAAGTAATTAAGAGGCAATTACTTTAAAGATGCTTTATCTCAAGTTTGATTTCTAAATAACAACACGAAGTTACTATTTTTTAGAACTAGACCAAGCTGTAGGAGAATGTCTCATGATAATCAACATTTTCCTTGTTCTGCTGGACCTTTGAAATAGGTGATGGTGACAGAACGGGCACAGTAGCCAAATGTAAGGCAGCAGGTGTGGTTGGTACCACGCTGGGTATTGTCTCAAAGCCTGGCATTTGCAGTCTTAATGTAATTTTCTCCCTTTCTTTTCAGATGACAGTGCCTGTGAATTAAGCATGTCTCAGATTGACAGCACTCTGCAGTATGTTTAGATTCGCAGGGTCATGCCCAAACCTTGCTTCAGAATACATGGCTGTGAAGATCAAAATGACAGTTGTGTTTTCTTCTTTTTCTTAGCATTTTTTATATCATTGGAGCTGGAATTCCGGGTTCCTGACTGCTGCTGCTCGTAGGATTTTTAGAATGGCCATAGAGCATTCAGATCTCATGGCAGAAATAACGAATCTTCCTGAATATCAATGTTGCTGAAGCCTAGGGACAATGATATAAAACTTTTTATAAAAAAAAAATCAAAGATTAGGAGACCATAATGAGCTATTAAGACTGTATATTTATACAAATGCTATAATTTAAAAGAATTTAGATAAAATTACACTGTTTGCAGTTTTCAGGTTTGTGGAGCAGACACTATTTCTGACATAACCTCATAAGTGCTACTTAGCCAGAGTGTGAGTTGAGTAGTGTTCATCTAGGGACTTGTTATTTTTAGGAGATAACAAGAGTTGCTGTTGGTCATCTGAATGATTTTTGTTTGTTGCAAACTGTATTGAAAGTTCAGATTCACTTCTTTGTATGGGTTTACATTAAAAATACTGCTCAAGGCTGATGGAGCCCTTCGTCAGGATACCTGGCAACTTTTCTTGGTCCCTGCATGATGGGAATCTGGGTATTAGAACTTTACACTATTGATGTTTTCAATAGCAAAATGTATCCTAATTTTGCTCTAAAATAAGGATCTTGTGACAGAGTGTGAGGTGTCTTGATGACATTTGTAATATTTAAAGAAAGACTTCTACAAAGCTCACTTGCAGTTACCACATCTTTTCATGTTACCTCACCTTTCTAATTATCTCTCTTCATTAGGCAGTAGGTCTAATTAGAAGAATGATGCAGGTTTTCCAGGCAAATTCACTCTATTTTTCTATGTCTGTTTTAATGTAGCTGTGCTCTCCTACCTAATGTAGCATGAGGGTAGCTGCTGGCTGCTGACTGTGGATTCCGAGCTTTGGCACATCTGGAAGCTGAGCTCATTGTTTACCCAATTCAAAGAGTAACTATTACTTACTAAATATGTACCTTCCCCTGGAAACTACAGTTCTTAAAGAAAAGGTACCTAAATTTGCATGATGTTTATTGCAGCGAGTACTGATTTCAACTTTGCCTAAATGAAAAAAAATGCTGGCTTTACCCTTTGAATTTAAGAATGGCAAGAAGCTCTGTAAGCTTCCAAACTCTTCCACCTATGAACCCTGTAACTGATTCTATTCATTTTCACTAGTTTGATGTGAAATACATCCACAAGGACAATAGTGATGAATGCAGATACCAGAAAACTCTGTCCAGGTTATATTTTAAAACCTTATATACTTACAGAGATTTCAGGCACCTACAGATTTTATACCTGATAGAAAATTACCAGCAAAGTTTAATACTGCAGTAAAAGTAAATCCTGGGGATTTGCTGGAGCCTCCTGGAGTTTAAGCTATGAAGAATTTTACTAAAATAGCTATGTTTCTTACAACCTGTAAGAAAAATAATTGACAAAATAAGACCTCCAGTCTGAGACAATTTCTTTGCTAAGTTTTGCCTTTGCTTGTCTTATCTAACCTTTCCTTTCAAAGGAGAATCTGCTCTCCTTAAGTGGAATGTAGGATGTACTTCAGTTAATTCTCTTCTTTCAATTTGTCTCGGGTTGAGGAGCTATTTTGCTTCCCCACAAGGTTCTGTCATACATCTTCGCCTTCAGTCAGGAAAAATCTGCTTAGGGCTCCCCACTTGTGAGGACAGTAGCTCTGTGTTGGCCAGAGGGCTGAAGGCCAGGGTGGCATTGTCTCCATCCGAGGATGGTGATGTATCCCCAGCAACACTCGCCGCATCTGCCGAACAGCCAAGCGTGAAGCTGTGTTTTATAACCCAGCCAGGCAGCAGCGCAGGCTCTATTTCAGGCAGTGGTCTGGCCTTTTCTTTATCACCCAAGGAGAACATGCCAGAAGGGACAGAGTGCTGTTGTGCTGTATAATAACGTGAGGTTCAAAGGCTGCAGCTTTGCACGTTTAGAGATTAAAGATAATATAGCTGGAAATATAACAACAGTACGTTCTGAATATTTAAAGTGCTGTGTAATAAAGAACATGCAAGGAGAGATTAATATTGTTAAAGGACTATGAATTACAGGCTAGTTGATGATTTTATTCTCATTCCTGAAGGCTACATTAGGTCAGGAGGAGCAGATGGAAACTTTTTGCTGGGACACAGTTACTTGACAGCTTCCTTCTGCATCATGTGAAGGCTCCATTGGCAGATTTTCTAATTTGCCAGGGAGATGTAGCTCTCTCTTCTGCCTTCTGCCTGCTTTTCCTACACTGTCTTATGGTGGCAGTGTTATGAATGTAATTTTTTCCAGTTTCTTCATCTTTAAGTGGTGTTTCCCAACTATCTTTCACAATTTATAAGAAGCCTATTACTTGTAGCTGAGATGTAAAAGGGAACATTTACCAGGAGGAGTTCAGTCTTCTAACTGCTCTACTCAGATGACTCCCTGCCTCCCGTTCTTTCACTTTGGTCCCTGGCAGCTCAGGTACTCTTGGTGGAAATCTGCAGGTTTTCCATTAATTTTTCTTTGTTGATTCTATGTGTTGGATTGCAAACAACCTGACTGATCTTAACTGCCACGGGTATATGGGGGCTCTTAATCAAAGTGGCACTCAAGTGAAACTGAGGAAATGATTTTCCTCTGGCTGCTCCTCTGAACTGCAGGTCTCATGATGCAGAGGGATGAATTTTATCGAGTGACAGGATCATGGCCATGCAGATACACAGATGCCCCACCCAGGTCTAAGTTGGCCTCCGGTGTTACAAGGCTTTAAGCAAGTTGTATCAGGATTCTGGTAAAAAACATCCAGCTAAAAATACCATAAGTAGCAATTATACATTTAAAGAAACCAATTTACATGCTGCAGATTGCTGTCTGTGGGTAATTATTCAGTCTAAAACAAATAACCTAGAGGTTGCAAATAATAATTTTGCTTAAAAAATAATAGCATGCATTATTTAATGTCTACATTTTTGTATTATGATAAAGTAAGAAGTGGTCTAAATTCTCTTTGTTCTGTTGTACTAATTCTCGAAGAGAATGAGTTTCAAATTTCTTCCCTGGGAAGACTAGGGATTTATGTGCTGAATGTTGACCTGGATATACATATTTTTTAATCTGGGATTTATATACCTGTGAATATATATAATAGAAAGCCTGACAGACCCTTTAACTGTGGTGTCACTAATACATTGATATAATTTGTTACTTCAGCTAAGGTGTTTTGCCTCAAGAGGTGGAATACTTTTATATATGGAAAGGTCAGTTTTAATTAATAAGCTGTTTTCATCATTCAGGGCCAATATGAATTGCTTGTAACATTTGTGTGAAATAGTTTTCAATATAAAAATAAAACAAATTGAGCTTTATGTCACATTTATCATCCCCCATAACCCATTTAAATGTCAAAAAAATCACTACAGACCAAAAGTCTATTTCTAGAAGCCTTAGTAGCCCTATTTATCAGAGTGAAATAAGATATTATCATCCCATTATCCCATCACATGCCTTCTGCACTTGAAGACATATGCATTTCTTCTAGTTTTCTGTAACACTGAAAATAGTTTTTCTGTTGTTAAATATTTGTCCAAACAGTAAATAGTGAAGAAAATGCTGAGCCAATATCAGAGGAATGAACAGGTAATTATATTAGCATGTATTTCTTTCACTATAAATGCATAATATAATATACAGTTATTAACTTACTTTCTTGTACATTTCTCAAATGAAAAATACAATTAGTGTTCATCCATCCCTTTTTGGAAATGAATTTTTTTGCAGATTACAATTTGTTAGTATAATTTTACTGTAAAGGACTGTAGTGGTTTGAACCAGGTTTTCCCCCTGAAGCCAAGAAAGTGGTAACCCCCAGGGGGTGGTGACCCTTGGGGTTTGACCCAATCAGTGCTCCTGCAAAATATAAACATATCTCTAGACAGGAAAAGAAGAGGTTGTACTTGTTGTTAGAGGAAGGAGTAGCCATGTTGTGAAAGCCACGAGGAAGCAGGGGGCCAGTGAGCCCCCTCTGGGGGGGCCTCGGCCCCCCAGCCCCCAGCTGGGGTCATAGAAACTCGGAAACAGTGTTAGACTGGACTGAGGTCTGTGACTTGAGAAGCTGAAGGAGTTTTCTCCACCGCGAGTGGGCAGACGGAGCAGCAGTAGAGACACCAGTGTCCGGGAGCAGTGGCAAAGAGCCAAGCAGATAAGAAGCAGCAGCAGAGTTGGCGAGCAGGAAGACACAGAGATCTCTGATGGAGAGAGACAGAGAGAGAGTTTGGGTAAGAACTAAACAACCAAAACTCCCCAAACTCCCTGGAGACTCCTCCGAGAGAGAGGAGGATGATCAGACTCACTTGAAAGAGTCTTGGGGTGCAGTATGCACTGCAGAGAGGAGCTAAAAAGCTCAGGCCTCCTGAGAGCTAAGCCAGGACGGCCAAAGGAATGTGTGTGTGTGGGGTGACCTTCGCCCCGCCCCACTGCTGCAGCTTCAGAGAAGCTGGCAGCCATCTTGAGGCAGAGCACAGAAGTTCTGCAAAGGGGCTTGATTTCCCCTGAGGATACCAGACCGTCACAAAGGCTTCTGCACTTCGTTGATATGACTGTGGTGGAGCAACCTTTGTCTGGGGTATCGCAGCCCACAGAAAGACCCTTCGTTTGCGTCGGGGGGCCGAGAGAGACTTGGAGACTCCCTCGTGTGTATTGGCCAGGATTCAGCCAACAACTGCTTCATGAAAGATACAGAGAGCCACTGCCTCTAGTGAACTGCTGCTCAGAGACTGGAAGGGGTCTTTTCTTCTTCTTCCCTCCTGGACTTTTATTTGGAGGGAGAAGAGATTTGGCCCATTGTAAATATTATATGTCATGGTAGAGATAGAGTTAAGATTGTATGTAATGTATTATACTATTTATTTATGTGTACAGTCTTGTAATATAATTCCCTTCCCCCCATACTGAGTCTTGTGTTTTTGTCTGGAAAACCCATCTCACACTGGGTTGAGATGTGGGAGGGGGGCTAGGAATCAAGAATTGGATTTTGGGCTCTAAAACCATGACAAGGACAAAGCTTTCAATGTATATGCTACTGATATATTTTGACAAAAATCATGCCATTGTATAGAACATTTGTGTCCTTATATATTTTATCATAAAATAAACTTCACATTTAAAAAATTTTCTTTATTTAAGTTCTTTCTGTGAGTTTTGTGTCCTGAGCAAGCAAGGCTCAGATATTCACATGCCTCCATGGGTGAATGTCTCTTTCTTCTAATAATTCTAAAATTTCAAGTATAAGTTGGATTAAACAGTCTCAAAGGTTCTAAGTTCATTTAAGATGCATGAAAATAGGCAGCAGGATGGAGGAAAAAGATCCCATTAATGCTGATAGCGGAAAGATGCTTCTGAGGATTGCAATAAAATAAGAAGCTGGTGAGGAGTTCAATTCCAGGGAATCCGTGCAGGATTTAGGTGCTAGAGAGCTCCCACCAAAATAAGTGCCTCCAGCTGAATATCAGAGTATTGCATCGAGAGTGTTCAGCCACAGGTCATACCTGTGCAAGAAGCCAGGCTGTGTGCTTAGTTACTTAGGGGGACTTTAACATATGATGCCATTATTATATCCAAATTCTTAAATACGCTTCAAAAAGAAAAGAGTTCATTTACTGGTGCATGTGTTAAATGGTGCAAATTTTATGTTGTGTAATAACCTTCTACTGGTTTTTATATGTGTATTTTTTGGTTTATGCTCATGCCTTTTTTTTCCCACTTCTACTGTGACAGGCAGTGCCATGGGAAGTGACGATATCATAGCAGGGAACGTGAGCAAGTACATTGTTCTCCCAGCTGCTTATTCTGGACAGCCTAAAAAAGGACATCTTATATTTGATGCCTGTTTTGAAAGTGGTAAGTATTCTCGGCATTATTTTATGTTACCTAGTTGTCAAGTTATTAACACTTTTAACTCTATCACTCATCTTTATATAAAGTGTCTTAATTCTGAAGAAGAGTTACATTAAATACTAATTAAAAAGTTATCTGATTCACTTCAGTCAATGACATAAAATCAGACTGTTCAAATGTCAAAAGGGTTGTGAAGTTTGCTGTTAACCTACAATGAATGTTTCAGCAGGTCCATCTTTAACCACATCTAGATACATAACTGGATTTTATTTTGTTGTTATATCCAGTATTTATAGACCACTAATCTAAGATGTATTTAAAATATGCTATTTTAAAATTTAATTTAGAAGTTTACTGGGGCAGTGAACGTCATAAAGTGCCAAGACCATCCTTGCATAGTGAGAAGATTTTACAAATGTGTATGTACTGTCTTTAAATATATTTCTTTGTGTTTCTTGTGGCCTGATTCTGTACTGCTGAGGTTAATGGAAGTTCTGCCTCTGATGTCAATAGAAGGAGAATTAAAATTTAGGAAGCTACAGGAAACTGAAAGAGAAATTATTTTTTACAAGAGTTATAGTTAGTGTAATAATTTAAAGAATAGTTGTAATTATATATGTTTATATGCATGTGGGGTATGTAGGTAAATATATATATGAATATGTAGCATTGTATACATTTTTATGTTACATACATGTGTGCTTCCAGATTTTTAGCTTAAATCTATTATTAGTGGCTTTCAGACCTACAGAACACCGTTAAACACCATATGTACAGAAGGCATTTGGCAGGATAAACTAGAGTTTTCAGCATGGTTTATGTGAGAGGTGCTGGTAATGCCAAAACTGCTACAGTGTCTTGTAAAATGAGCTTTTTATGAAGAGTTACATCCCTCAGGGTAGAACACTGGCTGCCAGTTCCTGGATAAATATTAAATTGAGTTATTGAAATCCTGTGATTATATTATGTAAAAAAAGTGCAAATGATGCAGTGAATAATAATGAGTATCTTCTTTTTAAGGTGTGTCTCTGGAGGTTCAGACAATAATATGTATTTTTAAAAATACTTTGGGTGCTATTTCATAATAGCTATATGGTATTTTGCATTTTGTATCAGGAAATGGCTTATGGAATGAATCAGTTGGCCAAGCTGAGAAATTTACTGTGCTAAGCTGCTCTGCAATGAAAAGGATCAGTAGCAACCATCAAATTATTTGTGAAGTAATGTGAATCCTTGCATGATGGTTTAATTCCAGTTTTTGAACAATGGAATTAATTACATTTTTCCATGAAAACATTTAATCAGTTCAAAGGTAACATTCATATTTTATATACTCTGACAATAATAGCATGTGATAGAGGCAGGTGCTTTTGAAATACTCTGTTTATTTACATTGTAGCATGATGAGGCTCTGATGTTGCTTTGCATATTCACACACTTCCAAAATACAAATATGAATGAAATGAATACCTTCATTTACTTTCTTGTGATGATGATGTATTAGCAAGAATGAGAGTAATATTGTGTACACTTCATGTGTAAATTCACTTTATCTTTTGTTATATGTCAGCCAAGTAATTACTTAGAGTACTTTTACTGGTCAAAGCAAATTAACTGATTATTGGATAATTTATGAAATTGTTATTAATGTAAAAATCTATCCCCTCCTGTTATCCAAACAATGGTATGCAACATTTATAAGGACTGCATTGATGCTCTTTGAGTACCACCTAAAAATGATAATATCCTATTGAAATTGCCTTTTTCAAAGGACAGATTATAAAACTGGTCCCACCTGGAGCACTGCACCCAGCTCTGGGGTCTCCACTGCAAGAAATCCATGGACCTCAGGAGTGCAGAGGAGGCCACAAAGATGCTCCGAGGGCTGGAGCAGCTCTGCTGTGGAGACAGGCAGGGAGAGCTGGGGCTGTTCGGCCTGGAGAGGAGAAGGCTCTGGGAGACCTTGTTGTGGCCTCTCAGTATGGGAAGGGGGCCTGTAAGAAAGATAAAGGTGCTTTACCAAGGCCTGTGGGGACAGGACAAGCAGCAATGCTTTTGAACTGAGGGAAGACTGAGCTGGCCTGTAAGGAAGGAATTGTTTGCAGTGAGGGGGCAGACATTGGCACGGGGTGCCCAGAGAAGCTGTGGATGCCCTGTCCCTAGAAGTGTTCATGGCCAGGCTGGGTGGAGCTTTGAGCAACCTGGGATAGTGGAAGGTGTCACTGCCCATTGTAGGGAGATTGGAATGAGATGATCTTTAAGGTCCCTTCCAACCCAAACCATTCTGTGATTCTAAAATAGAAGTTGTGTTGAATGTGATTCCATAAGTGGCTTTCCTTTCTTTGGCCGTGTTCCTATTTTCTTGACAGGTCTGGTTGATAGAACTGAACATTCCCTTCTAGACCTATTTTTCAATGACTGTGATTTTATATTGTAGGAATGGAAGTAAATACCCTTCAGAATAGAAAAACATTACTAAGCTTGTAGAAATCAGGAAAAATGTTAACACATACAGAAGAAATGCTGTTTAATGGTTTCATTTTTGTAATGGCTGTCATTATTGTATTAAAAAGTGTTGAAAAGTATGAATTTGTTTGAGACTGAGAGCTGTGTTTTATGTAGTCTGAAAACCAATATCCAGCTTGGTGTTTTGAAGTGTCTTGCTTTCAAAAAATCATAAAGAATAGACATGAAATGGGGACTGGGATTTCTTTTTAGTCCACTCTGTTGTTGAGAAGCAAAATACCCTATTTTTGCCATTCCTGGCAGATGTTTATGTATCTGAGTTTCACTGAGAAAGCAGCAATCCATTCTAATGCTGCAATTTGCTCAATGTAAGAAACATTTGCTTTCTATGTAGAAATGTTCTTACCGAAAAGGCATTAATTCTTGTCCAGTCCTATAGGCACAGAAAGCAGATTATTCCTTTCTTCTTTAACTTAATGGAAAGCTGCTATCATATCTTTCCTTGGCCTTTCCCTCCTCAGGTTAAACTACTGCTATTTTTTCCGGTGGTTCCTTAGTGCTCACATTTTCCAAATTTTCTATCATTCCTTATTTCCTCTGGCCTATCTCCAGCTGTTTTGTGCCTTTCTTGATTGGCAGTGGTCCAAGGTGAGCATGATACTCAGATAAGATGGTGCCAGTACCATGTAGAGTTTATTACATGACATGTCTTGCCATCTATTTACTTCTGCTATGTGACAGTCCAATCTTTTTCACAATAGCATGGCACTGTTGACTTCTAAAACATTTGTGATCCCTTATACTGTCCAGGTCCTTTTCAGAAGGAGAGCTGCCTAATCAGTTGGTGGCTTGCACTTTTACTCACCCTTAATGAATCTATTTCTAGTGAAAAAATCATTGCTGTAAAATAAAAATGAAGAATGGTGGCTGAACACTTTATCTTATTAATAACAGACAGAGGAGTAAAAAAAAGAGAAAATTATCAACTTACAAGTATGTCAGGAATTTGTGTTTCTCATAGCTAGTGTTCTGCCTGGAATCTTCCTTGTTATCTTTAATGCTCAAGAATATATACAGCCAAACCAAACTTTTTACATTGATTTATCATTAGCATAAAAGAAACTGATGAAAATTCAGATTTTTGCATACCACAACATAATTTTTGGATAATGTCAGTTTTCACAAGATTTAGTGTCAGGGAAAAATCGAAGCAGTTATCTATGCACAGAACAAATTTAAAGGAAATAAATGTCACATTTGAAATGTACGTTTGGTCAGTTGTAATTCTGTTTCCTAATATTCATTAGCATTAAATTATTAACACAGTTGCAGTTTAGCAGCAATGCAGTACTGTACAAGTGTTTGCCTCTCATCCTACCTCTTCTGGCAAAATGGGAATTTTCCCTCTGGGGACAAGGATGTATTCACTTCTGCTATACAAAGAAGTCCTTACAGATTGAGCCAGGCCCAGATTTTGATATAAAACTGTTCTTCAGGGAATCTGTCATCTCATACCAAGGTGAATTAATATTTCAGACATTATATGTAAAGGACTTCAGAGTTTAGTTTAGACAGCTGCCCCTGCTGTCTTGTGTTGCCTTATTGTGTGTGATTTCTGGTGGCATCCATTTAGTCTGCAGCCTATTTTGTGTTGTGGCTAAGAGTTGTTTTTATTTGCTTAGTCATTTTTTCCTGTACAAGATGTTTTTGGAGATGATACCTCCAGTGCTGGAAGCCAGTTGTTTTTCTGGGGAACTTACATATCTGAGGAGCTTCGCTTCTGCGTGAGGTAACAAACTTTTAATTAATTAATTTTACATGATGCACAAAAAGCTTTTTACATGTATTTTGCAAAGTGAACAAAGAAAACATTAAAAAAAGCGTCTCAGCCCTTAAAAATACCTCGCCTTTTTTCTCATTGTGCAAAGTCTGTTTGCTGGGTGTAGCCACAAGTTGCCTTCCTGGCTCCATCCCAGGATGATTTCAAGGTGGGCTCTAAATTCTTGTGGCTTTTGCCTCCCCAGGCTCTTGGTGTAGAGACCTGGAGCGTGAAAAGCTTGTGTTGGCACTGCCAGCTGGGCCTTCACTGCAGAAAAATGCAAGGCAAATTCAAATATTGCTCCTTGGTGCAATATTTGGTGGTGTTTGGTGTGATCTGTGTTGCCAGTCACCAGGGGTGTGTTGGTTGGTCCCTCTGGCCTGTCCATCCGGATTTATCCCAGTGCCTTTTGCCTCGCCCGTTCGGATGTTGCTGGGAACACGGGAGGAAGCTGGAGTGAGGCTGTGATGGGTTGTGAGGATGGGTACAAAAACCCAAGCTCGACAGTTTCTGCTGCTTGTGGCTCAAATTGCTTGTTTTATAATTACTTTTGAGGATTGAAGGAGCAGTGTTGGCTCACAGAGGTTCGTAAATCTCAGCATTCACACTGTTAAATGCAAGGGCTTTTAATAAGGCGTTGAAAATATATATTTGGGCTTGTTAGTCAACTATAATGCTGCTTAACTGTTAAAAAATACTGTGTTTCTTGAAATTAGAAATGAAGCTGCTGTCTGCTTTTATTCTCATTTCAACCAAAAAGTGGAACTCCGCCAAGAGTCATTAAATCTTCTATCCTTTGGATGAATTCTTATTTTTTTATGAAAAAATGTTATGATTGGGTAATTTCTGTATTGTGGTTTGTGTTCAAAAGGTTGTAATTAAAGTTTTGTAAAATTTTAGATTCAATCTCAATTACTGTAAACCTCTTATTATTATGTGAACTGCTGTACCACCACCTTGCAGTGAAAATTATTGACAAACATCAGTTTGTCTTTTCCAACAGCAGGTTCGTAAAATATTTTATATTAGAAACCTGATAAAAAATTCAGTGCTGATGGATTGCAAATTATATTAATCAGCTGGAAAAAGTTAAGATTTACAATGTATTAAGAGATCTCATATGACTGAGAAGTACCCTCGTATCATTTTTGTTAAGGTTTTAAATATCTTCCTATATTTCAAAAATAGGATAATGTACTTATAAAACACTTTGCACAACACTCAAAATTGCAGTAAGTGATTGTAATTCCGCTGATCTCATTGTAACCACTTACAGGCGTGAAATAGGCCATTGAGCTTTACCATGAAAGATATCTTTTGAACAAAAGCACAGATAATATAGGATGGATTGCCCTTTGGGAGTGCCTGTGTCCCAGTTGTTAAGACTTGACGTGTAACTTTAGACAGCTAAAATTAGGGGAGATTAATCTTAGTTGTGATTAATAAAATACTGTAAAGTTTGAGTTGCCAAACATTTTCTGAAACAGACACTTGTGTTTGTAAAAGATTTAAAAATGAAAACTAAGATGATACAGAACATGATGCTGTTAACATTATGCTCAAAGAAAAACTGAAATCCACCCTAGGAAATAGTTGAATTTTGGCCATCTAATATACAACCGTGTTATGCTTCCAAAATTATTAAACAATCTGATCCTCTGTGTGCTTATGTTTAAGTGGACAGAAATACCCTTCTTCCCCTTGATTTCAGTGGCACTGCTATGGTATCCTAGAATAGGAATAAAGGAATACAGGCCAATATCATAATGGGACATCACTAGAAATAAAAAAGTGCAAAAGCTGTTTAAAGCTACTTTATTCTAGTGTAAAAAGCCTTTTGGTAGTAGACTGAACTGTGTTTTGGAGCAAAACCTAGTTGTTATTTCAAATTTTCTATCATGTATAGCTGGAATCACTAAATCAGAACTCTTGGCTTCCACTTCTGTAAGAATGCTCATCTGAAAAGCAGAAACAAAGGAATGAAAGTCGATGTGTTATTTCAGTAATGTCTGTTTTCCCCCTGCTTTTGTGACATCGGTGTGTGTCCAATTAACAAAACACTTTAGTTATTTCCTTATTTGTTGACAGTAATTTATGCCATATTTCACAGAAAGGTATTAAGTGGTTATTGCTACCAGTGGGGATAATTTAGCAAATGTTTCCCATTTCTGAGCATGTTTGTTCCCAGTTCAGAGCAGAGTTACTCTATCAGAGTATCAATACCTTTGGACTACTGCAAGTTAGAAGTCTCAAAAACCCTAAGAACAAAGGACTGATTTTAATTTTTTGTGTGTTTTAATGATGACTCTAGGCATAGATTAATGGATGTAGCATGCACAGAGTGTTATCAGTTAACATATATGACATTACTCAGATGTCTCAAACTCCGGAAAAAGCATGTGAATGATTTATGGAATTGATATTAATCTCTTTCCAGTAAATGCATTACTAAAGTTACATGGGAAATTGATGTTACTGCTGTAATGCCAAATTAATTTCTTTCTTGCTAGGTCAGCATTGCAAATGGAACTAAATATTAACCTTTTAAATATCTAAACAGATACAATATGGAAGACATTTTTACAAATGGAGGAGTGCTTAGTGTTGTTGTGATACCAGCTAACACATATGGCATTAGTGAGGTATCATAACTTGGGGGAAATAGATATTAATGACTTCTGGAGCTGATGAAAATGCAAGAAGTATTAGTGTAATAGCAAGAGTAAAGAATTAGGATGGTAATCGTAGTTGTGCTGATTATAATTTTCACAGTCAGTTTACCATCTGATTCTTTTGCTCCCTTCTTCAGGACCAAGCCTTTCCTCCTGCAAAGAGGAGATGTTTGTGTCTCCTCAGCTGTATACAAGCACACTAAAGTGTTGATTTGCAGTTTGATTGACCTGAAAGGGACCAGAATAAGCAACTGGAAATGAAAACAGAAATGTCTGTGATCAGATAATTTTAAGTTCAGAGGAAATTTTCAATGGCTTCTGGATAAGAAACAGTCAAATAGAGCAGGAATCCTTAGTAAGGAAAAGAGAAAACTGAGGAATAACATATTAGAGGTCAATAAAATCATGATTCTTAGTCAAAATGTCAATGAATATGAAACAGTGGTTCCCTGTCTGTTCTCTTTGTACAAAAACTAAGGGCCATCAAATGAAACGAGCAGTTAACATGTGGAAAGCAAACAAAGGAAAACGGTTCCTCACATAGTGTTTAATTAAGCTGTGGAGCTTCTTCCTGCAGGACCTTGTGGGTGCTAAAAGTTGACACGTGTCATGCTTTCAACACAAAAAACGACTGACAAGACCAGGAGAGAAAAATCAGTTGAGAGCTAAACGCTGACACCATTTTTGGCTCAGAAGGTTCAGAAATTGTGCATTCTAAATCGGGAATTATACTGGGAGGTGTCTTCAAATGATTGTTTCGTTTCCATGCTGTTCTCCAGGGATCCATTTCTGGCAGTTACTGAGCTGGACATTGATCTCACCTGATAGATACATCTGGTTGACTGGTTAGTCACTGTTAGTAACTATGATAATATTCTATCATTTGCTAAAAATAGATTGGAGGTTATGGTTGCAAGCCAAAATTAACATCACGCAAAACTATAGTTTGATCAGATAATAGAAAGGAAAATGTTGGAGCTGTTGTTTCCATTCAAACTAATTTTCTTAGGAGGACAGTGGTTGAAGATGGTGTGCTGACATTAACAGTTGTCCAGAAACAACCTGATGCAGATCTGTTCTTAAGATTTCACACTATACATTCCTGGTACTTACATTCCCATCAGTGTTTAAGGTTTTGGTGGGATTTTTATGAACTTGCTCTTGGACAGAGAAGGAATTAAAAAAAAACAAAACAAACCCTCAACAACAAAGATACTTTATACAAAGGTGGTTATGTAATTTTTGACAATAAGCAAAAGGATTTTTGTATATACCAGGTTCTGAGATAAATTTTTCAGTTTCCATTTTTCTGGCTCTGTTCAAAATTTTCCATCTGGAAAAATGATAGAGGGAAATGCAAGAAAGAATAGCAATGTCCCTGCCAGTGTGAAGGAACATTACATTACACTGAACAAATATCCTTATCTGAATGTACAATCACTGAAATAAATGCAGCTGTGTTTATTTCAGCATAATCAGATATATTTGAATATAAAATCATTGACATAAATGCAGCTGTGTTTATTTCAAACTGCACATGTTAATATGAACATGAGTGTGACATCAGTTAATCACTCAGGAATGTACAGAGATATGTATATATGGTGACACAATAGAGGCCTGGGACAGTTGAAAGTGTAAAGAAAAAACTCTAGATGAGTTTGTGCTTTACCTAGAAATTTTTTTAACAGTGTTGGAAGTCACTGATGAGGAGATGGAAAATTCTTCTCATATAAAAGCCCTGGATTTGAATAAATCTGTGGTTGCTCTATAGAATAACAGGTGACCTCTGCCTCAGTTACTGACTAAGGAAATAATTGCTTTGAATAATTGCTTCTTAAAATAGAGAATCGTGTTAGTCTTGAGTGATTGGTAGGTCCAGGTCAATCTCTTCTGATGGGCACAGTGCAGACCTTAACTTTACCTTGGGTTTTTATCTGATTTTGAGCCTTTAAAACAGCTGCCAACCACCCTTCCAGAATTTCATCTTGCTGGGTTCTCAAACCCAGGGAAAATACAGTATAGAGCAGTGCCAGTGGAAAAATTTTGGCACTGTTTGTTTTGTCAGGGAGGCTTCTCCTTGCTATTTCCCCAAAGTAGTTCTCTGCCTTCACTGTCCTGTTTATATGCTTAACCTCTGCCTTTTAAAATCAGAACTCTTCAGAACTAGAAGAAATTGAAAAGTGTTCTTTATTCTGCTTATGCAGGTGCTACTATAGACTAGCACAATGAATGGCTGTACTCAGAATAAAAGAGAAAGTGGCATCAGAACAGTAAATATTTTGGAGCTAAAAGGTATTGGAAAGGCTTTATTTTCATCTGAGAGAACACTGAAATATTCTGCTTGACTAAATAGTGGTATTTTGTTCAGTTAGTTCAATAACCTGTAATATTATCCCTGTTTTGCAGAAGACAGTAGCACAAAAGACCTGGTTCTTGACTGCCTAGTGCCTTTTGTAGGGAATTTCAGCTGTGTGAAGTGAGTGCAAAATGGCTGAGAAATGTTGAGAGTGCTTTGCATCAGATCCATGTGAGCCAAATGCTGAATGAAGTGTAGGAAATTTCGTATCTTGTATTATGTCTACTAGATTTGATCAAACAGTGATGCTGTGAAGAATAGGGGAACAGAAGGAGAGGGCTGAGTAATATTTCTTGTACTTCCTTCTCTGCTCTGGATACATGAATACCTTTCATGGAGTCCCAGAATGGATCAGGTTGGAAAGGGACCACAGTGGGTCAGCTGATCCCACCTCCCTGCTCAAGCAGGGTCATCCCAGAGCACATGGCACAGGGTTGCATCCAGACAGCTCTTGAATATCTCCAGTGAGGGAGACTCCACACCCTCTCTGGGGAATCTGTTCCAGTGCATGGCACAGTAAAGAAGTTCTTCCTCATGTTTGGGTGGAACTTCCTGTGCATTAGTTCCTGCCCGTTGCCTCTTGCTTGGCACCACTGAGGAGAGCCTGGTCCATCCTCTGGCACTCCCCTTCAAATACTGACAGGATTGGAGTCCCCTCTCAGTCGTCTCTTCTTGAGGGTGAACAGGCCCAGCTCCCTCAGACTTCCCTCATAAATTGTATCCATGTTTGATTTATTTTTCCAGTGAACTGAAGATACTGTCACAGGCTGCCCACAGGGACTGTGGAGTCTCCATCCAAACCTCAGTAGGTGCAGTATGGAGCAGCTTCTTCTGCTGACCCTGCTCTAGGACTAGACAATCCCCAAAGATCCCTTAGAGATCCCTTGGAGGAATAACACTTTCTTCTTTTCACCCCTGAAATTAGAATACAATTCAGATAGATTCTGCTCTTGTTGTTATATAAATCATTTAAAAATTCTTAACTGCCTGCTGTTACCAAGTTAACAAGCCAAATTAAGATCTTTGCTTGTTTGAGCTGCCACTGATGTAGGAAGAGACAAAACACTGTGAAATCCATAGTGGTCTGTACTTTTGAAAGAATACTGATAGAAAAACATACTTCAGAAGAAGTGTTTCTGCATAAACAAAAAGTATTTGCATTCTTGAATGCAAATGGATACTATCTGATTTTAGGAGAAAATATTTTACAATATTTTGCTCAGCCTAACAGGAATTTGGATACAAGTTATTAGGTGGGAAACGCATTGTTTTGGATACATGCAGAGCTTCATTTTGCATTTATTGATTCTGTTTAGTAACCTAATAGCCTGGTAGGTTCAGCCTTTAGCATGCTAATTTTGATTTAGTGTTTGTATTTCTGAAAACAAACTGGGAACAAACCATAAATTATCCAGTAGCTGTTCTTTAGACAGCTACTGGAATTCCGGGATCTACTACAGTAACATAATGTGAAGGTAAATTACCATAATATATTAAGGGTTATTATTATATTCTAACAATTTCTGATAGAATCATATCTCTGTTTCTCTCATCTGAAACTGTAGGATAGCTTTTTCATAAGAAGTATGATTTATTCTGTTTAAAAAAAAATTGGGTGTGTTTATTATTGCTACTGTACTATATTATGAATAATTCATTTTTAGTAGCCTTTTCTAAGATTGTAAATGAATGTCAAATTCCAGATGTGAAAAACTTTTAAGCCTTTTTCATAAATGCAGTATAAAATATAGAGAGCTAAAGAATAATACATCTAGGTTTCTTTTTTCCTTTCAGTATTTTGGTGTTCAGCCTAAGAAATTATGTTCACAGTGAGTTTTTTAAATGATTGACTAATAATTTTTCTGGACACTCGTGTTCT
Organism: Neopelma chrysocephalum; assembly: GCF_003984885.1. Lineage (NCBI taxonomy): Eukaryota > Metazoa > Chordata > Aves > Passeriformes > Pipridae > Neopelma > Neopelma chrysocephalum. The sequence continues at coordinate 1,022,273 of NW_020897721.1, forward strand.
TTTTTTGCCTTTCTTCTTATTTGTAGTTTTTATTTACTTATGTTAAGATCCAATTATATAATGCTTTACATATATATTTCATATTACTCTTAAATTGTATAATGAAATATTTTCAATGCTCTCGTGAATATAAAATTGCATTTATACCTGTGCTGGGCTGGCTGCCACTTGTGTAGGCACAGGCAGATTAGCTTTCTTAGCAGTGTTAGCACAGCCCCAAATGTCTCGAAACTGGATAAATACTGAGCTGGTGAGTTCACTCTTGAGTTTTGTGCTGTTCCAGACACATTGCTGTCAGAATACTTTGTGTCTGAGCTGGGTTGTAGATGTGCTCCGTATTAAAAGCAAAGACAAGGAACGGGGCAGCGATGTTATAATCAATTTATGCTTTCATCTGAAAAATAAAAGCTGATAGCAAGTTGCAACTCGACTTTTGGTCATTACTGCGTGTATTTTCTGTGGTCCTTCTGTTTCAGTAGCTTTGGGATTGATCCATTCTCACTCATCCCAGACACTTGTCGTTCCTTGATTATCACTGTGTCATCCTGCCCGTTACTTCTCTTTCCTCTCTGCATTTGTGTAAATGTAATTGCTGAAGTATCTTCTTTTGTATGTTGAGAGAGTGCTGAGCCCCACTTCTTGAGCCTGTACATTGAATGCTATATCAAATTAAACCTTGTTATCGTCATCTCTAGGGCTCCCTGTTATTGGCCTGCCATTAGCATTTGTTTTGTTTTTCATTACTCCCATCTGTGTGCTCTTCTTTATCCTTTTGGATTTAGGGATCCATTTATTTCCTTCCCTCATATTTGCATTTGCATTTTCATCAGTAAACAGTTTTGTCCCTTTCATTTAAGTAACGGTTTCCCATTTTCACATGAATTCCTCTACAAGTATCCCTTCCTTGAAAGGTTTTCTTAAATCTGCCTTTCCAAAATTCCTCCTGTTTTTTATATATGTGTGTGTATATATATTTTACATATATATATATGTAATATTTAAAGGAATTGAGGTCCTGATGTTTGGTGATGTTCTCTTGGACAGGGAATGTTTCTTACCCAAAGCTTCAACTTCAGCTGTGCACTCTAAATATTTTCTGCAGCACAGGGGGCCTGTGTTGATAGATGCCAAATCGTCAGTGCCTGGTCCAGGGCAGAAATCAGAAAAAATCTCTGCAAAACTACAATTTCTGTTGGCTTTGGGTGAGACCATAAACTTGTGAAATTTTCTATGAATTAGTAGTCACGTGGAAACTGGGCAAATATTCTGTTGCTCGGTGGGTCTGGGGTCAGTGAGAGTGAATGCCAGAAGAAAGAGAACGGGTCAGATGGCAGGAAAAGAAGAACATTCTGAGTGATTACCAGGAGTTCCATTCAAAGTGTCTGTCCGATATGTCTGCAGTGCAACAATCATTGTGGCATCTCGATGCTTCTTAGGATGTGAATACATGACTTCCAAGACCTCTAATTTTATTTTCTCTTTAGAATATTAGCCTGGTTAATAATAACTTAATGCTTAGAGCCTTTTACTGCAGGAGATCACCATGTGCTTTAGCAGGTGCTTTTGTTTTCATTTTATAGTTCCAGAAATCTGAGGCTTGCAGAACTTCAGAGCTTCAGTGCTATACAGTAGAATCCCCATTTGAAGCATTTTGACATTATCTTCTTTGAAGCACACTAATTGGATTTAAGCCCACACCTTTGATTACTCTTTAAAACTGAACAAAGTATGTGTCATCCTGAATCACGGTGGATAAGACGGACTTTCCTTTGTAGGGATGCTATTTTAGAGTCTGCCATGCTTCAACAGATATTAGGAATAATAGATACTATTTCAGATATAATGTAACAATAACTGATATTATTTCAGCAGTACAGGAAAACTTAAATACTGCTGGAAGAATTGTGCTAGGTTATCTCCTCTGAGTCAGACTAATGAAGAATGAACCAGCTGAGTAAAGAAAGAGGAGGGAGAACAAGTGTTATCTTTTGCAACCTATTCAGTTTTGGCTGATTTAACCAAGATGAGGAGAAAAGCAATATTGTGTTCTTTGACAGTACTGTAACAAGCTTTGTTAACTGATAATAATAACTGGAAGACATATCTTAAATTGTTGATTCATATGAGAAAGGAAGAATGCTGAAATCAGAAAATTGTAATTTGATAATTGTGATTTAGTCTTTTTTATCTACGTGGCTTCATAGTGATAGCAAATACAGGCTAGTATATTTTAACAAAATAAAATTCCAAAGTGTATGGATTAGAAAATATGGAGAAAATTCAGTGTTGCCTGATTAATGCAATCCAATGTTGTTTTACTGTGGATGCTACATTTGGAAGATTTAATTATTGTATTATTTATTTTATATCGATATCTATATCTATCTGTAAATATATATATACATTTCAATATTATATTACTACCTCAGCAGTTTCTTATATATACTCACAGGGTATACTATTAAAAGTAAAATATAGTAGTGTGTTTAATTGTTATTTTAATTGAAAAGGTTTGATACTTCTTTAGGTTCTCACATGGAGGTAAATTGGCACCTCTCTTTAGTGACCCAGACTAATGTTGAATAGCAATAGTACTGCTAAGTGTGTGTATGTCACTGCTTTTGAAGACTCAAAGGCAACATTGCAACTATATAATTGACCGAGGCCATTGCATGTCTGTGAGAAACATTAATACAGCTCAACAATCACTGTAAGGTAATTTAAGTACTAATTGCTTTAAAAATACTAGTTTGGTTTCTGGTTTTGTAAAATAACTTATGAGATTCTGTCTGTTTTGAAAATCTACATGTTTCTTTTTGGAAAAATATGTTCCTACCAAAACCAGACCCAGCAGGAATAAATTCGGAGATACAGTCAAATAAAAGTAAATTTAGTTTTAATCCACTTAATTAGAATCCTAAATCAAGCTTAAGTGGGCATCTTGATAGGTTAGAAAGTTCTGGATATCAAAATATTACTAGAGCAGAAAAAGTCAGTATGTGATATGATTGACTTTGTCTGTTAATACAGGAACATATCTACAGCTCATGCCTTCATACAGCCCAAACCCTCCTCTCAACTCACCATCCAAAGTTTGGCAAATAGTTTATTGACTCAAAAGTGCCTCTGACTATACCCTGCACTTCAGCCTATTCATAGCCATGAGTAATATGGGAATAACTGCTCAGCTCTTGTCTTATGATTATTTCTTAATGCAGAATAAACAAAGGTGGAGGCAGCTGAGCTGGAGACCTGCTGAAGGGTTGAGATCTGTGCCTCCTCGTTGGAAACAAACTGATGTCAGTAAGACCAAGGGCTACCTGTCTGTGTTAGCAGATGGATGGAGATCAGACCTGCTGTGTGATGGAAAAGCTCAGGAAGAGAAGCTGAGAACCACACTTCCAAATGCTCTGGGTTTCCTGTCAGCTAGAAGGAGCTTACTTGCCCCTGTTTCATGGGCATAGTCCTCCTCCTGGCTCCATGTCTTATTCCCTTCCACTCCCCTCTGGGATCCCACTTGGGTGCAATTCCCAGTTTTGACAGTCAGGAAGGTGTTGGTTGGATTGAGGCTCAGCTGGCAGAGGTGCTGTGTTTTTTCCACTGTAGCAGCAGCATTTGGGTGAGAGGAAATGGGATTTAAAATAATAGTCATATTTCCTAGGAATTTTAAAATCATAGTCTCCTCCAGGTTTTGTGTGTTTCAGATGAAGGTGAAAAGTAAAACAAAAGTAGAAGAGCAGGTATGAGATTTTGTTGGCATGAGGGAGGAGGGAAGTGAACTCTGAAATCCTTAGTTACAAAGGCCCTCCTTTGGTATCCTCTCTGCCTTTCAAGAGGAGGTGGGAAGGAGCTGGATACTAAGGACACGCTGAGAAGGATCTACCTGGTATCATGAATTCTGTGATTGATTGTAGCATCTGAGTTGTCCCCACCTGAATACAGAGCATGTGAGAATCAGATGTTAGGGACAACCAGGGAGGGAGTTGGAGGATGTCTTTTACAAGGTTGATTTGATGAAGTTTTCTATTTAAACCCACTCGAAGAGATGTTATTTGTTTCATTTCTGCCCTGTTAGAAGGGGAATGACAGAGCAAAGTGGATATACAAGGAGCAGATGCAGGGTTGGCCATGGAGGTGACATGGGGACATTCCTGGAGGCTATCTAGAATTTGTTGCAATTCTAGCAAGTTGTCCAAGTAGGAGACTAATAGAAATTGTGAGAACAGTATCTACTTGTAGGATCACAGTGGGCAGGGGAGATCTCTTTTGATTTTTCTTCCTTTTTACTTAGTCATTTTGAGTTTTCTTTATTTAAAAGCCAATTAATCTAGTTTATTATATAGTAAAAAACTCTGCTTTTTATTGAAAAGCTTTATTGGTTTTTTGGAATACTCACTTATAAGAGAAAGATCCAGGCAGTTCAATTTCAATAATATGTCTGACTCAGAGTCTCATCCCATCCATCTTAAACCCATTTTCTTTCTCTAATCACCTGCATGCCCTCGTCACAGTTCCCAGGCTTGCTTGGCTTGTACAGTATTTGCAATTTGCACTCCTTAGATACCTGCTTGTCTGATAGACAAGGCAAATTATGTTTCTTTTGTGAATCAAGCAAAAGGGGGTCCAAGAGGATACTCACTTGAGTTCTCACTGCCTGAACCACAGGGAGAAGCTTCCTGTCAGTGAACTAAAGCATGAGACTGTCTGAGGATGGAGCAAACACATTGCTCTCTTTTTGTCACACTGATGCTCTCCAGTCTGTTGCTGAGCAGATCAATTTTATATGTCTCCAAACGTGTGCAATCAAATTACTTATGATCATTGTATAATTATTGTAACCTGAAATTTGGCAACACAGGACAGACATGTAACCAACCGCACCCTCCAAACAAGCCATTGCTTTGAAGGTGGTTTGGTGTTTGGGTGGTTAGAGACAGGACCTTAACAGCTTGGTTCTGTTAAAGCCCAAAATCTCATAAAGGAAAGTTACACATTTTTAATTTACATAGCAGTGTATTTGAAGGTATAGATATATCCAGATATCTACACATATATGTATGCTTTATGGGTACAAATGTGCATTTTCATAGAAATTCCTGTTTCTATGGATGTAGCTACTTTAAAAATACTCTCAGCTGATTAATATTTAAGATTAGCATTTACTGTTAACGCAATACATTGAATTGTAAAAGGTATACCTATTGTAGAATACAAATTTTCATTGCTACTGCCACTTTATAACAGTCTTCTGTCAACTTTCTGCCTTGCCCTCTCCTTGCCCTTCTCTCTCCCCATGTTTTAGGCATCATTTTCTGATGAAATCCTCGTTTTGTGTTAACACGGGGAGTAAAATAATATGTTGATGTCTTGGATATCAGTTGGTGTTCTGATGATCCCTGAGTAGAGAGAGTGATGTGCTGTCACTCTCTCCATAACTGTCCAAGGTTGAGAATTTTATTACATCTTTCAAAATGTCTTTTTACTTTCATCTGAAAATGAAAACAAGTTGAATAAGATCCAGTTTATGTTTGAGCTGGGCTGTGAATTCACTTCTTTGTATAAAATTAAACTCGATTTCCTAAGGAGATCTTTTCTGTTAATACAACTTTACTTCCTGCTTTATGACAATTATCATATATGGCTTTTTTTTTTGTTTTAGTGCCACAGTTTGAAGTGAGAGCATTAAGTTAAATTAATTTGACTTTGCTTGGCAAACGGCGATGGTAGCACTTTAACAGCTGTTTGCTTTCCTGGATTGTCCTTGGTGCTGAAATTGCTTTTGTATCTAAACAGCAAAATGTGTTTATAGGGCTACAGAATATGGAGATAAATTTAGCCTGTCAAACAGATATTATTGGGGCTTTTTTGTGCTGTGTTTCTGGGAGTGGATCCTGACTACAGTGCTTTAATTCCAAGCTGTGTGTGCCTTTGGACATCTTACAGGACTGTTTGTGGAGCTTTTCTCTTTGATTTATGACCTTGCCTGTATGGACTTCTGATCAGATTTTATTCTCATTTAGTGCAAGAGGGGCTAATTATGAAAGTGACAAAGATTCTTTCATTGTGCTAAAGCTTTTTGAATGACAAAAGGGGGCTTTAAATTAAAATGAACTTTAACAAGGCATTTTCACATTGAAGTGATACACACTCTACCACTGATAGAGTAATTCATTTTCAACCCTTTCTGATTCTATAAACACATTGTCTCACAAGATCAGTAATTTTTTACCTCTCAGGCTAATGAAGAGTGGATGGTAGACCAATGAATTCTCTTTTTGCAGAACTGTTTTGACATTCTTAATTTTTTCTTAAATATCAAAGAAAGGACAAAGAGCTGTGATTTTATTGCATTAATATTAATAATCATTTATCTGCCAGAAAAACATTTAAATATCACTTGACATTTGCAGAGAAAGATTAATGTTTAATTTACTACAAACAGAAATACTTTGAAATAAAAGGAAACGCTTCTGGATTTGGCAAAATGAAAAAAAACCCCAACAAAACTAAGACAGACATTCAGATATAAAAAAATATTGTAACCATAGCAGGAGTCAAAAACATGTTGGTGCCATCTAAAATGTCAATATTTAAATTATCACTTCTGATTGAAAAAATAACATCAATGAGATAGTTTTTTAAGGTCTCATTTAAGCTTTAACTAAACAAAGATAAATGAGGGTAAGCAGTTTTCAGTTCCATCCACGTGGGTACAGTTAGGAAGGCCTGCTATAAACTCTATCAGTGTTATAAAAACAAACCATCATAGTGTAGTTCCTTGTTGCTGCATAATTGTATAGAGTACATTGGTGTAAAGTTGGGGTATGAGCAGCACTGGCATTTCAGAATTATTTGTTAAGGCTGGAAGTCCAGGAGGGCTTCCAGAACTGGCTGGGGTCTGGAGGAGAGGAAAATACCAAGGTACAGGAGTCAGAAAATTGTATAAGTGAAAATACAGCAACAAGTTCCATTACCTGCAGAAGGATCAAAATGCTGTATAATAAAGAGAAAAGTACAGAAATCACCTTGTTCTACAAAAGAATGTCAGACGAGGAGCTGTGGAGGAGGAGGAGATGAGCAGGGAAGTTGTGTATCAGTCTAATCTGATGAAATGGCTAAAAATGTACCTAGACTCCAGGAAAGTCTATCTGTAAATTTTATCATGGAGATTATATGGTAAGATATCCCTTTTAGGCAATGAAATAATGGGATTAATGTATGGAATGAGAATAACATTTTTAGCACCCAAACTGGTTTTGTGACTAGATCGATAATGGCATAGAGAATCAAGTTCAGTTTTATAATAAACTCAAATAAGACTGTTTCTTCTGTAAAAGCTGTATATAGGGCAGATATTATCAGATTCAGTATTTGTACTGGAAGTCTATCCTTACGGTACCTTTTTTCAAGGATTTTTTTTGGTATAAAATAAAGACAGTTATAGATATAAAGCCAGTAATTTCTTAGTTAAAGAAGATTCTAATTCAGGATCTATTTCAAAGAGGAAGATTCTTTTATAAGGCAACACCTGGAGCCTTTCCATTTATGCTCTTTGTTTTTAATAAAAAACCCTCAAATTTATTTACAGCTCTGGTGACTTTAGAGGTCCTTGGGAATATAATTTAACTATACATCTCCCAACTGAAAGGGATTTCCATCTATTCCTTTTCACTTGAGTGTCAGTCTGTAGTTATACTACGGAAAGATTCCCCTGGAAAAATGGTGATTCCATGTATCAGGCACCAAACTAGGCCAAATGCAGAATTACAGCATTACTGTGCAGTAATACATCAACAGGAATATCCTCTCCTGTAGGATGAAAGAACTTTTTTCGCTTTTTGCATTACAGGAATTCTCAGGGTCTTTGCAAAATGATGAATATATTGAGTAGGAAGCATTACATAAGTAGGAGTGCTGTAATGTACTGAAGGATAAAGAATATACAGCTTTTAACACTTTTAACCATTTATCATATGTTTTTTTGCGCACCTGTGATGTCTAGGCTACAGGTAAATATGAGAATATTTTACATTAGGGGCTAAAGACAGCAACAGATTTCAGTGCTGGACATTGAGCATTGGGCCCTAACAAAGTGAGTATTTAGAGAGATGTTCCTGTCTGCCACACACCAGTAATGGTACATCCCACTGTGGTGCAGCAGTTCGTATTCCCTGATCTGCCTCGGTGGTTGCTTCCGTGGTTAAGGCTGCAGACGTTGTTATAATTTATTTATTAACTTATTAATTATTTATTTAGGATAGCACCCATTATATGCTAAGTGACTTCCAAACAGAAATTTCCCCAAATGCTTTTCCTTTAAGAGCTCTGCTTTGAAAGATGTGATACATGCACAGCCGTGAGAGACCCATTTTGGGAGCACACGCTTTGTTAAAGAAAGCTGAGTTTCGTGACACTAATGCAAAACCTCTTTGTATTCTGATTTTCCTTTAACAAAGGTTCACTGCTGTGGATAAATAACTGCCCATCTGTCATTGGAGGCCTTTGGGGAATTGATAAAGAGGGAGCAGAGAAATCTGTTTTTCTGGGGATTTGGTGGATTTGGTGTAGTGGGTGTGCAATGGCCATCTTAGGGCGCAGGCCTCTGATTTTTAAGCACTCTTGACACTCCTCACTAAGCTGATGCATTGCTACTTTATCACTGCCAGTTTGTGTATTTACATGATTTTGTGACTTTTAGGAGAATTTGTCCTGCAGTCTTAGGCTCTGCTGATTTTTTTGTAATTTATAAGAATCTCACAGATGCAGGAGAAGGAGTCAAGAGACTGACTCCATTTTATCTGTCCTTTGCAATTTCCCCACACAGTGAACATTGACATTTTATTCTTTGCAGCACCGGGGTTTTTAGGTCCTTTGACTGAAAGCATCAGTATTTATTGATAAGGGCAATTTTGAAATTAGGCTCCTTGGCTGCAAGTGATTAAATATCAATCTCATTTGATCAAAACTATCAAATTCTTTCAGCAAGATTTTATTGTATAATTTCTTAATACATATGTAGGCCTGCTATATATATATACATATACAATATATACAATGATATTTGTAGTATTTGGGATATCTGTTGCTTGTCTTTTGTGCTGTTTTGCTCATGGTGGTTTTTGAGCAATAGTGATCACAAAATCTTCAGGATTACTTATTGCTGTTTTTCATTGTGCTGTAAACTGGGATCACCATTAAGACTGCTCTACTTAAGAAACATAAGAAGACAGAAAATATTCCAGTTCTAGTTGCCTGTGTTGTCTTTCCAAGTGGCCTTGTTTACTCCTCTGGATTATCTTTAAAAGAAAGTTGCAAGTGATGTAAGTAGGTGGCCTTAGGGATTAACACATGCTAGAGCTTTACAACTATTTATATTGTGAAATCTGTAGTAGTATCCTCCTTGCAGGAGGAGCCTCAAAACTACTGCTTAATAAATTTTAATCCCTGTATTCCGCCTTCCCCCTTGCACAGACATCATTCAAACATCTGTGACCAAGAAAAGTATTTTTTTCTGAAAGGACAAACTCATCCTAAAACTATCCATTGGCAGCACTGTCCAGGCTACTAAAATATGAGAATCTTTTTGTAACTGTTTTTAGTAAAATAAATCACAGCATTTCCTGCCCCATTTCCACCCTTTCTTTATATTCAGCTAATAGATGTAAGATGGTTTCTGACCCTCTCCTTTTTCAACCAGTCCTTCTTTCTTACAGGTTTCCAATTCCCTTAGTTTTCTGTGTGGAAGATAATTCTGCCTCCTACTCTAATTCAGATAAAAGTTTTAATTTATAAAACTCCTGTGGGTGTTTCAGTCTAGGCCACACATCATTAATATTTCTGCAGTTTAACTCAATATGAAAGAATTAAAGATTTATTCATTACACTTGTTTGGGACCACTGAGAAGCAGTGACTGTGTTTTCAGATCCTGTGGGCAGGATGCCCTTAGGAAATGGGTCCAATTTACTTTACTTATATCACTTGTGAGGAAAAATATTGGAAAGAGTGGAACTTGGACTGTGATCCTGAAAAGGTGTGGAAAATCAGATCTGCCTCTCGTTGTTATGCATTGGGAGCAACACCATTAAAATGAGTATTGTTACGCTAAAAGAGACAAACAAACAAGTGGAGACCCATAACCCTGAGATACCCAAAAAATAAATACAATTTATTTTAATGCTATATTCAGAGATCAATGAGTAAAGTATAAAGGTAGAATTTTCCTGTGCTGTCATTCACAATTAGATTTTATCACGTTGTCTACTTACAATAAAAGCTCAGTCAGAATTGCTTGGCCTCTGTAAGTTGTGCACTAATATGTACATCTCAGTCTACCCTTTCCAGAGATGGGACCTGGCCTTTTACCAGCTGCTCCTGAGAGCTCAGATAGTCATTGTTCCCGGAGAGTCTTTTTCACAAAAACTACCGATTTACTGTCCTTTGGATGTCACAACTGATAAAAACTTAAAACATAAAGGAAATAACAATTTCATCTTGCTTAATTGAGGAGGGAAGATAGAAAAGAGACTACAAAGCAAGTCTTGTCGTGTACTTTTGAAATGCTTTACCTATTTGATAGTCTCAACTGTTTTTCAAAGGTAACCTGGATTTGACCGAAAGCAGAGTTATGACCATTGCTATGGTTTTAACTGTTTCAGTTAAAACATCAGGTTTTTAAAAGAATACTATATTGCTGAGGTTTTTTTGCAAAATATGGATGTAACTGTGGCGGTGAAGATATGACTTTGTATTGCAGAGCTTGATATGTGCAATTTTAATAATTTAAACCATAATTTACAAATGTTCTATATGTGATTTTTATGATATTGTATTTTTTTTTCAAATCATGTGCTTTGAGGTTTCAGGAATCTGGGTCTGACATCTGCTCTGGGCAGGAGTCCAGCAGATGATGCAAAAACTGTCACAGGTTTCAGAGATCATCACTATTTCATTAGATTTTTTTTTTCCTATTTAGAAATCAAATGCTATTTAGAAGTCGTTCAGGACTTCTCAACAAACTATTTTTTATAAATTCTTTTCTCAGACAAAAACCATAAAGCAAGTGGGAATGTACAACTGATGTTCCTAGATGCACTCCTTCCAGAAGATATCTAATCTTTCACTCAAGAGAAGTTTTTACAAATCTCAGTCCCTATAATTCCTGTTCCATTTAGAACATATTGATAAAATTTCTTTGCATTATCGTCTCAATGTGTTTTATGATCCATAAGGATGAATTCCATTGCAGGTATTCCCTATTCTACATTTCACCTTATTTTGTGAAATACCGAGTTGCATGAAATATAAATTAATACTGTTTGGCTATCTTGGACTTCATCCCAGGTTCAACTGGTGAAAATGATGTATATTCCAATCTGTTCCTTGGTTGTTTTTGTTTAAAGAATTTGTATAGATTGAAATGCAGCTGCAAGTGTATTAGTGATTTTCTATTGCTTACTTGTCAAGATTTTTATTGTGTGGATGAAAAATAGCATTTCAAAACCTGGCAGCATATTGACAAAAACAGAAGAGCACTTTGTGTAATTCTCTTTTGAAAAACTACCTCTTTTAGAGACAGAGATTGCCTTGGCTACTTCCATTCATATGTATCTTGATCAATAGATTTATTGATAGCTTTTAGCCAAGATTTAATTCTTTTTCTTCTCCTCAGTTCACCATGGTGCTCACTTTTCTGAATTAAGAAACTGGAATTAGTCTCCTATAAGCAAGGCATACAATATGCAAGTGCTCTAGGTGTAAAAGGAGGCATTTGACCTTTTGTTGCTAATCTGTGACAGGTGCAGGCTATTTTCTTCCAAATGGTGTTAATTTTCATGTGCAAATCCACCCCCTGAAACCTGCATTCTATGTATCCACCACGGGGGAATTGGTGGTCATCACGAGTACTGTAATGGACAGCTGAGAGGGATAATCACCGATATTTCAGCACATTTTGCCTGCGACTCAGTCGGGTTTAGTGCACTTCTGTTTTCGCTGCTTATTAGGGAGGCTGAAGTTAGTTATTCATTGCCGGACCAAAAAAAAAAAAAAAAGTGTCTGAGAAAGTTCATGTGCAGGGAACAGCACATTGTTACAAATTAGTTTCCTTTACCATTTCTGGCAAACTCATTACAAAGTAATCGCGCCCCGCGCTGAAGTGCACTTCCTCTGGGACCAATAACTGTAAATAAGCAGGGCTGCAAGCTGGCTGATAAGTTGTTGTTCTGAAGATAACGGTCCTTTTTAGCAGAGTGTTTGACCTTTTTCTTTATATTGCCTCAGGCTTGTCTAAGACCCTCAAGGTCTATTTTTCATCTTAAAATTCTCTGTAGGCAAGCGCAATGTGTGGTTTAAGAAGATTTTAGGATTGCTTAACATATCTATATTTTCTTTTCTAGCATTTTTATGATAATTGTTAGAATGTTTGGTAAGTTTAGCTAGCATTTTCTTAAGCAGGTTTTCTTTCTTTGTGTAAAGTACACTTTTTATTGATGTAGGAAGCAATATACATTAATATTTTATGAGGACTAAGTGTATGTTGCATGATTAATAAAATAGTATCATTGGGCTTTTTTCTGACTTTTAAAGAAACTTGAAACATGCTATTGACCCCTTTCACTATTCACATTTTCAGAGTATTGCACTAAACATTACTCTGTAAAGCAATTTAAGCAAATATAATTAAGAATTTCAGCTTGAATGATTAAAGGAAAGTATGTCTCCTCTTTTCTCAGTATGCTGAGAGTATTGAACAGAACTGTGACTGAAAATTGAGCGTGTCTTAAAAACAAACCCCAAGGCTAAGTGAAAGTCAGTTTATAGACATTTGGGAATTTGATTTGTTCACATCTTCCCATAAGTTTAAAAAGATCTGTGCCAGTATTTCTGTAAAGTAAAATAATAACAGAAAAAGCCCCTGCAACTAATTTCAGAGTGCATAGGAGAGAAAATCCATAATGTTTTGTAAAGTGCTGGATCGCCTAATAAATTGTTTGTTTTACTTTTAGGATATAGTCAGAAAGCCATTTGACAACCAGATGTGCATTCGACCAATTAAAAAAAGTAAACAAGAATTGTTTAGAATGCCAATCAGTTCAGATTTTACTACTTGTAATGTTGTTGGGCTTTTTTCCCTTGCAGGTCACGTTACTCAGTCAGTTCTTTGATCTTACAGGTACCTTAAATAACATTATTAATATCTTATGTGTTATAATGTTAACCCCCAAATATAATGCTAATCAAAAATTATGGAGTGACAAGGCTTTGAAAAATGTTGTATAATCTCATATATATAACTTCTGGGTTTGTTGAATGGAGTGGTGATGAGTTCATATGGGCATGAACTCGAAGTGAAGTAAAGCAAAGCTGATGTTTGAGTAATGTGAGACTTTTTATTTTGATTTTAAAAGAACATACTTAACCAATGTGGTTGTGGGCAGACTCTCTTACTGATACCACAAACTACCAGACTAGAAATGTACACAGAATAAAAACTGCATGCAAAGGGTCTTACAAAAGTTGTATCAAGACTGAAAACTATTACTCAAAATTGGTGCTGTCTGGTTCTCTCTTATATTTGTCATCATTTCAACACAGAAACTGTTTACCACAGGTATTGCAAAGCAGAGTGTGTATTGCATAATCACACAGAGACTCCTGTGACACAGAGAAGTTTTAAGGAACCTTATAGAGATATTAAAAAAAAAATCAGGTTAGAAGTGCTTTGCACTTAAGAAAAAAATGTTTATTTTCAATGTTAAACTATTATAATGGTTTAATGTCTAAATGGAATGCTGTAATCAGTGTTTTAATTCCTGTTTCATGGTTTCTAATGCTCTTCACTGTGTTATCTGAGGTACTGGAATATAATTCTCATTCATTAGAATAAATATACTTCCCATAACTACAGCAGTGTGAAGCCGGTACATAAAACTGGTCAGTTTGTTTGTGAGATTAACACTGAGAAGTTTATATCCTGTCTTGGACACCGAAAAATGGTTTTTTAGTGTCATTATCAGTTTTCTACAAAGCATCTCTCAAAGCGAGGAGGTGTTTTGTTCCTACAGTTCTGGGCTTCTTTGTACCAAAACTGCCGTCTTGTTTAATGACATTGCTACGTGGGTTGAAATTAGGCTGACAGATTGTGAGCAAGGGCTGTGATATTACAAACAATAGTCTATTGAGCATGAGGAACTTGTTGAATTAGTTACCGAAGGCATTAGTGTTCAGTCCAGCCTCTTTAGCATCTGGAAGACAGAGAAGGAATAGTGTGCTAATGAAATGTTCCAATGACACTGAACTGCAAATGGCTGCAGGTGACAATGGCAGCTGATGTGTGCTCTGAGGGAGCCTGGGAAGAGACAGTCCTGTAGGCAAAAGTAATAAAGTGAGATGCAACTTGCAAAATCAAAAAATACTGATTTAGGAGGGAAGGGAGTATTCGAATGAAGGGAGAAAACAGTGTTGGGACTCCTGGAGAACTGAGCACACAATGATTAAACTGTCAAAGACGCTTCTGGATTTGAGATGGGTAGATAGGTCTTCCAGAGCAGACTGGATGGCAGTGGTTCCAGCACACCAGCACTTCACCGTGAGTGATTTCACTGACATTGGTACAATTCTCCTCTGCTGGATTATGGATCCTGTGGATTCCATGAAGTACTTCTGAGTGGGTCATCTGTCCCCCATACAATTCAGATCAGTTTGGTGTTGAAAAAAACCCTGAAATGTGCAATAGGTCAAAATCAAGGTCTCCTTTTGCTCTGTTTTAATTATTCACTTAATAATCTTTTAGTTTCCTATGCCTTGCAGTACAAGGTTTTAATGGTCTTTGAACTTAAAATATGAATTTAATTGCTTCTGTGTCCTTCTTTGCAAATAATTCAATCAAAATTTGCACCTCTGGTCTGTGTTGCAGATAACTTATCTTTATCTGGAATTGCTGGGATCACTGGGAGTCATGTATACGTATTATACATGGACCTGGTCCACAGTCTGTGTCCATCCAGCCTGCTGCTCTAACCTTGGAGGATCCAACAGGATCCCACCCACAGCTGCAGGAACTCTGGGCATCCACACACCAAGCTTTGTCCAGAGAGAGCTTAAACTGTGACCTGTGAGGCAACTGGAATCCAACCTTTTTGGATGAACAGCTTGTTCCACTTAAATTATTCAAAGAATATTGTTATCCCAACTGTGTCATTTATGCATGACATTTAATGAAAAATACAGAAAAACAAAGTCCTTTATTTAGAGGTATTACAATACAATAGCTTGGTTTTGCTGTTCTTATTTACTTTGCATCTGTAGGGAATTTTAGTTTGTGTTGATTCGAGTTCTTTTGTTGTCAGTAAGTAATAGGTTTGACCCCTGTGGCAGAAAGTGCACTTAGTCGTGTCAAGGACTTCACCTAAAGCCAGGAGATATGGTGGGTTGGCCTTGGCCAGCTGCTTCATGCCCATCCAGCACTCTCATCCACGCTTCTCAACAGGACAGGGGTGAGAAAATAAGGTGCAAAAGCTCTTGGGCTGAATACAGACAAGGAGATCCCTCACCAATGGCCTTCACAGGCAAAACAGGCTCCACTGGGGGAAACTAATTTATTGCCCGTTAAAACAGGTTTGGATAGTAAGAAACAAAGAAAAACTAGAACAATGCCTTCCTCCCCATCCTTCCCTGTTTCCCAGGATCAACTTCACCCCACTCACAAGGAGCAGAGCGAGGGGATGGGGGCTGCAGTCGGTGCAGCTCCTCACACAGCTCCCCTGCTCCAGCCTGGGCCCTTCCCTTCCCACAGCCCGTGGGGCCTGGCAGGAGCGCCGGCTCCAGCCTGGTTCCTCTGTGGGCCACTGCTCCTTCAGGAGACATCCACCTGCTCCTTCAGGAGACATCCGCCTACTCCTTCAGGAGACATCCACTGCTCCTTCAGGAGACATCCACTGCTCCTTCAGGATACATCCACCTACT